>NW_006160055.1:89216-90432 GCF_000334495.1 Tupaia belangeri chinensis | reverse complement strand
CTTTTTTTTTTTTTTTAACAAAAACTTTTAAAAAATTAATTAATTTACATTCATTCCGTAAGCATCATCACAGCATATAAAATGTGATTTCCCATCCTGAATATACTGCATAGTGGCTTAATCGTGCATATTACTATCAAAAATTTTCCATTTCTAGTTTCTAGAATTTTTTTTTTATTCCCTATTTCTGACCCTCTGTCCTTTCCCACCCTCTTCTCACACTATCTCTGGTGTCTACAGCTGTTTAAGTTCTGGACGACAACATTCAACTCCAGATTTGTCCCTACCATTAAGTTGGCCATTTTCTTAGCTGTTTTTGAACTCATTTCTGTGTGACTGTATTTAGTTTTCCTGATATAGTACTCCCTTTAGAACTGCTTGGAGAGCTGGTCTGATGTCGATAAATTATTTCAGGTTTTGTTTATCTGAGAATGTTGTCTTCTCTTCCCATGGATAATCTTGCCGGGTACAGTATTCTTGGCTGAAATTGTTTTTCACTCAACGCTTTGAATTTATTTTCCCATTCTTTCCTTGCTTGCACTGTTTCCAATGAGAGGTCTGCTGTTAGCCTATGGGAGATCTTTTGTAGGTAACTTGACATTTCTCTTACCAATCTTAGTATCTTGTCTTTGTCTGTGGTTTTGCTCAATCTGGCTATAATGTGTCTTGGAAAAGATCTTCTCAGGTTGATCCTATTTGGGATCCTTTGTATTTCTTGGGTCTGGATTTTTTAATGACTCTCTAGATTTGGAAAGTTTTCTTCCAGGATTTCATGGAATAGATGATCAATGCCTTTATTAGTCTCTTTACTATCTGGGATATCAATTATCCAAATGTTTGGGTGTTTAATGATATCTAGTATTTCTCATGTATTATTCTATTTATTTTTTTTCAGGCTATTTTCTCAGTCTTCGTGACGGATTTTTCTAGTACAGTGATTCCGTCTTCTACATCTGAGATTCGATCTTCTGTATGATTTAGTCTACTTTTAATACTTTCAAGGGAGATTTTGACTTCCTGTATTATAGTCTTCATCTCTAACAGTTCTGTTTGATTCTTTTTTAAAGTGTGTAATTCCTCTTTTAAATCTTGCAAGAATTTCCTCACCTTTTGGAACTTGTCAGCTTCTTTCTCCTTTCTCTTCTGCAGTTCATTCTCTCTTCTCTTCCATCTCTGTTAGCTTCGCCATTATGAATGTTCTAAATTCTTTATCAGG
>NW_006160055.1:81499-89109 GCF_000334495.1 Tupaia belangeri chinensis | reverse complement strand
TTTAAGCCACCGGGTCCGGGACGCGAACCGCGGTCGACTACGTGGGAGTCCAGCGACATAGCCATTACGCTAACTGCTGGTTCCCTTTATCAGGAATTTCTATGATTTCCATTGAACTGCTTGTGGATGAAGAGGAGTTATTCTTTTCCCTTGCAGGAGAGATATTTTCTTGCTTTCCCATATTTCTTGTGGTCCTGCGGTAATTTCTAGTCATCTGATGGATTGTGTGTTTCTTCCTAATTCTTGAAGTTCAATCCTGAAATGACTAGTTCGCAGGAGCCATGAGGAATCTTCTGCTGAAGGCCTCTCCTCTCCTGCTATGCTAGTTTGTTTGCTGGAGGCTGAATTATCAGTAGGAACTCTTCATTTCTCTTTTACCCCGAAATCTAAATAAAACAAGTCTTTAAAAAAATGAAGTCTTCCCTTAGTACCTTTAGAGTACAACCAAATTCCAATATGTAAATTTGGGGAAGACACCCAAACTGTAGCCCTGAGTTGTCCATGTGGCTCTAGCATGGTGTAGCAACACCCTCTCACCTGCACCACCACCTTTTGAGATTGATATTTTTTTCACTTTGCATAATTTCCCAAAAATTCATCCATGTTGGGAACCAGCAGTTAGCGTAATGGCTATGTCACTGGACTCCCACGTAGTTGACCACGGCTTCTTTTCACCTAGAAAAGAAAACTTAGACCTTCAAGATAAGAGTAGTAGTGAATAGAATATATTGGATAGGGGCCAGTCCTTGGCCTGGTGGTTAAGGAGACTGGATTCCATAAGGTCAATTGTATGGTTCTAGTCTCAGATCTAGCAGCTTGAAAAACATGTCAGGTGCGTGTGCATGCATGTGTATATACCCAAAATTTTGAGAGGAGGAAAGAATGAAGGAGAAGGGATAATGGTGTGACAATTCCTTAAGGAGGGTTTTTTCTTCTCCCCCACTTATTGTCTTGCTGCTCTTCTGGTGAGCATACACATCTTCTGGCAAAATTTTTTAAAAAGAAAAAGAAAAGAAAGAAAAGAAAAGAAAGGATTGCAGCATGACTTTTTTTTTTTTTCCACCAGTTTAATGAGATATGGTTAACGTACAAAGAACACTACATATTTAGAGTATACGACTTGGTAAATTTGAAGGTAAGTACAAACCTATGAAATCATAACTACAGTCCCTATAGCATGGGATTTTCAAACAGGTATGAGCAGAGACTAGAACAAGAAAATTGAATCACTAGCATTTATGATTCCAGTTAACAACTTGCTACAATGTGAGGAACACTTTCCTAGGAAGGAGGTAAAATATTAATTTATTTAAAAATATCCTTTGAGGGAACCAGCAGTTAGCGTAATGGCTATGTCGCTGGACTCCCACGTAGTCGACCGCGGTTCGCGTCTCAGACCCGGTGGCTTAAATCTCACGCCGGGCGCGTGTGCGTGCGTGCCCAAGATCCCGAGAGGAGAATGGAGGAGAAGGGATTGCGGCGTGACCATCCCCCCTGGGGGGTGATTTCTCGCTTTCTGTCTCTATGTCTCTCTCTGTCTGTCTGGCGAGCGCACGCGCCCTACAGTGAAAATCTCTCAAAAAAAAAATTCATCCATGTTATTGTAGGTATCAATACATTATCCCTTTTATGCGAAGTAGTTGCTATGGATTGACTGTGTCTCCCCAAAGTTTATGTGTTGGGGCATGCTTTGTAGCCTAGTGGTTAAGGGCACTAAGTCCCATGTGGTCAATCACAGTTCAAATCTCAACTCCAGTGGTTTGAAAAAATGCTGCGTACATGTTCACGTGTGCCCAAATTCAAAAAGCATGGAGAAATGGAGAAGGGAATACCTCATTGGGTCTCTCTCTCTCTTTCTCTCTTTTCATCTCTCTATGGTGAGCACATGTGCTTTATGGCAATTTTTTCTTTTTTTTTAAAGAATTATTTTTATTTAATTTGATTTACTATTATTATTTTTATTATTACTATTATTATTTTTAAAGAATTAGCTCAGCCCAGAACGTGAACACAGTAGGTCATCAAATACATGGTGTAATTTGTCATCTTGTTCCGGGAATGACAGGACAAAAGGGAAACCATCTCTTCCAGGCAGGCTTGCTAAGTTTGGAGGATTTGTTTTTTAATAATTATTTATTTATTTAATTCCACTTGTTATTATTATTTTTAAATTTGACCAGAGAGACAGACAGAGAGAGAGAGAGAAAGAGAGAGAAAGCAAGCTGCCAGGTCTCGGTCTTGAACCACGGTCAGTCATGTCGAAGTCCAGTGCCCTAACCACTATGCCAATGGCATGGTGGCAATTATTTAAAAATAATTACTTATTTAATTTTATTTATTGTTAATATTTTAAATTTTACTATAGGGTGTCTGTGCACACATGTGTGAGAGAGAGAGAAAGTGAAAAAGTGAGTTGCCAGGTCTGGGACTTGGATCATGATCGGTCATGTGGGAGTCTAGCACCTTAACCATCACACCACCTGCTGACCTTCCATGTCGTTTTTTAAGTTTATGTGTTGGAAACAATCTCCTATGCAGCAGTATTGAGAGGTGGGACCTTTAAGAGGAGATTAGATTGTGAGGAGTCTCATTAATCCATTCCAAGTGGATTAATGTCATTAGTGCAGGAGTGGGGTTGTTATCATAAGGGTGGGTTTGTTATAAAAATTAGTTTGGAGGGACCAGCAAGAGGGCATGGTCATTGAGGCTCTGGACTCTCACATGGGTGACCATGGTTTGAATACTGGACCGAGAGGTTTGCTTTCTCACTTCCCCTCTCTCTCTCTGTGTCTCTCTTTGGTGACCACATGTGCCCTATAGCAAATAAATAATAATAATAATGATTAATAAAAAAATAAATAATTTTTTTAAATGAGTTTGGGACCTCTGGTGGCATGGTAGTTAAGGTAGCAGGATCCTACATGGCTAACAGTGCAGTGCAAGTCCTGGACCCAACAGTTTGAAAACCATACTGGGCGTGTATCCATGCGTGCCCACAATCCCAAGAGGAGAATGGAGAAGGGATTGTGGCGTGGCCACCCTCCCCCAGGGTGTGGGGGGTCTTACTTTATCTCTTACTTTCTCACTTTCTCTCTCCTTTCAACAAGCACAGGTGCCCTATAACAATAACAACAATAACGCCCTCTCATACTCTCTCTCACCATGTGATGGCTTCTGCCGTGTTATGACAGAGCATGAAGGTCCTCACCACATGCCAGTCCTTGATCTTAGACTACTTAGCTTCCAGAACTGTGAGCCAAATACACTTCTATTGTTCATAGTAGTCTATACTAGCAGTTCAACACAGACTAAGACAGCAGGCATCCATACTATGTATGTACTGGAGTTTGATTAGCCATTCACCTGTTAAAAGACATCTGGGGGGCCAGCAGGTGGCATGGAGACTAAAGCAGTTGGATCCCATATGGCTGATTCCACAGTTCAAGCCCCAGACCCACCGGCTTGAGAATTACAATGGGAATATGTGTATGCACTCCCAGAATCTCAGGAGGAGACTGGAGGAGAAGGGATTGTGGCATGGCCATCTCCCCTGGGGATGATTTCTCACTTTCCCAATCTCTGTCTCTTTTCAGCAAGTGCAGGGACCATATGCAAAAGCCAAAAAAAACCCTGAGAAATCACCCCCCAGGGAGGATGACCACTTCACAATCCCTTCTTCATTCTCCTCTTGGGATTTTAGGTACACACACACATGCGTTTTTCTTTTCTTTTTTGAAATTTGTTTGCTATGGGGCACATGCACACACAGGAAAGAGACAGAAAGGTTTTCTCTTATTTTATTATTATTATTTTAATTTGTCCAGAGAGAGAGAGAAGGTGAGAAAGCAAGCTACTAGGTCCTGGACTTGAACCACGGTGGGCCATTTGGGAGTCCAGCGCCTCAACCACCATTCCACCTGCCAGCCCTTAGCACATTGCTTAAGCCACCGGGTACAGGACTCAAACAGCACAGTTGGCCATGTGGGATCCAGCTGCTTTAACCACCACACCAGCCGGCTGGCCCATAAAAATAAGGGACCATTCTTTATTACTTTTTTTAAGAGAGAGTTTTGCTATAGGGGGTGTGAGCTTGCCAGAAAGACAGAAAACAACAAATCACCCACCAGGAGGGATGGTCATGCCATAGTCCCTTCTCCTCCATTCTCCTTTTGGGATCTTGAGCATGTATGCACACATATCCAGCATGATTTTGAAGCCACCAGGTCCAGAACTCGAACTGTGGTCGACCATGTGAGTGCCCAGCGACATAACTGCTATGCTGTCTCCTAGCCCCTAAACATAAGTTTTAATTCCTCTGTGTGGGCTAGATCCCCAAGAGTACATTCTGTGGTATATATGTACCAGTTTGGTTAACTGTACATTTATTGAAAGACATTGAAGATGTTTCTACTTTTAACTATTATGAATAAAGATGCTGTAAAATCTTGTATACAGGGGGTCGGCAGACAGTGTAATGGCTACATCGCTGGACTCCCATGTAGTTGACTGCAGCTCGAGTCCTGGACCTGGTGACTTAAACTCACACCGGGCACATGTGCGTGTGTGCCCAAGATCCTGAGAGAAGAATGAAGGAGAAGGGATTGCAGCGTGGCCATTCCCCCAGGGGGTGATTTCTTGCTTTCTGTCTCTCTGTCTCTCTGTGGTTTTCTGGCAAGTGCATGTACCCTATAGCAAAAACCTCTCTGAAAAATTTTTTTTTTTTTTTTTTGTATACAGGGCCAGCTCCATAGCCTAGTAGTTGAGGGAACTGAATCCCACATGGCCATCTATTTATTAAGTATTTATTTAATTTGTTATTATTATTTTAAAATTTAAAATTCAAATCTCAGCCCTGGGAGCTGGAAAAACAGGCTGGGCACGTTTGCATGCTTGCCCAGAATCCCTACAGGATGTTCAAGTCTGTTACCTATTTTTGAGTGTTGTTTTCCCCTACCTGTGCAGGGTCTAGTATTAGCAGACGCTCCATATCCGAGGGGATGCCTGACCAGAGTTCTGGGGCTCTTTCCATGTTCTTCCTGTTCTCTCGTCCTCTGCCCAGGACTTCTGCTCGTAACCATGAAGCAATACTGCCTCACCTGTAAACCCCAGATTGTGCAGGTATTGATCAACAGTTACTAAATTCTACTTACTGGGGCCAGCAGGTGGCATAGTGGCTAAGGAGCTGGTCTCTCACCAGCTCAAGCCCTGGACCCAGCGGCTTGAGAATTACACTGAGCACATATGTGTGTGTGCGAGCCCCGAATCCCAAGAAGATAGTGGAAGAGAGAGGATTGCAGTGTGACCACCACCCCCCCTGGGGGGGGGTGATTTCTCACTTTCTCTCTCTCTCTGTCTCTCTCTGGCAAGTGCTTGCATCCTATGGCAAAAATTGAAAATAAATAAATAAGTTAATTATTCTACTTACTGAGTTAACAAATTATGCTTAGTGAGTTTCTAACTGTAGGAAATGCCACATAAGAGATGCAAAGAGGGTGCCAGCCCATGGCCTACTCGTTAAGGTGACTGGATCTCATCTGGCCAGCAAGCGTGGTTCAAGTCCTGCACCTGGCAGCTTGAAAAACACACCAGGTGTATGAGCATACATGCCCCAAATCCCAAAGGGAGGGCGGGATGGAGGAGAAGAGACTGTGATGTAACCATGCCCCTTGGAAGGTACTTTCTCACTTTTTCTCTGTGTGTGTCTCTCTCTCTAGTGAGCAAATGTGCCCTCTGGCAAATTAAGGGGGGAAAAAAACCCTCAAAGAAGAAAACATTCTAGCACGGCCCCAGTCAATCCCATGTGACACCAAAGTAGTGACTGGGCAATGTGTCAAACCTCGTAAGTCAGGGATGGTGACAGTCTCTTGAGCAATAGAATTGCACAGCGAAAAACCATGATGTCACTGTCTCCTCTCTGGACTCATCGCTCCCCTCTGTCCCTACTCCCCTACCTCTCCAGTCCCTCTAGCCTCCCCATTTATAAGGGGCCAGGAAACTGGTTCTCTACCCCCTAACCCCAAGACTCCCAAATGTCACCTAAAGGTTTTGTATCAACATGGGGGTAAGTGGTATTCCAGAGCAAGTCTGGCCCTAAGAACCTTCCTAAAAGAAAAACTGTTTCTCTACTTTTATTTTTTCCCTATAGGACATGTGCGCTCTCCAGAGATAAAGAGAAAGAAAGTATCTCCCGGGAGGGATAGCCATGCCCCCATCCCTTGTCTTCCATTCTCCTCTCAGGATTTTGAGTACGCATGCACATACATGCAGCATATTCTTTAAGCCGCTGGGTCCAGGACACAAACCGTGCAGTTGGCCATGTGAGAGCTGGCTGTTTTAACCACACCACCACCAGCTGACCTGTTTCTCTACTCTTTTTTTTTTTGGGGGGGGGGTTGCTATAGGGTGCGAACGCTCGCCAGACAGACAGAGAGAGATAGGGAGACAGAAAACGAGAAATCACCCTCCAGGGGGGATGGCCACACCACAATCCCTTCTCCTCCATTCTCCTCTCAGGATCTTGGGCACGCACGCACATGCACCCGGCGTGAGTTTTAAGCCACTGGGTCCGGGACGCGAACCACGGTCGACTGTGTGGGAGTCCAGCAACATAGCCATTACGCTAACTGCTGGTCCCCCCTGTTTCTCTACTCTTGACACTTCTCGTACCAAAGGTTTTTTATAGCAAGCATTTCTCCGACTCTGCATGGGCGCCAACTGAGTATCCTAAAATGTAACTAGATTCTGACCCTAACCACCCAGACTTAGTTAGCACAGACCCCTTCCACCGCAGACACTAATTGCAAATAGTGAGTTTCTAAGTCCCTCGCACTTCTGTCCAGCGTGGCTACAAACTGGAGAGTCCCATGACCCTCCAGTTTGATCATTTATGACTCACAGAACTCAGAGAAACACTATTCCCAGCTTATTATTGTCGAAAGACAAAATAACAGCAAATTTTATTTTAGATCTAGTTGGCTTTCCTTCATGATTTATGAAGTGAACTGGCCTTCATTTTACAAAGTAGAATGAAAGCTTCCTAATTTATTTATTTATTTATTTATTTTTATTTTTCGAAGAGATTTTTACTATAGGGCAAGTGCGCTCACCAGAAAGACAGAGACAGAGAGACAGAAAGCGAGAAATCAACCCCGGGGGGATGGCCACGCCACAATCCCTTCCCCTCCATTCTCCTCTCGGGATCTTGGGCACGCACGCCACACACCCAGTGTGAGTTTAAGCCACCAGGTCCGGGACTCGAACTGCAATCGACTACATGGGAGTCCAGCAACATAACCATTACACTAACTGCTGGTCCCTGAAAGCTTCCTAATTTATAAGTTGTGAATAAGTGCCAGTTAGATCTATAACTAAATTTGTTGTAATTGTGTCCTTTTTTTCCTTTACGGAGAGAGATGTAGACAAAGATTTTTTTTTTTTTAATTTTGCTATAGTGCTTTTTAAATTGTGCTTGCCAGGGAGAGACAGAGACAGAGAGAGAGAAAGGAAAAGTGAGAAGGCACCCCCTCCAAAGGGGACAGCCACGCCACAATGCCCTCTCCCCCATTCTTTTTTTTTTTTTTTTTTTTTTTGGATTTTTTCCCTGTGGGGCC
>NW_006160055.1:76617-81454 GCF_000334495.1 Tupaia belangeri chinensis | reverse complement strand
AATCACCCCCCAGGAAGGATGGTCACGCCGCAATCCCTTCTCCTCCATTCTCCTCTCGGGATCTTGGGCATGCACGCACACGCGCCCGGCGTGAGTTTTAAGCCACCGGGTCCGGGACACGAACCGCGGTCGACTACGTGGGAGTCCAGCGACATAGTCATTACGCTAACTGCTGGTTCCCTCCCCCATTCTTCTCTCTGGATTTTGGGCATGCACACACTCAGCATGTTTCTCTTTTCTTCCTTCCTTTCTTTTTTTTTTTTTTAAGATATTTATTAAATATTTATTTAATTTGTTATTATTATTTTTAAATTTGCTATAGGGAACATGTGCTAACCAGAGGGAGAAAGCGGGATGGGGGCGAGTGAGAAAGCGAGCTGCCTGGTCTTGGATTTGGACTGTGGTTGATATGTAGGAATTCAGCACCTTAACCACCAGGCCACCTGCTGTACTCCCCAGCATGTTTTTCAAGTCACCAGGTCCAAGATTCGAACAGCATAATCAGCAGTGATGGCTCCAGCTGCCTTAACCACCACATCACCGGTGGGTCCAAGATAGTTATTTTTGACAGGGTCCCAGTCTGTGACAATTTTCCCACCTCAGCCTCCCAGTTACCTAGGACTACAGGCATGTCCAACGACACTTATCCAAGTTGTCTGGGAAACCAAACCATGCAGCTTCCAGCCTCCCAAGTAATGACGCTACCAGTCCACGACTGCAGCAGGGCCTAATTTTGTCTTCAGACAGTTCTGGAGACCATGAAGGAACCCAGATGACACTGCCGACGACTCTCGAGGTGCCCTGAGGAGTGCAGGGCAGGAGCTGCTGACCCCTTCTGACTTTCCTCGTGGAGCTCAAAGGCTTATACATCAGTTTCTCTTGGGTCAGACTTCACACGTTTTACATTGAGTCTCCCAAACTGATTTTCGAACCAAGGTTAGTTTGTGCTGTGAGAGAGCATTTGATCTTGGGGTACCAAGGGTTACTTTGTACGGTGGAGGGGTGGGGGGTGCTTGACCTTTGAGTTGATGATGGCCGACTGGCAAGAACTGCAGCTTTAAAGGCAACTGGCAGCGGGTGCAATGAAGTTTTACTGCTGAACAAGAAGAACTGTCCAGCTTTTGGAATCCACCGGTTTGGGGTTTATCCTCTTCATTTCTTTTTCTTGCACACTTAAATGAAGTAATGGAGGTCTCGTGTGTCTGACTGGGCCAGACAGTAACTGGTAAAGCATTGGCTAAGTTGGTCAAAGGGATCTCAGAAGAAAGCCACAACTTGACTGGGAGCAAAGGTCAGGCAGTAAGAGATTAGAGCATTTCCCTCTGAAAAGCAAGACTCCGGGAAAGGGATAAACTAGTCATGGAACAGACTGATTTTTTACTAGGTTACCCAGCAGCTTCAAGAAAGCATGCATATTGGGAACCAGCAGTTAGTGTAATGGCTATGTCACTGGACTCCCACGTAGTCAACCGCGGTTCACGTCCTGGACCCGGTGGCGTAAAACTCACACCGGGCGCATGTGCATGCATGCCCAAGATCCCAAGAGGATAATGGAGGAGAAGGGATTGTGGTGTGACCATTCCCTCTGGGGGGTGATTTCTCGCTTTCTATCTCTCTGTCTCTGTCTTTCTGGCTAGTGCATGCGCCCTATCTCTCCAAAAAAAAAGAAAGAAAGAAAGAAAGAAAGAAAGAAAGAAAGAAAGAAAGAAAGAAAGAAAGCATGCATACAACGAAGTAAACTGAGAAGCATTACATGGCCCAACTCTGGCATTTCCCTCTTAGGCACTCATCTTGGCTTTGAGAGACCCAAGGTTCAACTTCAGAATGGGATCCTCAAATTATTATTTATTTTAAATAATTATTTTATTTAACTTTATTTTTATTTTATTTACTTTCATTTGACCAGAGAGGGACAGGGGGTGGGGGAGTGAGAAAGCAAGCCACCAGGGACTCGAATCACGGTCAGCCAATGTGGGAGTCCCGCACCCTTAACCACCATGCCACCTGCCAGCCCCATGGGATCCTCGATTTCTTTTCTTTTCTTCTCTTTTCTTTTCTTTTTTCTTTTCTTTCCTTTCCTTTTCTTTCCTTTCCTTTTCTTTTCTTTTCTTTTCTTTTCTTTTCTTTTCTTTTCTTTTCTTTCTTTTCGAGAGATTTTTGCTATAGGGCATGTGCACTTGCCAGAGACACAGAGTGAGAAATCACCACCCACGGGGGATGACCATGCCACAATTCCTTCTCCTTTCAGGATTTTGGGCATGCACACACATGCACCTGTGAGGCATGAGTTTTAAGCTTTCAGGTTCAGGACTTGAACCGTGGTCAATTAGGTGGAGTTCAGCGACATAACCATTACATCGTCTGCTGATTCAGGGATCCTCAATTTCTAAAGAACTCAGTGATGAACCTTCTGGATAGATCTTTTACATGTATAAGTATTAGGACCTAGAAGCAGCAAATATGTATAAAAAGGTCAAAATCTGGCACCAGCAGATGACGTAATGGCTATGTCGCTGGGCGCACGCGCCCTATAGTGAAAATCTCTCCAAAAAAAAAGAAAGAAAGAAAGAAAGAAAGAAAGAAAGAAAGAAAGAAAGAAAGAAAGAAAGCATGCATACAACGAAGTAAACTGAGAAGCATTACATGGCCCAACTCTGGCATTTCCCTCTTAGGCACTCATCTTGGCTTTGAGAGACCCAAGGTTCAACTTCAGAATGGGATCCTCAAATTATTATTTATTTTAAATAATTATTTTATTTAACTTTATTTTTATTTTATTTACTTTCATTTGACCAGAGAGGGACAGGGGGTGGGGGAGTGAGAAAGCAAGCCACCAGGGACTCGAATCACGGTCAGCCAATGTGGGAGTCCCGCACCCTTAACCACCATGCCACCTGCCAGCCCCATGGGATCCTCGATTTCTTTTCTTTTCTTCTCTTTTCTTTTCTTTTTTCTTTTCTTTCCTTTCCTTTTCTTTCCTTTCCTTTTCTTTTCTTTTCTTTTCTTTTCTTTTCTTTTCTTTTCTTTTCTTTCTTTTCGAGAGATTTTTGCTATAGGGCATGTGCACTTGCCAGAGACACAGAGTGAGAAATCACCACCCACGGGGGATGACCATGCCACAATTCCTTCTCCTTTCAGGATTTTGGGCATGCACACACATGCACCTGTGAGGCATGAGTTTTAAGCTTTCAGGTTCAGGACTTGAACCGTGGTCAATTAGGTGGAGTTCAGCGACATAACCATTACATCGTCTGCTGATTCAGGGATCCTCAATTTCTAAAGAACTCAGTGATCAACCTTCTGGATAGATCTTTTACATGTATAAGTATTAGGACCTAGAAGCAGCAAATATGTATAAAAAGGTCAAAATCTGGCACCAGCAGATGACGTAATGGCTATGTCGCTGGGCTCCCATGTAGTCAACCGCAGTTCAAATCCTGGACCCAGTGGCTTAAACTTACACCAGGCATGTGTGCCCAAGATCCCGAGTGTGCATGCCCAAGGTCCCAAGAGGAGAATAGAGGAGAAGGGATTGCAGTGTAGCCATTGCCCCTGGGGGGTGATTTCTTGCTTTCTGTCTCTCTGGTGAGCGTATGCACCCTGCTACAAAAACCTCTCAAAAAAAAAAAAAGGCAAAATCTTACTGAAGAATTATGATGGTGTTTATGAGAAGCATTTCAGGTGAACAATACTGCACTTTATTGAGGTACAAGAGCTTCTAAAAATATTTTTAAATTTCTTATAGCCTCAGGACCAGCAGATGGCTTAAGAGTCTCTGGACTCCCACATAGCTGACTACAGTTTGAGTCCCAGACCTGGTGGCTTGAAACTCACACCAGGTGTGTGTGTATGTGTGAGTGCCCAAGATCCTGGAAGGAGAATGGAGGAGAAGGGATTGCGGCGTGGCCATCCCCCCTGGGGGGTGATTTCTTGCTTTCTGTCTCTCTGTCTCTCTGTCTTTCTGGCAAGTGCAGGAGCCCTATAGCAAAAACCTCTCCAAAAAAAGAAAGAAAAAAAGAAGAAGAAGACTCCTACACACAATCTCTGGAAAAATTAAATAAATAAATAAATAATGTAAAGTGCACTAATATGGGCTAGCCCATGGTGTGGTCATTAAGGCAACTGGATCCCACATGGCCAAATGTGCAGTTCAATCCCAGACCTGTCAGCTTGAGAAACACAGCAGGGCATACAGGGCATATGCACGCATGCCCAGAATCCCAAAAGGAGGGAGAAATGGAGAGGAGACTGTGGCATGACTATTCCTCATGGCAGTGGAGGAAGAGGGGTGCTGCTTTCTCACTTTTCCTTTCTTTTTTCTTTTTTTTTCTTTTCTTGGAGAAGTTTTTGCTATAGGGCACATGCGCTCACCAGACAGACAGAGACAGAGAGACAGAAAGCGAGAAATCACCCCTCAGGGGGGATGACCACGCCGCAATCCCTTCTCCTCCATTCTCCTCTCAGGATCTTGGGCACACACACACATGCGCCCAGCGTGAGTTTAAGCCACTGGGTCCGGGACTTGAACCGTGGTCGACTACATGGGAGTCCAGTGACATAGCCATTATGCTAACTGCTGGTCCCTTTTTTTTTTATTCTCACTTTTTCTATGTATCTCTCTCATTAATGAGTGCATGTCTTCTGGCAAATTTTTTTAAAAATAAACAAAAGTACACTAGTGCAAAACCAGAAATTTGTCATCTCTGTTAAAACAACAAAGTTTCCTTGGAATATTAATCTGCTCTTTTTTTTTTATTATAATTATTTTCTTGGGACCAACAGTTAGCATAATGGCTATGTCACTGGATTCCCATGTAGTCGACCATGGTTTGAGTCC
>NW_006160055.1:48214-76511 GCF_000334495.1 Tupaia belangeri chinensis | reverse complement strand
GGCGCGTGTGCGTGTGTGCCCAAGATCCCGAGAGGAGAATGGAGGAGAAGGGATTGCGGCGTGGCCATCCCCCCTGGGGGGTGATTTCTCGCTTTCTGTCTCTCTGTCTCTCTCTGTCTGGTGAGCGCATGCGCCCTATAGCAAAAACCTCTAAAAAAAAAAAAGAATTATTTAATTTAATTTTATCTATTCATTCATTTAGTTTAATTTGACCAGAGACAGAGAAAGAGAAAGTAAGAAAGCAAGCCGCCAGGTCCAGGACTTGAACCGTGATTGGCCATGTGGTAGTGTCCAGTGCCTTAACTACCACGCCACATGCTGGTCCCAGTTTATTTATTGCTAACTGCTGGTCCCTAGTGAGAGAAAGGGAAAGTGAGAAAGGAAGCCACCAGGTCCAGGAATCAAACCACAGTCAGCCATGTGGGAGTCCAGCACCCTTAACCACCACACAACCTATCAGTTCTTGATCTGCTCTTAATAAGCAATAGTAAAAGATTTTTATTTACCCTATAGGTATTGGCTCGGGAAAACAAAGATTCTATGTGTTACCAGGTAATTTCCTGTACTTTATATTGTCTTCAGTAGTCTTTGGTTACTTAAGAAAACTGGGTCTGAAAGGCCTAGCCAGAGCAATCAGGCAAGGGAAAGAAAGGGCATCCAAATTGGAAAAGAGGAAGTCGAATTGGTCCTGACATTTTATTATACAGGAAAACCTAGACTCCACCAACAGTCTGTTAGAACTGATAAATGAATTCAGCAGAGTTGCAGGACACAAAATCAACATACGAAAATCAGTAGGCCTTTTATACACCAACAACAAACTAGCTGAAAAAGAAGTCAAGAGAGCAATCTAATTTACAATAGCTGCTAAATAAATAAAATACTAAGAAACTTAACCAAGAAGGTAAAATCTCTACAATGAAAACTATAAAGAAACTGGGACAAGCAGTTGGCGTAATGGTTATGTCACTGAACTCCCATATAGTCGACAGCGGTTCGAGTCCCAGGCCCAGTGGCTTAAACTCACACCTGGCGCAGGTGAGTGCGTGTCCAAGATCCCATGAGGAGAATGGAAGAGAAGGGATTGTGGTGTGGCCATCCCCGCCCCGGGGGGGGGTGATTTCTCGCTTTCTGTGTCTCTGTCTCTCTCTTTCTGGCTAACACATATATTGAACTCCCATATAGTCGACAGCGGTTCGAGTCCCAGGCCCAGTGGCTTAAACTCACACCTGGCGCAGGTGAGTGCGTGTCCAAGATCCCATGAGGAGAATGGAAGAGAAGGGATTGTGGTGTGGCCATCCCCGCCCCGGGGGGGGGTGATTTCTCGCTTTCTGTGTCTCTGTCTCTCTCTTTCTGGCTAACGCATATATCCTATAGCAAAAACCTAGCCCCCCCCCAAAAAAAAACTGATTAAAGAAATCAAATAACACACACACACACAATGGAAAGATATCCCATGTTTATGGATTGGAGAATTCAATGTTGTTAAAATATCCATACTACTTGGGACCAGCAGATGGCATAATGGTTATGTTACTGGACTTCCATGTAGTCATCCACGGTTCAAGTCCCAGAGCTGGAGGCTTAAAAGCTATGCAGGTGCATGCCCAAAATCTCAAGAGGAGAATGGAGAAGGGATTGTGGCATGGCCAACTCCCGGGCGGGGGGGCGGGGAGAGGATGAGATTTCTTGCTTTTCTGTCTCTCTGTCTCTCCAGTGAGTACATGCACTCCATAGAAAAAATATTGTTTTTTAAAAAATCCATACTACCAAAAGTGATCTACAGATTCAGTGTAATGCCTATCAAAATACTAATGGCAGGGCTGGCAGGTGGTGTGGTGGTTAAAGGCGCTGGACTCCCACATGACTGACTGTGGTTTGAGTCCTGGACCTGGCAGCTTGCTTTCTCATTTTCCCTCTCTCTCTTTCTCTCTGTCTCTCACTCTGTCCCTCTCTGGTCAAATTAAAATAAATAAATAAAGTTAAATAAAAGTATTCTTAAAAAAAAAATACCAGGGGTAGGACCAGCAGATAGCATAATGGTTATATGGCTGGATTCCCATCTGGTAAACCATGGTTCAAGTCTCAGACCCAGCAGCTTAAAACTCATGCCAGGCTCATGTGGGTGCATGCCCAAGATCCCAAGAGGAGAGTGGGAGAGAAAGGATTGCAACATGGCCATCCCCCTAGGGAGAGTGATTTCTGTCTTTCTGTCTCTTTGTCTCTCTCTGGCAAGTGCACATGCCCCTATAGCAAAAAGCTCTCTCTCTAAAAAAAATGACATTCTTCACAGAATTTTTTGTAGTTGCTGTTACTTAGTTTTATTTCAGAATCACAAACTTAACTTTGTAATTCGGCTAGATTTGAAGGGGAATAAGGAAGATATGGAGCCCAAAGAACTGCAACGAGAGCACAGGTTACAGGACATAGTGAGCATACAAGCGGGTGGGAGACTCTTCTGAACTACAGAAAGAATGGTCTGGTGGTTAAGAGAAAACGGAAGTCAAATTCATTAGAGTTGGCCACGGTCAGCACGGGTGATTTTCTAGTTGGCCTTGCCATTTGGACCCAAAGCACTCCATGGCTTCCACAATATTCATGCCCTCTTTCACCTTGCCAAAGACCACATGCTTGCCATCCAACCACTCAGCCTTGGCAGTGCAGATGAAAAACTCAGAACCATTTGTTTGGGTCCAGCACAACACAGGATCTGTATATTTCAGGACGAAGTTCTCATCATCGATTTTCTCACCATAGATAGACTCACGTTTACAGCGTGTGAAGTCACCACCCTAGCATATAAACCCTGGAATCTTTCTGTGAAAGCAGGAATCCTTATAACCAAATTATTTCTCTCCAGTACTCAAAGCACAAAAGTTTTCTGCTGTCTTTGGAACTTTGTCTGCAAGCAGCTGGAAGGAGGTGTGGCCCAAGGGCTTGCCATCAACAGTGATGCTGAAGAACACAGTGGGGTTGACCGTGGTTGAGAATGAGAGACTTAGGTGGCAGCGTCTGCAAAGCCACAGAATTTTTTTTTTAATCATAGAATTTATATGGAACTGAAAAGATCCCCAATAGCCAAAGCAATGTTTTGTTGAGCAAAATCAATAAAGCTGGAAACACCTCACTACCTGACTTCAAAATAAACTATAAAGCTATAGTAACCAAAATGGCATGGATGTGTAGACCAATGGAGCAGAATAGAAACCTCAGAAACAAATCTGCTCATATACGGCCAACTAATTTTTAACAAAGCCAAGACCATTCATTAGGGAAAAGACAATCTCTTTAATAAAGATTGGATATCCTTATGCAGAAGAACAAAACTAAATTCCTATTTCTCACCATTGATGAAATCAACTCAAAATAGATTACAGACTTAAACATAAGACCCCAAATTATGAAACTATTATTTCAGGACATTAGTCTGGGGAAGAGTTTTTGAATAAGACCTCAAAAGCACAAGCACCAAAAGAGAAAATGAAAAAAATGAAATTATATCAAACTAAAAGGCTTCTGCACAGTAAGAGAAACCATCAACAGAGAAATGAGACACCCTATGGAGTGAAGAAAAGTATTTGCAAACGGTACATACAACAGGAGATTAATAATCAGAATATGCTAGGAATTCAAATAACTCAGTAGCAAAAAATAGATAAGCCACTTTAAAAATTGGGACCAGCAGTTGGCATAATGGCTATGTCTCTGGACTCCCATGTAATCGACCACAGTTTGAGTCCAGGACCCGGTGGCTTAAACTCATGCCGGGTGCATGTGCATGCATGCCGAAGATTCTGAGAAGAGAATGAAGGAGAAGGAATTGCAGCATGGCCATCCCCCTGGGAAGTGATTTCTTGCTTTCTGTTTCTCTGTCTTTCTCTGTCTTTCTGGTGTACCCTACAGCAAGCACATAGGCCCTATGGCAAAAACTTAAAAAAAAAAAAAAAAAAAAAAAAAAGGACAAACTGGGGCAAGCAGGTGGCATGGGGGTTAAGGTGGCTGGATCCCACATGACCTACTATGTGGTAGGAGTCCCAGACCTGGTGGCTTGAAAACATACCAGATACATGTGCATGTTTGCCCAAATCCCAAGAGGAGAATGGAGGAGAAGGGATTGTGGTGTAACCATACCTCCAGGGTGTGATTTTTCACCATCCCCTCTCTGTGTGTCTCTCTCTAGGAAGTGCAAGTACCCTATAGCAAAACAAACAATAGATCTTCTCAAAAGAAGATATATAGGGACCAGCGGGTGACGTGGTGGTCAAGGTGCTGGACACTCCCACATGGCCAACCGTGGTTCGAGTCCTGGACCCAGTGGCTTGCTTTCTCACTTCCTCTCTCTCACTCTCACCCTCTGTCTCCCTCTGGTCAAATTAAAAAATCAATGAATGAATAAATAAATAAATAGTTATTTTAAAAAAAAAAGATATATAAAGGGCCAGCAGGTGGCATGATGGTTGAAGTGTTGGATTCCCGCATAGCCCACAGTGGTTTGAGTCCTGGACCTGAGGGCTTGCGTGTGTTCTCTCTGGTGAGCGCACACGCCCTGTAGCATATTTTTAAATAATAACAACAATGAGAGCAATGGCCTTGCTGCACGGTGAGCTATTGGTAGCTGGGAGTGCTTCAGAGCATGGCTCATCTCTGCCCCCATTCGCCTTTGAACTCTCAGGTGTGTTACTGGGACTTCGAGAAGCCCATTTTTCCGGCTCCCCATACCATTGAGACATCTTCTCCAGCCATGGGCCAGGCTACACTGAGCGACAGGGACACTGAGCTGTAGAGAGACTGTGGCTCATCCCCTGCCACAGGCCTCTGAATTCTCAGACTTCAGCATCTCCTGAAGGGGTTCACACCATGAACCCCTTCCTCTTCCTCAACCGAAGCTCAGAAGCACAGCCCCAGGTGTACGTGTTCTCTAGGACCTGGGAAGACTGAATTACCCAAGCCCAGAGACAACTGCAGGTTGTTGGCTGACTATCAGGGAGGTAGAGCAGCAGAGAGATTGTCAATCGCTTCCTCCTGCTTGCCTTTGAATACTCAGAATTAACTTGAAGAACTTAGGAAGAAACATATAACTCACCTGATAACTAGGAAGCATCGCAGAGGCACAAGAAATACGAGAAACCAAGAAAATAATAATGACAAATGAAATTAAATAATTATAAAAAGATCTATCAAAATGACTAAATATAGCAATTTTTTTTTTTTGGAGAGGTTTTCGCTAAAGGGCACGTGCTCGCCAGACAGAGAGAGATACAGAGACAGAAAGCCAGAAATCACCCCCCGGGGGATGGTCACGCCACAATCCCTTCTCCTCCATTCTCCTCTTGGGATCTTGGGTACACACGCACACGCGCCCGACGTGAGTTTTAAGCCACCGGATCTGGGACGCGAACCGCAGTCAACTACGTGGGAGTCCAGCGACATAGCCATTACGCTAACTGCTGGTTCCCTATATAAATATAGCAATTGTTGATGAGATGTGGAAAAAAGGGAAGCCTAATATACTGTTGGTGGGAAAGTAAATATGTAAATTAGTACAGATATTATGGAAAACAGTATGAAGCCTCTTGATCAAAAAATAAAAAAAGAGTAAGACATACAAATGGTCAAGCATATGAAAAACTGCTCAATTGTCAGGGAAATGGAAGTGAAAACCACAATGAGATATTGAGCTATCATCTCATCCCAGTTAGAAAGGCTGTTACCAAAAAGAACCTAAGTCACAAATGCTAGCGACGATGTGGAAAAAGGGAAACTTTTTTACACTGTTGAAAATTAATACAGCCATTGTGCAAAACAGTTAGAAAGTTCCTCCAAAACCTAAGAATTGAACGGCTGTATGACACAGCTATCCCACTATCTGGCACATTCAAAAACTGGAAATCAGGGAACCAGCAGTTAGCATAATGGTTATGTCGCTGGACTCCCACGTAGTCGACCGCAGTTTGCGTCCCGGGCCCGGTGGCTTAGAACTCACGCTGGGCACGTGTACGTGCGTGCCCAAGATCCCGAGAGGAGAATGGAGGAGAAGGGATTGCGGCGTGACCATCCCCTCTGGGGGGTGATTTCTCGCTTTCTGTCTCTCTGTCTCTCTCTGTCTGTCTGGCAAGCGCACGCGCCCTATAGCAAAAACCTCTCAAAAAAAAAAAATGGCGAACCAGCAGTTAGCATAATGGCTATGTCGCTAGACTCCCACGTAGTCGACCGCGGTTCATGTCCCGGACCCGGTGGCTTAAAACTCACGCTGGGCGCGTGTGCGTGCATGCCCAAGATCCCGAGAGGAGAATGGAGGAGAAGGGATTGCAGCGTGACCATCCCCCCTGGGGGGTGATTTCTCGCTTTCTGTCTCTATGTCTCTCTCTGTCTGGTGAGCGCAAGCGCCGTATAGTGAAAAACCTCTCCAAAAAAAAAAAAAGGAAATCAGTATGTTGAAGAGATGTCTGAGCCCCATTATTCACTGCAGCACTGTTTACAATAGCTAAGATTTAGAATCAACTTAAATGTCTATCAGTGGGTGAATGGATAAAGGAAGGGTGTGCATGTGTGTGACCCTAGCTGTCCATTAAAAAGAACGAAATTCTGTATTTGAGACAACATAGATGAGCCTGGAGGACATTATGCTAAGTGAACTAACCTAAGCACAGAAAGAGAGAAGTTGCAAGTTCTCACTCCTATGTGGAAACTAAAAAAGCTGACCTCAAAGCAGCAGAGAGTAGACTAGTGATTGCTAGAGGCTGAGAAAGGGAAGGGGAAGAAGAGTAGAGAGACATTGGTTAATGGATACAAAACTGCAGTCAGAGGGCCGGCCCTGAAGCCTAGTGGTTAGGAGAGCTAGACCACATGACTACTGCAGTTTGAAGCCTGGTCGTCACCATTTGAAAAACAGACTGGCATAGGTGCATGCATACCCCAACCCCAACAGGATGAAGAAATGGAGAAGTGATTGTGGCATGACCACGCCCTATCAGAGGGTACACTTTCCCTCTTTCTGCTTTAATCCCTTCTCCTTCATCTTTCTCTCTCTGTTTCTCTGTCTCTGGCAAGTATATACGTATTCTCTAGCAAGAAGAAATAGACAAGAGAAATAAGTCCTAATGCTCTATAGGACAGTAGGGTAACTATAGCTAGCAATAATTTATTGTATATTTTAGAATAGCTAATTTAGAGGATTTTTTTTAATTGTTGTTCTATTTTTTGTTAGAGGGCTCATGCACTTGCCAGAGACAGAGTGAGAGAAGAAGGGGAGAAAGCATCCTCCATGGGGATTGGTCATGCTTTATCCCTTCTCCTCCACGTCTCTCTCTCCTTTTAAGATTTTGGGTACATGCACAGACACGCCCAGCATGTTTCTCAAGCCACCAGGTCCAGGACTTGAACCACACAATTGGTCATGTGCAACCTGCTACTTTAATCACCAGGCTGTGGAGCTGGCCCTTAGAGTATTTTACTGTTCCTGACACAAAATAATGATACACTTTTTTAAAGAATTTTATTTATTTATTTCTATTCATTCATTTCATTTTAATTTGATGAAAGAGTGAAAGAGAAAGCAAGCCACCAGGTCCAGGACTAAAGCTGTGCTCAGCCATGTGGGAATGTCCAGCACCTTAACCACCACACCACCTGCCGGCCCAGAAATTATACACCACCAGCTGGTTCCTCCTTTTTTTTTTTTTTTAATTATGTCATTTAACTTTATTTATTTTAATTTGACCTGAGAGGAAGAGGGAGAGAGAGAAAGTGAGAAAGAAAGCCTCCAGGTCCAGGACTCGAACCATGGTCGACCATGTGGGAGTCCAGCACCCTTAACCACCACACCACCTGCCGGCCCAGAAATTATACATTTTCGAGATGATGGGTATGCTCATTGTCCTTATTTAATCATTACATATTGTGTTCATGTACTGAAGAAAAACCACACTGTACCCCATAAATATGCACAAATCACACATGTCAACTACAAAAAGAAAACAGAGGTGCTAGACAGTGGCACGGTGGTAACATAATGCTTTGTTAGGCTGGCCCATTGAGAGGTTCTGGGTTCATGTTGGAGACTTCTCTAAACACACACAGGCATGTGTGTGCCCATAATGCAATGCTGTCTGAAGCTAGGTGTGGATAATGGCAGGAAGACCCCATTAGGGGTGTTTCTCTCTGTCACTCTTGCTCCTATGAACCCTCAGGCAGAACTCAGCTCATAAATGTTTTTTGCTTAGATTACACAGTTCTTTCATTTTTTAAAAAAAAAACCTAGTGTTTAAAAAATGTATATTGAGCTGGCCCTATGGCCCCGTGGTTAAAGGAGCCAGATGCCCCATGGCTTACTACATAGTTTGAATCATGGCCCTGGTGGCTTGAAAAACACATCAGGCACATGTGCATGTATGCTCAAATCCAGATGGGACAGAGAAATGGAGGAGAGGGGATTGTGCCATGCCCACGCCCCATGGAGGATGCTTTTTCTTTCTTCTTCTTCCTCTCTCTTTTTCTTTCTGGTGAGCACATTCCCTTTGGCAAATTAAACAAACAACAGACAAACAAACAGAAGTATATGTTGCATAAAGTTCTAAATAGTCTAGCATCCTTGACAAACCAAAAAATATAGTGACAGCGTGCCCATATTCCTATATGACGCCAGTTGGCTAGAACTCTGTAGGTACTGCCTTCTTCAGAGTATCTGACCTTGGTTTTGCTACAGTCTCCACCACTCCCTATTACTCCCCTTATGGCTCTGCATCACGTGTCATCCACACTGAACAGTGCCAGTGTTTCTTACTCCTGACTGCCTCACAGTTTGACTTAGCAGCCTGGCTTTGGGCACCTAATTTTTTTATTTCTTAACTAGCCAGAGCCCTTTAGTTAATGGGTAAAAACAGCTCCGAAAGGGGATATGACCTGGTGAGCATTCGAATGAACCAGACCAGAATCCCAGGATCTCTATGCTCCAAGGACGTCAATGTGTGTCCTTGCAGCAGTGTCTAGAAGGTCTTTTCCTCTGAGGTCCTCAAAAGGAAACGGAGGCCTAGGAAGCCATGAAGACTTCCTTCTTTCCTCCCATTAGGCAAACCAGTGGCCTCGAGACACCAAATTGAAGAGGAAAAGGAGGGCCTGATTGTTGTGTGTGTGCATACACACACACACACAGATGTGTTTGTGTGACAGAGAGGGTGTTTATGTCCAGTCATGAGATCTGGACATAAATGCCCAAGAGGGAGTCAGCAGTGGCTAAGGCTCTGCGCTCCCACATGGTGATGCAGTTCAAGTCCTGGACCCAGAGGCTTGAAATTCACGCCAGGCACAGGTGCATGCATGCCCAGAATCCCAAGAGGAGAAGGAAAGAGAAGGGACTGTAGCATGGCCAGCCCGTGGGTTGATTTCTCATTTTCTGTCTCTCTCTAGCTCTCTGGAGAGCACATGCGGCTAAAGCAAAAACCTCTCTTCATAAATAAATAAATACATAAATGCCCAAGGGGCCGGACGTGCATAAAATCAGAGCTAACTTGGGAGGCACAGAACACGGAGTGCCTGGAAGAGGGTCAGAGGTGATGCCAGACGTAGGGCAGGCTGGGAGGGGAACAAAGGCCCATCCTGTGGGTGACCAGACCCTTCCGCCAGAGCTGGCCACTTCTGCCTTTGGAAAGTGTTTCACAACACCCCGTGAATGTGTGAATGTGTGGAATGGTGATGTAAGAGACGGGGAGTCCAGTTGAGGATGGGTAAGAGGGTGTGGGCTCACGCATTCACTTGCACCAGCACCCAGAGTTTGTACAGACTGAGGAGCTGCCCCTCAGGTCACTCGTGCTCGGAAAGTTCCTGAAGGCTGCATCTTCATGGCAGGTGAGTAGCGGTCTCCAGAGACAGAGCCTGATTGGGGGTGGGCACGGCACAGCAGAGGAGGAGACCGAGTCTGGGGAAAACTTGAAAAGGCAAAGGGAGTCCTTGGTTCCCCATGGGAGTCCTGGTCTAGACTATAGTTTTGGACACCAGACACACTGGGGCTGGGTTCTTTGCAACTTTAAGGGTCCAGCTTTCCCAGCCCGATCTCCATGGGTCGGGGGCCCTCAGTTGCTGCAGGAGGCAGGGGTGAGGCTGAGGGGATACCGTAGGCTCAGCTTACCATCCTTAGAGCTCAGCGTCTCTCTGCAACAGGAGACCCGGATGTAGGGACTTCCGTGCTCACACGGGAGGAAAGTCATCCAGGGCCCCACTGCTCACACATCTTCTGGAATGTTGGGTGAGGGATGGAGGACATGGACCCAAAATGGTGGCCAGGGACCTGAATTTTTTCACTTTGCCAGGAAAAGGTGGGGCAGGGAGCCGGTGGCTTTACCCTGGGCCACCAAAAAGAGGCAGGACATTCACCAGGTCCCATAGGGCTCTTTATAGGAGACAAGAGCCCCCAAAGGCTGAGCAGACCCAGCTATGGCTCCATCTCCAGCCCACCGAACCCAGGGTCACAGCAAGAGACTGTCCGGGAGACCTACTTGAGTGAGAAGATCCCCATCCCAGAGGCAGAACCGGTGAGCATGCTAGAAACTTCCTGGGGTGTTCAGGATTGATGGAACCCTACAGAATCTCACAAGTTGGGAGAAGGGGTGTCCTTGTGACCAAGGCAAGTCCCTTTCAGCTCCTAGTAGCAGTGACAGCAGTGGCAACTGCCTCATTGCTCCATCTGTCCCCAGGGTAGCTGAGATGCTCATTATTTGTCAAAGAACTATCAAATGGCTTTTTTTTTGTTTTAATTGCCAGAGGATGCGTGTGCTCGTGAGTAAGAGACAGAGAAAGGGAAAAAGCACCCCTGGCTGGGTGCGGTCACACTGCAACCCCTTCACCCCCATTCTCCATCCTGTTGAGACTTGAGCTATGCACATGCACATACACGTGCCCAGCATGTTTCTCAAGGCTCTGAGGCTGAGGTCTGACTCACAGCCGTATGGGACCGACTCCCTTAACCACTAGGCTATGGGGCCAGCTCGGTCAAATGGCCTTCTGCTTGAATGTCAGCTTTACCATGAAGGGAAAGGGGCCTGGGGCGAATCAGAATCGCAGCCTCAAGGATTTGCTCTAGTATTAAGGGAAAGGACTCAGACAAGGGCAGTGGGAGGACTTGAGGGGGCTGCAGGTTGACATCTAAGACGCTGTCACCACCCTGCCCTTCCAGAACTTTTACCACATTCTAGGCTGAAAGGCCATGCCCTAAAAGGGGTGGGAGACGTCTAGACCCCAGAGAGGAAGCCTGCGGTCTGAGGAGCTGGTGAAGAAGAAGTTGGACCAGGAAGGCTTGGTCCCAGGACCCCCTTCTGGGGGCTTTGAGGACCCGCAGAGCTAGCGCTGAGAGGCAGGCAGAGCAGGCACAGGCTGACGGCTGACAGGAACGTGACAGATCCAAAAAGCAGATCCTCTGTGACTCAGCGAATCCTGCTGGTTCCTCCACCGCAGGCCCTTCCCAGCACCCAGCCCCCGGGGTGGGAAACAGAGGGCAAGGCTGACCAGCCAGTGCCGATGAGCTGGCTAGGGCTCATCGGGGGCTGGCCAAGGCCAACTGCTACCAGCCCATACCCAGGACCCCTCATCCTGCTCCTCCGATGCCAGGGCAGGTTCAGCCTGCGGAAGCTGTGGGCCTTCACCGGGCCCGGCTTCCTCATGAGCATCGCGTTCCTGGACCCAGGCAACATCGAGTCGGATCTTCAGGCTGGCGCTGCCGCTGGATTCAAAGTGACTGAACTGAGGCCTGAGTGGGGGCCCTGTGGGCAGGGAGGTGACCGGGCTAAGTGGGTGGAGACCCCGGCTTGTTATGTTTTCTGGGGTGGGCTCAGGGACGGCATGCCTCCGAGTAGGCATTAAGTATACAAAGGGCAGAAAAGGGTCCCCAGAGCAGCCCAGCCAGAGCATGGGGTGTGTGTGGTGGGGTGAGGGGGCTTGGTCTTCTCACTCATTTCTGCCACCTTTCCCCAAAGAACATCCTTGGTTGGAGGGTCCCACCAGCCTGGGGGCTCTCTGAGCCACGCCTCAGCTGAAGGCCTCTCCCTGCCTTCTCCAGCTGCTCTGGGTGCTGCTCTGGGCCACAGTGATGGGCTTGCTCTGCCAGCGACTGGCTGCCCGGCTAGGCGTGGTGACAGGCAAGGACTTGGGCGAGATCTGCCATCTCTACTACCCTAAGGTGAGCTTGGGGAGCCTGGGCAGGAAGCACCCACATGTTCAAATCCCAAACAGCCATTCACAGCTCCTGTGATCAAGTAACTCCATCATCTCACTCGGGCCATTTGATAGATAACAAGATTAAGGCTCAGGCCAGCAGGTGACATGGAAGTTAAGGGGGCTAGATCCCACATGGCTTGATCTGCAGTTCGAGTCCCAGATCTGGTGGCTTGAAAATCCCTAGTGCGTCTACATGCATGCCAAAAATCCTGAGAGGAGGATCTCTCTCTGGTGAGTGCATGTACTACCCTATAACAAAAACTAAAAAACAAACAAACAAACAAACAAACAAACAAAAAAACTATCAGACAGCTGCTTACTCCTCCCGCGGGGCCGCATCGGCCCAGGAGCCGTCATTTCCTGCTGCCCCCCAGCATCGCCATTTCGCCATTGCTGCTGAAATCACCACAGTGCCTAGTGTCCTTGCTGTCCCCACTGCCGGAGACAGCACTAGAGGCTGGGCAATGGGCATTCCCTACAAAGCCTAACTGGAAGCCAGCGGGCGATGCTTCTGGAAGATCAGCAGCAAATGCATCTATATAACAAAAACTTAAAAAAAAAAAACTAAACTCAAATTGACAGCACACAGTCTGAAGGGGACATTAGCGGTGCATAGCTTGTTTTTTTTTTTTTTTCCCCTTTGTAGAGCTTTTTTTTTGTTTCTGGAATTTTTGTTGTTGTTGTTTTGCTATAGGGTGCGTGTGCTCAACAGAGAGAGATAAATAAGAAATCCCCCCCCCCCTGCGACAGCACACAGTCTGAAGGGGACATTAGCGGTGCATAGCTTGTTTTTTTTTTTTTTTCCCCTTTGTAGAGCTTTTTTTTTGTTTCTGGAATTTTTGTTGTTGTTGTTTTGCTATAGGGTGCGTGTGCTCAACAGAGAGAGATAAATAAGAAATCCCCCCCCCCCATGCCACACTGCAATCCCTTCTCCTCTTGGGCTGGCACCCAGGTTTAGCTTTCTGATCTCTGAGTAACACCTCCTGGGCTAGCGTCTCAACCCTTCCAACACCTTCACGACTAATCCCTTGCACGGGACACCTGTGAAACGCGTCCAGCAGTGTAATTTCGGATTTCCTGACCGGACACTGACAGCAGCCCGAATGCAGTTAGCAGGCTCCAACCCAGCGGCACGGTGCAGAGAAAGGGGTGTGCCGAGCTGAGACCAGAAACAAGGAGCTGCCCACCTTACTGAGGGGCCGTCTCCTCCGCAGGTGCCCCGCACGCTCCTCTGGCTGACCATCGAGCTAGCCATCGTGGGCTCGGACATGCAGGAGGTCATCGGCACGGCTATCGCATTCAATCTGCTCTCAGCTGGGCGGTACCGTCCCCTTGTGCCCCAATTCTTGAGTCCAGGGTCAGGAACAGCTACTGCTTCTTCCAGGCCTCCTACCTCTCCGAGTTCATTTTATCCTGCTGTCTGTCCCCTCTGATATAAGCTGCTGCCCCATTTCCCCAACACGTGAAGTGACTGGCCTGTAGTCACATAGATGTGAGTCATGCAGACCCAGGACTGCTGCCTCAGCCCCCCACCCTTCCTGGCCCCCAGAACCCTTCCTAGAGTGTTCCATGCTATTCTTCACCTTCAGCACAATCCCATTCCCCTCTCCCAATCTGTCTGGGGCTGCCTGGGTTCCGGTCCTAGCAGGCCACATTCTAGGAGTTCAGCTCTCTGGGTCAGGCTGAGTTGACCTAGGCCACTCTGGTTTCAGAATCCCACTCTGGGGTGGCGTCCTCATCACCATTGTGGACACCTTTTTCTTCCTCTTTCTGGATAACTATGGTGAGTGTGCAACTCATAGCAGACCGGGGTTGGGGGTGGGGGGACTGGAGCTGAGTCCCTGACCTCACCTCTATTGGAGAAGGGCTCTCACCTCAGGACCACCTGAAGTCGTCTGAGCTCCCTCGCCCTAGTGTGTGGCCCTGAGCGAGATCGGCAGACTTGCTTCATCATCTGTAACCAGGCGGTGGGCTGTTTGGGAGCTGGACAGGGGGGTGGTGCGTTTATGCACTTGGCGCAGCGCCTGGAACAGAGTGCTCAGAACGCGAGCCATCACGTTACAGGGTCTTTCGGTTTGTTTCTTCTTTCTGTCCCTCTGTCCTGCCCCTAGGGTTGCGCAAGCTGGAAGCCTTCTTTGGATTCCTCATTACCATTATGGCCGTGACCTTTGGCTACGAGGTAGGAAGCCAGCGCTGTAGCCCCCTGCCCCTCCCAGATCACCCCTCTGCTTTTCCCCTGCAGAGCCCGAGTGGCGGGGTTAGTGGCCCGGGGCGGTGTTCCTTGTCTGCGGATCCCCGAGGAGAGTCAGCCTTGGCGACTCCTCCCTACAGTACGTGGTGGCACGCCCGGCGCAGGGAGCGCTCCTTCGAGGCCTGTTCCTGCCCTCGTGCCCCGGCTGCGGCCAGCCAGAACTGCTGCAGGCTGTGGGCATTGTTGGAGCCATCATCATGCCCCACAACATCTACCTGCACTCGGCCCTGGTCAAGGTGAGCAGCAGGAGGGCAGGGCGACCCGTCCCGCCCTTACGGTCATGCTGGCCCCGCCTCCCAGCCCGCGGTCCGCCCCTCGGGCCCTTCAGGATTTTAGGTGGGAAGTGAATCATTCTGTATTTATTCGATCTGTAATTATTGAGCGTGTCCTGGGTGCTAGCTGAGAGCTGGGAGTCAACGATGAAAAGATCTCCAAGGCGCCTGTCCTAGACAGGGGAGGGGAGCTGATAAACAAGTCATCAAAAAATGGAAAGAATGATAGTTGTGAAAGGTACTCTACAGGGGTCTGCAGGTGGCTTGATGGTTAGAGCGCTGGACTCCCACATGGTTAAGTAGGGTTCAAGTCCCAAACCTAGAGGCTTGTTTCTCATTTTCCCTCTCTCTCTGTCTCTGGTCAAATTAATAATAATAATAATAATAATAATAGGACCAACCGGTGGCTTAATGGTTATGTCGCTGGACTACTACATAGTCTAGGACCTGGTGGCTTAAAACTCAAGCTGGGGGGCAGGCAGGTGGTGTGGTAGTTGAGGGCGCTGGACTCCCACCAAAACTCCCATTCAAATCCTAGAACTGGCGGCTTGCTTTCTCACTCTCTCTCTTGCTCTGTCCCTCTCTAGTCAAATTAAAATCAATAAATAAAGTTCAATACATCAAATAAAATTAAATAATAATTAAAAGAAAAAGAAAGGTACTCTGCAGAAAATAAAACAGAGAGTGTGATAGAGAGTGAAGGCTGGGGATGGAGATCTGGGAGAAGATATTATGAGCAGTGGTACAGCAAGTGCAAAGGCCCTGGGGCAGAAATAAACCGGCCAAGTTTGAGGCAGAGCTGGGCAGATGAAGAGCAGTCTGTCGGGGGCTGAGGGAGACAGGATCCGCTGAGAACAGTCTCCCTTCTCACAGCTGGTAATCATGGATCAGGGACAGAGGCGTAGGAAGGAGGTTGGCTGACCAGGGCCTGTTCCAGACTACAACATAGGGGGCTTTAAAGTTTTTATTCATCGGGACCAGCAGTTAGCATAATGGCTGTGTCACTGGACTCCCATGTAGTCAACCGTGGTTCGAATACCAGACCCAGTGGCTTAAACTCACACCAGGCACATGTGGGTGCATGCCCAAGATCCCAAGAGGAGAATAGAGGAGAAGGGATTGCAGCGTGGCCATACCCTCTGGGGGGGTGATTTCTCGCTTTCTGTCTTTCTGGTGAGCGCATGCACCCTATAGCAAAAACCTCTCCAAAAAAAAGTTTTTATTTATTTATTTGTTCTATGAGAGAGACAGCACTCCCAGTAAGGTCTTGATGGTGTAACCTGTTCCGAGCCTCAGCCCAGTTGGCCCCAGATCATGGGCATGCACGTTCCCAGTGTACTCAGGGGGTCTTCAGAGCCAAACCCAGAACCTTCCCGTGTGGGTCATCCTCCCAGAGTGTCCCATTTCACCACTATGCCATCATCCATCCCCGACAAAGGGGACTTTAGAAAGAACTGGGGTTTGGACCAGCAGTTGGCATAATGGTTACGTTGCTGGACTCCCATGTAGTCAGTCAACTGCAGTTCAAGTCCTGGACCCGGTGGCTTAAACTCACGTCGGGTGCATGTTCGTGCGTGACCAAGATCCTGAGAGGAGAATAGAGAAGGAATTGTGGCGTGGCCATCCCCCCGAAGGGTGATCTCTTGCTTTCTGTCTCTCTGGAGAGTGCATGCGCCCTCTAACAAAAACCTCTCCCAACAAATAAATAAATAAATAAATATAATAATTATATAAAAGCAGGAGGTGCTAGCAGGTGGTGTGGTGGTTAAGGGCGCTGGACTCCCATATGGCCAACCATGGTTCTTATCCTGGACCTGGCAGCTTGCTTTCTCACTCTCTCTCTCTCACTTTGTCCCTTTCTGGTCAAATTTAAATAAATAAATAAATAGAATTAAATAAAATAATTATAAAAGGGGTGGGCAGCAGGTGACATGGTGATTAAAGTATTGGACTCCCACATGGCTGACTGTGGTTCAAGTGTCAGACCTGGTAGCTTGCTTTCTCACTTTCTCTCTCTCTCTTTCTTTGTGTGTGTCTGGTGAGTGCATGTGCCTTATAGAAAACTTTTAAAATAATAATAAATAGAATTAAAGAAATAATTCTTTTTCTTTTTTTTTGAGAGTTTTTTTGCTCTAGGGAGCATGCGCTCACCAGAAAGACAGAGAGAAACAGAGAGACAGAAAGCAAGAAATCACCCCCCCAGGGAGGATGGCCACGCCGCAATCCCTTCTCCTCCATTCTCCTCTTGGGATCTTGGGCACGTACGCACACGTGCACTCATGTTTAAGCCACAAGGTCTGGGACTCAGACCACAGTCGACTACATGGGAGTCCAGCAATGTAACCATTACACCATCTACTGGTCCCCACTATAACATTACTTTTAATGGCTAAAGATTAGAAACAACCTAAATGTCCTCAATAGAGGACTGATTAGGGCTGGCCCTATGGTCTGGTGATTAAAGGAGCTGTTTCACACATGGCAGACTGAGTATTTTGGGTCCAAGCCCTAATGGCTTGAAGGACAAGTTAGATCCATGTGCATGTGTGCCTCAAAACCTGATTGATTGGAGAAATAAAGAAGAGAGCCGGAGTGGCGGGGTTAGTGGCCCGGGGCGGTGTTCCTTGTCTGCGGATCCCCGAGGAGAGTCAGCCTTGGCGACTCCTCCCTACAGTACGTGGTGGCACGCCCGGCGCAGGGAGCGCTCCTTCGAGGCCTGTTCCTGCCCTCGTGCCCCGGCTGCGGCCAGCCAGAACTGCTGCAGGCTGTGGGCATTGTTGGAGCCATCATCATGCCCCACAACATCTACCTGCACTCGGCCCTGGTCAAGGTGAGCAGCAGGAGGGCAGGGCGACCCGTCCCGCCCTTACGGTCATGCTGGCCCCGCCTCCCAGCCCGCGGTCCGCCCCTCGGGCCCTTCAGGATTTTAGGTGGGAAGTGAATCATTCTGTATTTATTCGATCTGTAATTATTGAGCGTGTCCTGGGTGCTAGCTGAGAGCTGGGAGTCAACGATGAAAAGATCTCCAAGGCGCCTGTCCTAGACAGGGGAGGGGAGCTGATAAACAAGTCATCAAAAAATGGAAAGAATGATAGTTGTGAAAGGTACTCTACAGGGGTCTGCAGGTGGCTTGATGGTTAGAGCGCTGGACTCCCACATGGTTAAGTAGGGTTCAAGTCCCAAACCTAGAGGCTTGTTTCTCATTTTCCCTCTCTCTCTGTCTCTGGTCAAATTAATAATAATAATAATAATAATAATAGGACCAACCGGTGGCTTAATGGTTATGTCGCTGGACTACTACATAGTCTAGGACCTGGTGGCTTAAAACTCAAGCTGGGGGGCAGGCAGGTGGTGTGGTAGTTGAGGGCGCTGGACTCCCACCAAAACTCCCATTCAAATCCTAGAACTGGCGGCTTGCTTTCTCACTCTCTCTCTTGCTCTGTCCCTCTCTAGTCAAATTAAAATCAATAAATAAAGTTCAATACATCAAATAAAATTAAATAATAATTAAAAGAAAAAGAAAGGTACTCTGCAGAAAATAAAACAGAGAGTGTGATAGAGAGTGAAGGCTGGGGATGGAGATCTGGGAGAAGCTATTATGAGCAGTGGTACAGCAAGTGCAAAGGCCCTGGGGCAGAAATAAACCGGCCAAGTTTGAGGCAGAGCTGGGCAGATGAAGAGCAGTCTGTCGGGGGCTGAGGGAGACAGGATCCGCTGAGAACAGTCTCCCTTCTCACAGCTGGTAATCATGGATCAGGGACAGAGGCGTAGGAAGGAGGTTGGCTGACCAGGGCCTGTTCCAGACTACAACATAGGGGGCTTTAAAGTTTTTATTCATCGGGACCAGCAGTTAGCATAATGGCTGTGTCACTGGACTCCCATGTAGTCAACCGTGGTTCGAATACCAGACCCAGTGGCTTAAACTCACACCAGGCACATGTGGGTGCATGCCCAAGATCCCAAGAGGAGAATAGAGGAGAAGGGATTGCAGCGTGGCCATACCCTCTGGGGGGGTGATTTCTCGCTTTCTGTCTTTCTGGTGAGCGCATGCACCCTATAGCAAAAACCTCTCCAAAAAAAAGTTTTTATTTATTTATTTGTTCTATGAGAGAGACAGCACTCCCAGTAAGGTCTTGATGGTGTAACCTGTTCCGAGCCTCAGCCCAGTTGGCCCCAGATCATGGGCATGCACGTTCCCAGTGTACTCAGGGGGTCTTCAGAGCCAAACCCAGAACCTTCCCGTGTGGGTCATCCTCCCAGAGTGTCCCATTTCACCACTATGCCATCATCCATCCCCGACAAAGGGGACTTTAGAAAGAACTGGGGTTTGGACCAGCAGTTGGCATAATGGTTACGTTGCTGGACTCCCATGTAGTCAGTCAACTGCAGTTCAAGTCCTGGACCCGGTGGCTTAAACTCACGTCGGGTGCATGTTCGTGCGTGACCAAGATCCTGAGAGGAGAATAGAGAAGGAATGGTGGCGTGGCCATCCCCCCGAAGGGTGATCTCTTGCTTTCTGTCTCTCTGGAGAGTGCATGCGCCCTCTAACAAAAACCTCTCCCAACAAATAAATAAATAAATAAATATAATAATTATATAAAAGCAGGAGGTGCTAGCAGGTGGTGTGGTGGTTAAGGGCGCTGGACTCCCATATGGCCAACCATGGTTCTTATCCTGGACCTGGCAGCTTGCTTTCTCACTCTCTCTCTCTCACTTTGTCCCTTTCTGGTCAAATTTAAATAAATAAATAAATAGAATTAAATAAAATAATTATAAAAGGGGTGGGCAGCAGGTGACATGGTGATTAAAGTATTGGACTCCCACATGGCTGACTGTGGTTCAAGTGTCAGACCTGGTAGCTTGCTTTCTCACTTTCTCTCTCTCTCTTTCTTTGTGTGTGTCTGGTGAGTGCATGTGCCTTATAGAAAACTTTTAAAATAATAATAAATAGAATTAAAGAAATAATTCTTTTTCTTTTTTTTTGAGAGTTTTTTTGCTCTAGGGAGCATGCGCTCACCAGAAAGACAGAGAGAAACAGAGAGACAGAAAGCAAGAAATCACCCCCCCAGGGAGGATGGCCACGCCGCAATCCCTTCTCCTCCATTCTCCTCTTGGGATCTTGGGCACGTACGCACACGTGCACTCATGTTTAAGCCACAAGGTCTGGGACTCGAACCATGGTTGACTATATGGGAGTCCAGCGACATAGCCACTATGCCAACTGCTGGTCCCGAATTAAATAAATAATTCTTTAAAAAAAGAGAAAGAACTGAGGTTTGGGAGGAACATAGGAAAAAGTGTGAGGGTGGGGAAATTGAGGTGGTTCTGAGGGACTTTGGCCCCTCCCTCCCCCTCTGACCTTCATAGTCTCGAGAGATAGACCGGACCCGGCCGGCAGACATCCAAGAAGCCAACATGTACTTCCTGATTGAGTCCACCATCGCCCTGTGTGTCTCCTTCATCATCAACCTCTTTGTCATGGCTGTCTTTGGGCAGGCCTTCTACCAGCAAACCAACCAGGCAGCGGTGAGACACTTCCCGTGCGTCCCCGCCATGTCCCATACGCACATGCCCTGGGAGCTTTGCGGGGCGCCAGGCCCCCGGGAATCTTCACTGTCAGTAGATGAGCAGATAAGCTGCCATTCATTCAGCTAGCAGTTACTGAGCGTGTGGTATGCCCAGGCAGTGACCCAGACCCTGGGATAGACCGGTCCGTGATGCTAAGACTCTGTTCTCCTGCCCCTTACATAGGGAGGGCGGAGCACAGACAAGAAACAAGTCTCATACACACCGAGGTACAGAGCATGACCAAAACTGAGAGCGAAATAGACAGGGTGGAGCCAGCCCCATAGCCTAGTGGTTAGAGGGGCCGGATCCCCACATGGCTGACTGCGGTTTGCACGTGACTGATGCCCTAGTGGGACGCATGTGCTTGTGTGTGATGGAGAATCGGAGAAGGGGTTGCAGTGTGCCCACACTCCACAAGGAGGTGCTTCCTCTCTCTCTCTCTGTCGCTCTCCGGTGAGCACACACACCCTCCGGCAATTAAAAAAAATAGAAATAGGACGTGAAGCATCACTGAGGGTATTATGAGTGGGCGTGGGGCAGGGGCTACATTAGCCCAGGGGGTCAGGAAAGGCCTCCTGGGAGGAGTGAGATCTTGCTGACTCTGACAGAGAAGAGGTACCTCCTTCCAGGCTCTCCAGGACGAAGTACCTATCTGTCCCCCTTTCTGAGTGGGCCTCTGTCGTGAGGCTATAATTACTGCTAGCCACTTGGGGGCTTACTGAATGCTGAACACTGTGGGAGGAGGGGTGGCCAGGCCTCCGGGACCTGGGCACTGTCACTGCCTTGCTATGTGACCTTGGGAAGTCATTCTTCTCTCTGGGTCTCACTCAGTTCTTTGGCACAAGGCGAGAAGTCTAAATTGGGATTGCAAACCCTTGTCTGCAAGACCAGGCCAGCTGCAGGGCCTGGGAAGTGGGCCGGGAGCACGGAAGAGGGGATGACGGCCACTGGTCACTGCTAGCTGACTGGCTCTCTAGAAATGCCAGCTCTAGTGAATCCAGAAACCTGAAGTTGGGTTCTCACGTGGTCTCAATTATAAATATTGAAAACAAAGTCGTGTAAGTTAAAAACAAACAAACAAACAAACAAACAAAACCGACATTATTAGCCGAACAAAATATATCGGGCCAGATTCTGTCTGCGGGTCCCTCGTTTTTGACCCCATGTCAAGGCCAGGCAGCCTAGTTTTCCAAGACTATTTCCAAGACTGAGCGCGTCCGTCTCATCTCCCTCCTACTCCCGGTGCCCGCAGTTCGACGTCTGTGCCAACAGCAGCCTTCAGGACTACGCCAAGATTTTCCCTATGAACAACGACACCGTGGCGGTGGACATTTACCAAGGAGTAAGCGCGCGGCTGGGCTTGGGGGAGGGCGTGACTCATCCAGGTTCTCGCCCCGCCCACTCCAGGGCGGTACCTGGGCCTAGGGGCGGGGCCACTGGCTGACCACACCCACCCCTCAGGGCGTGATCCTGGGCTGCCTGTTCGGCCCCGCAGCGCTGTATATCTGGGCAGTAGGTCTCCTGGCCGCCGGGCAGAGCTCCACGATGACCGGCACCTACGCGGGACAGTTCGTGATGGAGGTGGGGCGGGGCGCGGGCCGAGGACAACAGGCACACTGCTGGGGGCTTGGAAACAGGGCACGAAGGGCACCACCACAAGCTCCGCTTTACAGATGACAAAACTGAGGTTCAGAGAGGTGAGAAGACTTGCCAAAAGCTGCAGACCCAGGCCCTTCCCAGCACTGTTTAGTCTTCGAAAAGAGCTGTGGAAAGGGAGCCCCATCCCTTTTCCTCCACACCCATCGCCCCTCCATGAGCTAGGGACAGGGCTGCGCCCAACCCAGCAATGGAAAAACAGAGCATCCCCGGGGCACAGAGCGGCCCCAAGGACGACAGAGGCTCCCCTCTGGAATCCCAGGCCTGCCTCCACCCCCGCCCCACCAATGTGCGCACCCCTTATCCCAGGGCTTCCTTCGGCTGCGTTGGTCACGCTTTGCTCGCGTCCTGCTCACTCGCTCCTGCGCCATCCTGCCCACCGTGCTGGTGGCCGTTTTCCGGGACCTGAGGGACCTATCGGGTCTCAACGACCTGCTCAACGTGCTACAGAGCCTGCTGGTGAGACGGGGCATCACGCCCGCCCACTGTGGGGCTAATGACACAGCAAGCCTGTGTCTCTGGCCTACCTTGGGCCTGCCAGGCTATCCTAACACACCTCACCTATGAGGATCCCAGGTCCCCACAACCACAGGGGTGGGGAGCGTCGCCATTATTCCCATTTCACAGATGGGAAAACTGATGCACAAAGTTAAGCAACCAGTGGCAGACCTGGGATTCAGACTGACAACTTGGTGCCAGAGCCCCATAACCATGGAAGTCACAAGGATGGGGAATGGCTCAGCCTTGCCACATTCTGAGGGCAAAGCCCCTCACGCTCTGCCCCCTCCCAGCTTCCCTTTGCGGTGCTGCCCATCCTCACGTTCACCAGCATGCCCACCCTCATGCACGAGTTCGCCAATGGCCGGTGAGTACCCCCATGGCAAGCATTGTATTTGCATCCGATCCTTAAGACCACCCAGAGATGTGAACTGCCCTCACTGTGAAATCCAGATGAAGCAACTGAGGCTCAGAAAGGAACTTGGCCAGGGTCACACACCTAGTATGGGGGAGCTGGGACTGGAATTGGGGATGGGAGCTATTTGTGGAGCCTGAGACCCTGGACTGCACTCTTGCCAAATCTTGCCATGGTGGAGCCTCAGGGTCCAGGAGGCAGGAGGTGTGCAAGGGGTCTCCCTGCTCACAGGCTCGCTGGCCAGAGAAGTGGGCTTTATGGGGACCAGCAGGTGGCGTGGTGGTTAAGGGCACTAGACTTACATATAGCCAACCTTGTTTGGAGTCCCGGAACTGGCAGCTTGCTTTCTCACTTTCCCTCTCTCTCTCTGTCACTTTGTTCCTCACTGGTCAAATTAGAATAAACAAATAAATAATAATAAACAATTTAAGGGGCCAGCATGTGGCATGTTGGTTAAGTGTGCTGGACTCCCACATGGCTGACTATGGTTTGAGTCCTGGACCTGGCGGTTTGCTTTCTCACTTTCCTTTTCTCTCTTGTTCTGTCCCTCTCTGGTCAAATTAAAATAAATAAATGAATAAATAAATAAAGTTAAATATTTTGTTAATCCACAAAAACTATTTTTAAAGAATGGGTTTTGTGTATGCCCCGCCTCCCAACCAGCTCCAGGCTGGCTGTGGGAGCGCTGGAGCAGGAAACCCAGCTGTCCAGCCAGTCCTGAGCTTCCGTGTCCCCAGGCTGAGCAAGACCATCACTTCCTCCATTATGGCCCTGATCTGTGCCATCAACCTCTACTTCGTGGTCAGCTACCTGCCCAGCATCCCACACCCCGCCTACTTCATCCTCGTTGCCCTGCTGGCCGCTGCCTACCTGTGCCTCACTGCCTACCTGGTACTGTAGGGCCTGGGGTGCCTGGGGGTTGGGGGAGCAAGGACAGGTGTCAACAGAAGGGGAGGTATGAGTAAAGGAGAACGGGGCTTCCCAGAGGTCTTTGCTCCTCCCCACTCATACCACCCTTTCTCCTAGGTCTGGACCTGTTGCATCGCCCATGGAGCCACCTTTCTGGTCCACGGCTCCCATCGGCACTTCCTGTATGGGCTCTCCCAAGAGGAGCAGAACCCCGCGGTGTCTGTGCCCTCAGCCTGAGCCTGACTGGAGGTGGAATGAGTGGGGCTGACTGGCGACCATGGAGGGATGGAGGCAGCAAGATGGAGCTGGATAGTTTGGGAGGCCGGCCAACCTGTGCCCCCCCCCACCCCCCAGGGACTACACTAACATCGTCACGACATAAAGCACTTTATTTAACACAGTGCCTGGCCCTTGGGTCTTAAAAAAGTCATTCAAAAAACATTTATTGAGCCCCTATAGGAGTGCCCTGACTGGGGGAAGGGCAGGGCGGGACACAGGCTCCCAACTGACACTTAAAATAGAGCTAGACACGCTAAATAAATGCTAGTTCACTCCCTGTCCCAAACAGCACGAAATCTCTAAAAACTGAAGACTCCCCCCCACACGCACCCCTTCTCAAAAGTTAGGCTTACTGCTACTCTCCGCAGCCTTTCGGTTCCCCCTGCAACCCATTTTCCAGGGAGTAAAACAGAAGTGCAGTTCTCCCTCCTAGGCGCCAGGTCATAAGGAATCCCAGAGTCTGTGCCTCTGAGGCTCAATTCATTTGTCATCTCCCCAGGGGACCGGGCGGCTGAGACTCCCACGCCGAACAGTTAACACTCCCTGTGCGCTGACTCCCAGCTCCCTCTAGGGGTAGGGACGGTCCCGGGCTCAGGGACTCCAGTCCCGGATTCACCCCTCCCAGCCAAGCGGAACAACGCCGGGAGGCGGGAGTTTGGTTTTCGCGTCCTGGAGGCCCTAGTGTTCACTGGGGCAAGGAGGTGGGGGAGCTGTGTGGGCGGGGATCCCCCTCCGCTCCAAGAAGCGGCTGGGCACACTTTTCGCCCCATGCAGGCACTGCACTTTACAGACGCTCCCTAGGCTGTTTCCAGGCTCCCCTAAGTCCCTCCTCCAGCCTCCTCCGGTCCCTCGGACCCCAACCCTGGAGCCTCGGAGAGTATAGGTGTGGAAGGGCTGCAAGGCCCTTCTCGAGTTGAGCCTGGGGCAGGTGCTGTGTCTGGAAGTACCCCCGATTTCTCAGGAACCTTCTGGGCTAGCGTCCCGGCTCCGTGCTCAGGTTGGGGCGCTTGTTTATGAGAAGAATTTCCTCTTTCTTAAAAGGGCAACAATGCAAGTGGGGCCCTCAAGAAGAGAAGGAATGGGACAGGTTTAAGTAACGAGGCAGCTGCCGAGAGGGTACCTGGGCAAGAGAGCCTTCCACCCGCCTTCTCCGGAGCCCATGCAAGCTGAAGGAGAGGATGGGTGGGAGGCCGGGTGGTGAAAAAGGTGTCTCCCAGGTCCTTCTCCCCCCGACCCGGGAGAGCCCCCTTCACACCCCTCTGATCAATTCACTGGGCGTAAATTGGGTGTCATTGCGAAGCCGGTGCCGAGGGGAGGGAGACATAGGTGGGAATTCAAGATGTCAGATCATGCTCTGGTTGGGGGCGACAAGGACTAGTCACCACAAAGTAGGACAAGGTGCAGATGAGGACCAGGCAGAGGAGGCGACTCCTGCCCAGCATTTTGAGAGCTGCATAGGGAGGGGGAGGCGGAGGTGTGTTTGCGGGGGATGGGGAGGGGGCTGTCGGACTTGTGCCCAAGGGCGGAAACATGAAACCAGGGGAGTTTAGGTCTTGAGCAAGACCGGGGTCCCCAGAGCAGTGGGCCGGCGGGACTTGTGAACAGTTAAGTGTAGGACTTAGAACTGGGGGCACCATCCAGGCGCCAGCTGGTTCCTCGGGCCTGCGCGCGGGTCAGTGATGAGCCCAGGCCGAAGCCAGTCTTTTCCAGCAGAGAAGCCCTATGCGCGTTACCCTCGCCTGCACGGAGCGCTGGTGCCCCCAGCCCGCAGGCTCGGGTCTAACCTGAGGCGCAGGAGAGGCGAGTCTCCCCGCTAGGTGTTCTGCCAGGCTTTCCGGAATGGGAGCGGCCGGCACCTTGATACTCCAAGGAGCCAGCTGAGGGCGCCCAGCCTGCTGTCCTGCTCCACTCCACTCTCTTGGCTTGGCTTTTACTGGTCCATCTGGCAGGTGGAGAGGCAGAGGTGCCGGATGGGTAAATAACTTGCTCACTGTCACCCGGCAGGACCCTGCGGGGTCTCGGCTCCCCACCCCTACGCCAGTTTCTGCCTCACAGCCCTCACCGATTTGCTCCTTCTAGGGGTACAAATCGACGGAACATACAAATAAACTGGTGGCTAGAGCGACCCCCAGCTAGGTGCAGGTCAAGACACCCAAGGAACCCCCCCAAGCTACCAGCTTCCCGACTCTTGCCTGTAACCACTCTGCCACTCCGAACTGCCCTACCCTCCGGCGTGGTGAGAGAGAACTTAGGGGCTCCAGGCAGAAGGCACCACGGCTCAGCTGGAAGGTCTCGGGGAGAACAGCGCCTTGCTAGGGCTTGGAGGGGGCCACAGGGGTGCGTCTGGGTTGCGACCCCGGAGGAGCTCTACGAGCTCAGGGCGGCCTGATGGGAATGGCGGGTTGGAGTGACGGCAGCCCCGCCCTGCCCACGGCTGGGTCCCAGCGTGGGGCCTCTGACAGTCACGGTCCGAGGGAGAAGTCAGCTAGTCTCCCTACCCGAAGGGGCGAGGCCAGAAGTTCACTCCGTCCCCAACCACGCGTTTCCGTTTGGGGTCACAGCCGGCGATCCGAAGTTAAACCTGAGGCCCCGCCTCGGGGGCTGGGCCCAAGGGAAGACGCTGTATTGGGCGGCCGGAATCCGGCCTCCGCCCTGGCGGTGGGGACGTCGCTTCCCCGCTCCCGGCTCAGTTTCCTTGTCTGTTAAAATGGGGTAAGAAGAGGTGTCGTTCTGAACCGTGACTGTCAGGGGGCGCCGCAAGAGCGGCACTCTGGCAACACTTGGCGACTAACATGATAAAGTGCAACGATGGCGGCTCTAGGGAGCCCTAGGAACTAGGGCCGGGGGTCCAGCTGGGGATCAGTCCCTGTCGCCCCCACCCTGCCGCCAGTCCCGCCTCCGAGCACGCAGCTGGCGCGCGATCCGGCAGGCGCCGCACCGCCCCCCTCCTAGCCGGACGGGACAGGACGCGCCCGCCCCGCCCTGCCCCGCCGCGGAGGCCCGGGGGAAGGAAGTGCCGAGGCGTGTTTGTCAAGGCTTGGCGTTATTATTATTTTTCAAATTGTGAACACAAAATAGTAACCAGGAGTGGAACTTCAAAAACGGAGAAAAATAACCTGCAGACCCTGCGATGTGCAGGTCATGGCAGTTTTCGCGCTTGAAAACGCAGACCCCATGGGGCCGGCAGGTGGAGTGGTGGTTAAGGGCGTTGGACTCCCACATGGCTAACCATGGTCGAATCCCGGACCTGGTGGCTTTGCTTGCTTCCTCACTTTACCTCTCTCTTTCTCATTCAGTCACTCTCTGGTCAAATTAAAATAAATAAGTATATAAAGTTCAATAAAATAATTTTTAAAACACGGACCCCGCGCTGCCTGGGTGTCTCTGCAGTCCTGGTGGAATCCGTGTTTGAAGTTTTCTGAACAGTTGATGTCTGACACACACCCTCGTCCACGGTGACACTTTTTGGGCCCACTGTGCTGCCACGGTGCTGGGCAAGTGGAACAGAGACGAGTCCAGTAGTACCAACTCCTCCGTAACCAGAGTGGCCAACAGGCGGGGTCTAGGAAGGCCTCTAGAGAAGGTGTCATTTCTTCAGGTTGGTGGGGTTTGGCTCCGCCAAGTGGAATAAAACCCCTTTCAAGCTGAGGGAACAGAGTGTACGGAAACTCAGAGAGGCACTCAGCTCCTCCCAGCGAGAAGGCGCGGTGGTCTGGGAACCTGGCTTGGGGCGTCCAGAGTGCAGGAAGTGCAGTCCCCAGCCAGGAGCATCCTGGGTCAGGGAGTTAAGGTTTTCATGCCCTGCGGATCGCGGTCACCTCGCCCTCAGACTGCGGTGGGTGGACAGTTACAAGCGGGTCAAAAACATAATTGTGTATTTGCACAGCTGTTTGAAACCAGTTCGTTCACGAATTCCCTCTAGGTGGCCCCTGCGACCATTAGGTAGGAGAGAAGATCCACTTTATAGAAGAGAGCGTCGGCTCCATTTCCCAAAGGAGAAAACCCAGGCGCTGCTAGTCCCTGGCCCCTGGAATGCGCAGAGGTGGAGCCGCGCCGCCTTCGGGCACTCCCGGGCGAGGGTGCTCCGGGCGGGCGGGACAGGCCCTGGCCCCCGCGGCACTCCGCGGCCTGGAACCGTGGCCCAGCTACGCAGCCGCAAAGACTCAGTCCAGCCAGAGGGCGGCAGGAAGGGAGGCGACGCCCCCTGGAGCGCGGCAGGGACCCCGCCCGGGCCGCCTCCCCGCC
>NW_006160055.1:41397-47756 GCF_000334495.1 Tupaia belangeri chinensis | reverse complement strand
CCCCGGGCCCCCCGCTCCGCCCCGGCCCGAGGCTGCCAGTCGGAGAGGGAGCGGGGAGAGAGTTTGGACTCTGGGAGCCTGAAGCGCGGGGCGGGGCCTGGCGCCTTTTGGGCACTCCTGTCTGCTAGACGTGGGGAAACTGAGGCAGGGTAGAGCGAGGGGGTTCTCGGCTGGACGTGCGCGGTTGGGCGGGCATCGCCCCCTCCCCCCACCATTGGCGCCAATGGGCCTGGGAGATGGGGGGGGGGGGTTGAGGAGGGCGCCTTAGGGCCACCCGCGGAGACTCCGCCCCCTCTGGGCTGCGGTCCGGTAGGGTTCTGCAAGACGGTACGTTCCCGCAAACTTCCGCGTCACGCGTCAGGGCTCCGAGCCCCTCAGAAGCACTGAGCAGGGCCGGCACTTCCAAGAGTCGCCCATGCGCCTGCGGGGAGAGCCGTACGCCTGGCCCTGCACGCGGCGTCGGGCTGCAGGCCTGTAGACACCGGGCCTGTGTACACACACGCACAACCCGGGAAGCCGCCCCGCCAGCCAAGGCTGCGCGCCCAGGGGCTGGCCAGGCCCGGGTAAGGGGTTGGCCTTGCTCCCCCCAGCGTGGAGCTCTGAGTCTGGAAGTTCTCCCCCAGGTCTGTCCTCCTCCCGCCAGGAGCTAGCTTGGCTGCTGCAGACGTTGGGGGTGTGGGGAGGAAGAAGGGTGGGTCTGTCAATCAGGTGGCCGCTACCCAACCCCAGGTGCGAGGTCGCGGAGGGGGCAGGGCCACCAGATGACCACTGGACACTGGCCCCTGGCCGCTGGACTGCATCCCTGCCTCAGGGCCTGGTCTCACTGAGGACTTTGGCCTCATGGGGTGGGGTGGGGGGAGATGGTAGATGAAGATTCAGAGTGGACAGCAGGGGCGTCTCAGGTAAAGTGAAGTCAAGGGGCCTTGGGGCTGATCCCTCAACAGTAATGCAGGCCGTGAGAAAAAGAGTACTCCTGCCCTCTCCTCCAGGAAGCCCACTCCCTTCCCCTTCTCCAGGCAGCCCACTCACTAATGCAGGTGATTTTCCGTCCACACTAGACCTACTGGGGCTGCTGTACGGGTTCTGGAGCAAGGACTGGTGCAGCCCCTGGCAGGGGCATTTCAGGGAGAGCCCGGAAGGGTGGGGGGTACAGCCGGATCCTCCCAGCTTAGGGATCTGCACCTGGACACATGCACAGGCCGGTGTCACACACCAGCGACTTGGGCCTCCCTACTGCAGGTGACCAGAAGTCAGCGGCTTCCCAGAAGCCCCGGAGCCGGGGCATTCTCCACTCACTGTTCTGCTGCGTCTGCCGTGACGATGGGGAGAACTTGCCGGCTCACAGTGGGGCACCCCTGCTTGTGGAGGAGAACGGTGCCATCCCCAAGGTGCGCAGTGGCGAGGGGCACCTGGGCTCTGCTGGGCGGGGGCACGGGGAGGAACTGCCGGGGATCAGGGTACACCTACAGACACAGGGAGGTAAGGAGAAGGGTGCCACTTTCCCCACCCACCTGGTTCTGTGTGCCCCAAGACTGCAGCCCAGGGAGGGCCCCTCACAGGGGGTGCCCCGAATTTACTCTCTGTAGATGGCAGCTTCTCTCTGTGTCAGTGTTCCAGGTGTGGAAAGGTGGCCCAGAGAGCAAGGTGGGGAGTTGTGTGTGCGCATGGTGCCTGCGGTTCCTCAGGTCCTGGGCTGGGGGAGGGCAGCCCGTGCAGAAGTGACGGGGCCTTGAGAGGTGCGCCCAGCCAGCCCCCTTCCCCACAGCAGACCTCAGTCCAGTACCTGCTCCCCGAGGCCAAGGCCCAGGACTCGGACAAGATCTGCGTGGTCATCGACCTGGACGAGACCCTGGTGCACAGCTCCTTCAAGGTGGGCCCTGCCCAGCAGCCTGCAGCCAGGGGCCTCCAGGGGGGCCTGGCCTGGCTGGGAGGGGGGTCTGCTCTCCCAGGCAGCTCCAGCAGCTCTTTTCCCCCCCACAGCCAGTGAACAACGCAGACTTCATCATCCCCGTGGAGATCGATGGGGTGGTCCACCAGGTGAGGGGCGGGGAGGAGGCAGTGGGTTTGGCGTCTGCCTTCCAGACCCCAGGCTTTGCCCATCAATCCAGAGAGCACCAGATAGAATTCTGCTGGATGTGGAATGTGGAATGTCACCCTGTGGGTGTGAGATTGCCTGCCTGCCTCCCTCAGGGGCACACAGAACCTCAGGGTTCCTCCTTCCATCCCCTCTTGTCACACCCCCTTGCCCCACCCTGCCCGGGACCCAGTTCAAGTAATTCAGGATAGGTTGTGTGCTGTCCAGCCTGTTCTCCATTACTTGGCTCGGGGGCCGGTGCCTTGCAGCCATGGGGCAAGGGGGGCTGCCCTGGGCTCCTGCATTTGGCCGAGGTGGAGGTGGGGGAAGGGACTGGGAATTAGCAAGTCCCACGAGGTAGGACCTGAAGCTGAGGAGTCAAAGTTCATTTTGAAGCTCTTCTGGGAGGGTGGTTGGGGCAGGCCTAGTGGAACCCACAGGCCCCGGACCCTCTGTCCTGCACTCCTGTGCCTCTACCCATTCTGCCCAGCCCTCAGGTGCCTCCCACCCACCTGGCCTGTGGCTAGCCGTCCCCTCACTGCCCCCTAGGTGTACGTGCTGAAGCGGCCCCACGTCGATGAGTTCCTGCAGAGAATGGGTGAGCTCTTCGAGTGTGTGCTGTTCACCGCCAGCCTCGCCAAGGTGAGCTCCTACTCCAGGAGTCCTGGGCAGCCCTGCCCTCCCATCGACCCCTCTGGGTCACCCTCAGCCCCAGCATGACCCACCTCTTGCCCTCCCCCGACCGGCCCTGTGGCTAGCCGTCCCCTCACTGCCCCCTAGGTGTACGTGCTGAAGCGGCCCCACGTCGATGAGTTCCTGCAGAGAATGGGTGAGCTCTTCGAGTGTGGGCTGTCCCCCGCCAGCCTCGCCAAGGTGAGCTCCTACTCCAGGAGTCCTGGGCAGCCCTGCCCTCCCATCGACCCCTCTGGGTCACCCTCAGCCCCAGCATGACCCACCTCTTGCCCTGCCAGTACGCAGACCCAGTTGCTGACCTGCTGGACAAGTGGGGAGCCTTCCGGGCGCGACTGTTCCGAGAGTCATGCGTCTTCCACCGTGGGAACTATGTGAAAGACCTGAGCCGGCTGGGCCGAGACCTCCGACGGGTGCTCATCCTGGACAACTCGCCCGCCTCCTATGTCTTCCATCCGGACAACGCCGTGAGTACAGGCGGGACAGGGACATGAGCTTGAGGCCCAAGGACAGGGGCAGTTCATTCAGGTGGCCTCCGCCTCCCTGGCAAATCAGGTGGCCATGGGGGGGGTTGATGCCTTCACATTGCTTTTACCCATCCAGCTACCTCTGCCTCTACCCACTGCTGCAGCCTCCTCTGTACCCATCAGATCCTTGTTTTCTTGTGCAGAGGGTGCCTGCCAGGGGCTGTGGTGCCCACCTGGCCATAGAGCAATTGCAGCTTTTCCTTTTTTACTGTGCCAGAAGGCCCGTGGGCTTGCTGGAGAGAGACAGAGAAAGAGAGAGATGGAAAGTGAGAACATATCCCCCGTGGGGGGGAACAGTCATGCCACAGTCCCTCCTGCTCCATCCCTCCCTCCTTATGGGATTTTAGGCATGCACATGCACCAGCGTGTTCTCCAAGTTACTGGCGCTGGGACCTGAACTGCGTTAGTCAGCCACGTGGGATCCAGCCACCTTAACTGCCACGCCACCAGCTGATCCGGTTTCAACTTTTTCAGCTACCTGTTGTGACCCATTAATGAACCACAGAAGTGATTTAGTGGGTCCTGATTGGGATTTTTTTTTTAGAGAGAGATTTTTGCTATAGAGACAGAAAGCAAGAAATCACCCTCCCACGGGGGATAGCCATGCTGCAATCCCTTCTCCATTCCTGGGATTTGGGGCATGCATCCATGCACATGTGCTTGATGTGAGTTTTAAGTCACTGGGTCCCAGACTCTAATTGCAGTCAACTATGCGAGAGAAAAATGAAATAGGATGGAAAATATGAGAGTACTTTTGCACACAGTGAGATTAGGTATTTGTGAAACTTGCTTGTTAAAGGTATAACGTGTTTTACTGGGGGTTGCTGTCAGGAAGTTTCAACACTGCAGGTGAAGGGGTTGCTAGGAGTCCGTGTGTATGGGAGCTTAGGGGTGGCCTGGACATCTGCAAGGTCCCCATCCCTCCACCTCTGCATTCCCATCTCCCCAGGTACCGGTGGCCTCGTGGTTTGACAACATGAGTGACACAGAGCTCCACGACCTCCTCCCCTTCTTTGAGCAGCTCAGCCGTGTGGACGACGTGTACTCAGTGCTCAGGCAGCCGCGGCCTGGGAGCTAGTGAGGCGCCATGGGGCCAGAACCTGCCCCTGACCGTTGGCACTCCTCCTCACACGCAGACTCCCAGCAGCAGCCTCCGTGGGCCACACTCAGCGCCCTGGGGAAGCAGTTGTCTCCCCCACCAGCCCTGCCAGACTGCAGCAGGGAGGAACGGGCAGCATGGAGCCCCTGAGCCCCTGTGTCAGTGCCTTCAAACTTCTTCACCCCCAGGGGACTTGGGGGCCCTGCCTACCACCTCCCTTTCTGCCTCCTCCTCTGTGCTGCCTTGTTTCTCTGCTGCCAAGCTGGGCCCCATGGCCCCTCCTGATTCTGCTTGGGGAAGCAGGTTCGCTGCCTTGCGCCCTGGGTCCTCGGCCTGGGAAGGACAGATACCAAGTGCCTTGCATAGAGCCCCTGTCCTACCCAGCCTTCCCAGGAACACGGGTTGCTCTTGCCTGGAACGTCCTGCCCTCCCGCCCATTGTCACAGCCTAGGCTGGTCAGGAAGGAACGGGTTGCCCCTTCCCCACCTCCCTGGGGACTGATGGAGCCCCCTAATCTCCCTGGGGTGGGGGGAGAGGAGACAGGGCTGTTACCACTTGGGAAGGGAGCAGAGGTCCATCCTGCAGGACTCTGCAGTTCAGCTTCTCCTGGCCGAGGGCTGTTCCGGCATCGCCCGAGCCACCTCCTTACTTCTGCCTTAACCCCCCAAAAGTCCTGGGACTTGGTGCTCCCAGCACTGAGTGAGCACAGGCAGGACCCCTCGTGGTGCCATATAAATATGTATATGTGTATATAGAGTTTTAGGGGAAGGAGGGAGGATGGGGAGGGGTAGAGACTCCTTTCCTATGTGCCTTTCCTGGGCCCAGAAATTGAGGGGAGGGAGGGAAAGGATTTTTACATTTTTCTAAGTGCTGTTTTCTGAATGGAACAAGCTGGGCCCAGGGCCCTGGGCCCAGTCCTGTTCTCCCACACCCTTTGCTCCATTCATGTAAAAGACGTTTATTGAGCACCTGTGCCCAGCACTGAGCTAGGCCACCTGCTATGGGTATGGGAGTGTCTACACAACCCAGTGGTTCCTCCCCACCCACTCCAGACTTCACCAGTGCCTTTGGGAATCTGCAGGAGGTGGGACCTTGTGGGGTTTGGGGGTAGAGCTCCAGGAATCCTGACCAAGCTGCCCCCTCCCCTGTGCCAACCCACCCCCTGTAGGGGACCCTCACCTTGCCCCCTGCTGGCTGGGGGCAGTTCCTGGGACATCCTGCCTTCCAACTCTTGACTCCTCTTTCTGAAACCTTACCCATTCTTGTGAGTCTAGAGGTCAAGGCCTTGGGCACCCCCAGGGTCTAATGGTTAAGGGGACCCACTACCAGTGCCAAGGGGGATGTCAAGTGATGTCACCCGCCCTCCCTCCCGCAGATCTGGTGTGGTGCGGGGAGGGAGGCCTGAAATGGGACATTTAAGTGCCTTCTCTGACAGCCCGATGGTGTGGAGAGAACTAAAGAGAAAGCCAGACCCCGCCCCCCAAACTTGTTTCTGTGGTTCTTACGTGGGGGGTAGGAGGGACGGCTTGTGTGTCTTATACCTGTAACTACAGGTATAAGCGAGTGGCCTCTTCAGCAAGCCTTTGCAGGGAGGCAGAAGATGGTCGCGGAGGAAGGATGTGGCTCAGGCTCCCGGCACAGGCCCGGTGAAGGTGGCCGGGTTAAGAGCACGGCTTAGAGTGTAGCCGGGGCCGTGCTGTTCTACTTCATTAACTGCCTGTCCTAGCCTGGGCGACCTGGCCTGCAAGATGCAGACAGGCTTCTATACAGACCTCGTTTAATGTCTGGACACTGACGACTCCTTGCTGTCAGCTCTAACGCAAAACCAGGCAGTGGCGGCCCCTGGAATGCGTGGGGGAGGGGTGGGGCGGGGTCTCTGCCCGAAGCGGGCAGGGGCGGGGCTCGTGAGGTCCTGGGGGCTGGAAGTGTAGAGCCGCGCTAGGCACCCCAAAGCCGAGGTAGCCGAGGG
>NW_006160055.1:19806-39151 GCF_000334495.1 Tupaia belangeri chinensis | reverse complement strand
GCCGGGCGTGCTCGGCCCCTGGAATTCGTGGGGGAGGGGTGGGGCGGGGTCTCTGCCCGAAGCGGGCAGGGGCGGGGCTCGTGAGGTCCTGGGGGCTGGAAGTGTAGAGCCGAGCTAGGCACCCCAAAGCCGAGGTAGCGGAGGTCTGCGGAATCTGCTGGCTGGGCTGTCGCGTGCGGCCTGCAAGATCGCTGGCCACGCAAAGGACTGAGCCCCTGCCCTACTTCCTGGCCCTGTCCCCTCTGGCCCTGGCAGCACTTCCTTTGCAAAACTGGGCAGCCGTAGGCCCTGGCAGGAAGTGCCCTCTGGCCACTCCCAGACCCGTCCTCTCCTGCTTCCCACGCTGGCCACTAGGGGCCTCACTGCCCTCGCCGACGTCAAGGCTTCCCGGTTCCCAGCCCTGCCCGGCCTGCTTTGCCTCACAGCTCAGGGGCTGGAATGAGGAAGGCCCATTTCATTCACCCCTCTCCCGGGGTTGGGGAGCTTCTGGCGACCCACTTCGCGCGTGCATGCGCGCGTGCGCACGCACACCACACACACACACACACGGAGGATGATGTCCCCTCCCAACTCTTGGTCCTGTCCCCAGGTCCCACCCACTCCCAAATTCCTCCTACTCCTCATCCACTTACCTGTGAATTCATTCCTAAGCCTGCCTCCTGGTGCCCCTAGGTTTATGACCCCCTCCCTCCCCACGGTATGTGTGAGAGGGATCTGGGTTGTATGTGAAACTGCACCTTAACTCCCCCCTTACCCCCAGGAAGCACCCACCTGGAATGAGAAGCCCTTAGTATCCTCCAGTCAGCTTTGCTCTGGGCTGGGCAGCCCCTGCTCTGACCAGGACGAATTCCCAGCCCTCCTGGCCTCAGCCTCCTCCTCTGGGTCCTGTTCTATTTCCTGCTCACCGTGCAAACATTGCCCCCACCCCCCCATTTGCATCCCAGAGGGCTGACAGAGGAGCCACCAGGGTTCCCAGATTTCAATGAGACCGCAGTGAGGCTTCCCTGCCACCACTACCTACCCACCCTCCACCCACACAGTGCTCAACTCAACCACATGTGTGGGTGCTTGCTGTGTGCCAGGCACGGTGCCAGGACCGGCCCAGGCCTCTGCTGTCAAGGAACTGGCACCCGAGTGTGGAGAAAGAGCAATGACCTCAACACCTAATGCCATAAATGCAGTGGAAAGGAGACAGTGGAAGGCAGGGGCACACAGGGAACACCTGGGCAGCCCTGAAAGAATTGCAGGGGTGAGGCTCACACAGGTTGGGAAAAGGGGTGAGGATGGACTGAACCAGGAGGGTGCACCCAGAGAGGAAGCTGTCCTAGCTAAGCCGGCCACAGCAGGAAGTGTGGGGAGCGTGGGGAGTGGGAGTGTGGGGAGTGTGAGAAGCCACATTTCGGAATGGCACACACAGGGAGGGATGATGGGAAATGAGGCTGCAGAAAGCAGGAGGGGACTGACAGTGCACATCTTTGGCCGAGTGGCCTTTTACGTGTAGAGAGTGGGCACCATCCAGGACCTGGAGGGACGCTGAGCAGGAGTCGGGCAGTTTGGGGACACGAGACCATATTGGGAGACTATAGCCATATTCCCGAAGGTGGAAGATAGTTCTGAACTGGGGCAGAATAAAGAGAAAAGGAAGGAAGGAGGCTAGGCTGGGAGCCGGAGATAACCTTGGCAGGAAGCGATGGCTGGTTGCCTGTGAAGGAGTGAAGGACAGGGAGGAAGGGACCTAGAGGAGGGAGGGCTTTGGAGAGGTCAGCTGTGAAAATGTCTCAGCTAGGCCTGGTGTGGGACAGAGACTCGCGATAATGTGCTGGTTATACAACGATTTGTATAAGTGCGCGCGCACACACACACACACACATCCCACCATGCAGGGACGCAGACACACTACTGGCAGGAATGTAAACTGCAGTGGTCACATACCCATCAAAAACATTTTCAATTTTTTTAATATTTATGATAGAGCTCATGCGCTTGCAGGAGATAGATAGAGGAGAGAGGCACACCCTCCACAGATCTGGCCACCCCTCCATCTCCACCGTCCCATTCATCCCATGGGTCTCAGGCACTCATATGCATGCCTTGATACTTCAGGCTGACCAGGAGAGGATTCAGAACTTAGCTGGCTTCTCTGGAGTAGATTGTCGTGGGACTGAGCAGGTGGTGTGGTAGTTAAGGTGCTGGACTCCCACATGGCCAACCATGGTTTGAGTCATGGACCTGGTAGCTCGTTTTCTCACTTTCCTTCTCTCTCTGCGGTGAATGAATGTGTCCTATACCAAACTTAAAATACTAATAATAAACAAAATTAAATAAATTTTTAAAAAGAACATCATTGCTCCATCTTGGAGCCAGGCCCATCAATAGTGTGTGTGTGTGTGTGTGTGTGTGTGTGTGTGTGTGTATGTGTATTTAGAGGCTTTAATTGTGCCTTAGGACACATGCACTCACTAGGGAGAGAGACAGACAGACAGAGAGTGAGAAATCACCCCTCGGGGGGATGGCTACATGGCAATCTCTTCTCCATTCTCCTCCTGGGATCTTGGGCGTGCACACATACGTGCCTGTCGTGAATTTCAAGCCACTGGGTCTGGGACTCAAATCATGGTCGACCATGTGGGAGTCCAGCGACATAAACACTATGCATTTGCTGGTCCCCCATCAATAATATTTTTCAAGGCCCAGCTTGGGGGTGCGGTCAGTAACAAAAGCAAGGCAATGGTGAGAGCCGCGTGATTGACAATGATTCCGATCCCAGGCCAGCTTGAAAACACACAGTGATGCGGACCTGGCTGAGTAGAAGGCGCCATCATTGGAGTCGACATCCGCCACAACAAGGACCGCAAGGTTCGGCACAAGGAGCCCAAGAGCCAGGACATCTACCTGAGGCTGTTGGTTAAGCTGTACCGGTTTCTGGCCAGACGCACCAACTCCACCTTCAACCAAGTTGTGCTGAAAAGATTGTTCATGAGTCGCACCAACCAGCCCCCTCTGTCCCTCTCCAGGCTGATCCGCAAGATGAAGCTTCCTGGCCGGGAAAACAAAACGGCTGTGGTCCTGGGGACCATCACAGGTGATGTGCGCTTGCAGGAGGTGCCCAAGCTGAAGGTGTGTGCGCTGCGTGTGACCAGCCGGGCCTGCAGCCGCATCCTCAAGGCTGCGGGCCAGATCCTCACCTTTGACCAGCTGGCCCTGGACTCCCCCAAGGGCTGTGGCACCGTCCTACTCTCCGGTCCCCGCAAGGGCCGCGAGGTGTACCGCCATTTTGGCAAGGCCCCTGGAACCCCGCACGGCCACACCAAACCTTACGTCCGCTCCAAGGGTCGGAAATGTCAGCGTGCCAGAGACCAACGTGCCAGCCGAGGCTACAAAAACTAACCCCGGATGCTGCCCCGTTATTAAAAAGCTTTTGGATTCTGACCAAAAATAAAAAGAAAAGAAAAGAAAACACACAGTGAGGAGTGCCCAAGGTCCTGGCTGGAGAGCTGGGGAAAGGGGAGGAGATTTTCAGGCTGCTTCTTCCCATTCTGGTTCTCTCTCTTTAAAAAAAAAAAAATTATTTATTATTATTATTATTTTAATTTGACCAGAGAAAGAGGGAAGGTGAGAAAGCAAGCCACCAGGTCCAGACTTTACCCACGGCAGGCCATGTGGGAGACCAGCTCTCCAGCCACCACTCCACCTGCCAGCCCCCGGTTCTCTCTTTATCTCTCTCTTGCTTGCGTATGTGTGTGCGTGCTCTCTATCACGAGTAAGATAAATGAACTTAAAACATTTCTCTTGGGGCCAGCATGGTGGTTATGGCAGCCGGATTACCCACAGCCAACTTTGCTGTTCAAGTCCCAGACCTGGTGGCTTGAAAAACAGGCCAGCAAGTGGACGTGCCCAAACTCCTTAGAGGAGAATTAAAAGAGATTGTGCCTTGGCCATGTCCTCTGGGGGCTGAACCCCCACTTTCCCTGTCTCTCTATCTCTCTCTCTCTCTGTCTCTTTATGCCAAGCACATGTACCCTATAGCAAACAAAACAACAAAAACTAACAAAAAACATTTATTTTTCATGCAGAACCCTTTGGCTCAGCAATTCTATTTTTAGGAATTTACCCTGTAGATAAACAGTATATACATATAACTTTATATGTATAATAGTATTTATTGTATCATTGTTTGTAAAAGCAAAACAATTGGAATTTCCTAAGCCTCCACCAATCAGGGACTGGTTAAATAAATCTCGCTATGCCTCTACCAGAGAATGCCACTGTAGTCATGAAAAACAGTACATGGTGTGGTTTGGATAATGTTTTGTGTCCGGGAGATCCATGTGTGGGGACTTGCCTGTACTGTAGAGGCATAAGTGAAAACTCTTGACAGTGTCCCAGGGCACGGCCTTCGGGTGAGAACGTATGATTGAGTTCTGGTGGGTATTTAAGCAAAAGAATGATTCAGAAACTGAAGGACGGCTGCTCTGCTCGCTCAGGCCAGCAGGTGTGCTGGAGGTTAAGGCACTAGATCCACACATGACTGACGACGGCTCGAGTCCTGACCTGGTGGCTCGAAAATCACGCGGGGCACATATGCATGTATCACTAAAATCCCAAAGGAGAATAGAGAAGAAAGGATTGTGGAGTAGCCATCCCCCACCCTCACCCCACCCTCACCCCCCACCCCTGCCCCAGACGGGCTCCTCCAGGAGTGATTTCTCTTTTCCTCTCCCTCTGTCTCTCTCCGCCAACCAAGCACCCTGTGGCAAAAACCTTAAAAAAAAAAAAAAAAAGTGGTGACAAATCCTCGGACATGGGGGTCAGGGACTGAGAGTCATCTGAGATAAAAAGGGACACATTTATTATACATCTGTTGGTATTGTGAATTATTTACCAGGTACATTTGTCCTTTTCTGTTTTAGATTTATTTATTTATTCATTTATTAGAAATTAGGGACTTTTTTAAAAAAAAGATTCATTTAACTTTATTTAGTATTATTTTTATTATCTTCCAGTTTGATCAGACAGAGAAAGAGAGAGAGAGGGAAAATGAGAAAAGCCACAAGGTCTAGGACTCAAGCCATGGTAGGCCAGAGCCTTTAACCACCACACTACCTGTCAGCCACAAAATTTATTTATTTAATTTTATTCATTATTATTCTTATTAAATTTGACCAGAGAAAGACAGAGAGAAAGAGGGAGAAAGAGAAAGCAAGCCATCAGGTCTGGGAGTTGAACTGCAGTTGGCCATCTGGGAGTTCAGTGCTTTAACCACCATGTCACTAGCTGGCCCCCATTTTTTTTTTAAAGAATTATTGTATTTAACTTTATTTATTTATTTACTTATTTTTTAATTTGACCAGAAAGGGTAAGAGAGAGAGAGAGAGGGGAAAGTGAGAAAGCAAGCCGCCAGGTCTGGGACTCGAACCATGGTCAACTATATGGAAGTCCAGCACACCCAATCACCAGGTCACCTGCTGGTCCTTGTTTTATTTAAAAAATAATTATTTATTTTGTTTGTTATTATTATTATTACTATTTTAAAATTTGATCAGAGAGAGAAAGAAAAAGAGAGGGAAAGTGAGAAAGCAAGCTGCCAGGTCTGGGACTCGAATAGTCAGCTATGTAGGAGTTCAGCACCTTAAACACTACACCATCTGCCAGCCTCTAACTAGGTACATTTGTTATTACTATTTTTAATTTATTTAAGGTTTTTGCCATAGGGTGTGTGTGCTTGCCAGAGAGAGACAGAGAGAGGGAAAGTGAAAAATCACCCCCTCGGGGGATGGCCATGCCAAGATCTCTTCTCCTACATTCTCCTTCGGGCATATACACACATACACACACACACTCACACTCACATTCACACGTACCTGGCGTGATTTTCAAGCCATCAGGTTCAGGACTCAAACTATAGTTGGCCACGTGGGAGTCCATCAGCCTTCACCACTACACCACCTTTCCCATCATTTGTTAATTTTTTTAAACAAAAATTAGTCTGAAATTAAAAACATACCCTCAGTTTCCTAAATATAGCATCAAAGATAGAAATCATAGACTCGTTTCCTTCCTTCAAACGCTCATTGCTCATCTGCTATGCACGAGGTCCTTGTGTAGGAGCCAGCACAACACCAAGGAAAAAACTGACATAAAAGAAGTAATTATGGGGGACCAGCAGTTAGCGTAATGGCTATGTCGCTGGACTCCCGTATAGTCGACCACAGTTCGCGTCCCGGACCCAGTGGCTTAAAACTCACGCCGGGCGCGTATGCATGCGTGCCCAAGATCATGAGAGGAGAATGGAGGAGAAGGGATTGCGGCGTGGCCATCCCCCCTGGGGGGGGTAATTTCTCGCTTTCTGTCTCTCTGTCTCTCTCTGTCTGTCTGGCGAGCGCATGCGCCCTATAGCAAAAACCTCTCCAAAAAAATAAAAGAAGTAATTATGGGACCAGCAGATGGCATAATGGTTACATCACTGGACTCTCACACAGTTGACCGTGATTCAAGCCCCAGACCTGGAGGCTTAAAACTCACTCGGGTCGTGTGTACCTGCGTGCCCACAAATCCCAAGAGGAGAACGGAGGAGGAGGGATTACGGTATGGCCATCCCGCCTGCAGGGTAATTTCTCATTTTCTAACTCTCTCTCTGTCTCTCTGGTGAGTGCACATGCCCTATAGCAAAAATCTCTTAAGAAACAAAAGTAATTATTGGGGCCAGCAGGTAATATAGCACTTAAGGCACTGGATTCTAGGTTGTCAACTGTATGGTTCAAGTACCGGACCTGGCAACTTGAGAATCACACCAGGCATGTGTGTGCATACGAGCTCAAAATTCTGCAAGGAGAATGGAGGAGAAGGGATTTTTATGTGACCAACCTACTGGGGGGTGATTTCTCACTTTCCTTCTCTCTCTATCTCTCTGGCAAGCACATGCACCCTTTAGTAAAAATTGAAAGAAAAAAAAAAAGTAATTATGAAGGCCAACTGGTAGTGTGGTGGTTATGGCAAATGGAACCTACAGGACCAATTGCAGTTTGAGTCCCAGACCCGATGGCTTGAGAAACATGTTGGGTTGCATGTGTGCAAGCCCAAAATCCCAAGAGGAGAATGGAGGAGAAGAGATTGTGAAGTGTGACCATTCTCTCTGGGGGTGCTTTCTCATGTTTTCTCTCTCTTCCCTGTCTCTCTGGTGAGTGCACATGCCCTATAGCAAATTTTAAAAAATAATTATGGATATTCAGACAAGAAGCCATTTTAAAGCTGAGGTGTGTCCTGGCCTGTTCAGTGAAGCCATGCTCTACGCTCCATCTTCTAGACTCCCGAAATATTCAGACAAGAAGCCATTTTATTTATTTATTTTAATTTTCCTTTTTCTTTCTTTTTTTTTGGGAGAGGTTTATTTTTTGCTATGGTGCACATGTACTCACCAGAAGACAGAGACGGAGAGACAGAAAGCAAGAAACCGCTTCCTAGGGGGGATGGCCATAACACAATCCCTTCTCCTCCATTCTCCTCTCGGGATCTTGGGCACGCACGCACACATGCCTGGCGTGAGTTTAAGCTGCCACCAGGTCCAGGACTTGAACTGCAGTCGACTACATGGGTGTCCAATGACATAGCCATTATGCCAACTGCTGGTCCCTTATTTCTTTAAATGGAAACATAAACTTTTCTTTCTTCCTAACTCCTTCGGAACTGGAAAACATTTGGGAGCATTTTTATTTTGTGGCAGAAGGGTTATTTGTATAAGTTCAATAATGCTTATTGAATTGAATCAGAAATTGGAAATACTCATTATTGGACGGGGCTTTGACTGGAATGTCATACCTGAAGATTAATCAGAAAACTATGGAACTAAAGTGGATCTCAAGTAAGCCAACAGAAGCTCTTAGAAAAATGGCCTGGCACCGTAAATAGTTCTGCCTGGCAGAGAGGATTAGAGAAGATATATGAAAGAATTTATAACATAAAATAACCTGATTTTTCCAGCCCAGCATTGTAATCAGTAGAGATTGCAAAAGGGCAACCACACAGAGGATTATCTTGAGAAAGACTTTGGTTTTTTTTGGGAGAGATTTTCACTATAGGGCGCGTGTGCTCGCAAGGCAGAGAGAGACAGAGAGACAGAAAGCGAGAAATCACCCCCCAGAGGGGATGGTCACGCCGCAATCCCTTCTCCTCCATTCTCCTCTCGGGATCTTGGGCACGCACACACATGAGCCTGGCGTGAGTTTTAAGCCACCAGGTCCGGGATGCGAACCGCGGTCAACTACGTGGGAGTGCAGCGACATAGCCATTCTGCCAACTGCTGGTTCCTGAGAAAGACTTTGAAGGAAGAAAAAGAGACTGATCTTTGCTAGCAGATGGTGTATCACAGAACACTTGGTACGCAGGGCTGAATTGAGGTTTATGTGTGAGTTGTGTGCTGGGCATTTGCTTTTCAACAATTCGAGTAGTTGACATGTAAATGTTTTCTCAAAAATATTTAAAACCATACTGTTTCTGTTGCCACACATAGCATTATACAAAATTATAAAAAATATTTTAAACATTGTCTTTAAAATTCAGTATTTTGAAATTTTGAAAGTTGTTTATTAACTGTCAAGAACGATGATGTATGAGTAAAAAGTTTTTGATATGTAAAGTAAATGTTTATGGAATAATGTAAAAATAAATAAAATAATGGACAAAAGAAAGAAAAGTAAAATAACATCTAAAAAATGATGAAATCAGTATCACAAAAGGAGACATAGAAGACGGTAAATAAAAAATAGAAAATGCATGTGTGGGTTCCAGCTCCATGACTCAGGGGAAGCCAGGTCCCACGTGGGAAACAAAAGTCTGAATTCCTCCTGAACGCATGCGAGTGCCCGAGTCCCAGGGGCCTGGAAGACAGGTGTGTGCGTGAGGGAGGCAATCGTGGTGTGGCCAGGCCCTGTGGAGAGCGCTCCTCTCTTGCTCTCTCTCACATGCATGTGCACATGCTCTATCATGAACAAAAGGAAAGAAAACATTTAAGGAAAGGAAAAACTGGGGCTGCAGGTGGCGTCATGGTTGGGGGTGCTGGACTCCCACATGGCCAACCGTGGTTTGAGTCTCAGACCTAGCAGTTTTCTCTCTCTCTCTCTTTCTCACACACACACATTCTGTCCCTCTCTGGTCAAATAAATAAGTAAATAAATTAGAAAGAAAAACTTATGAGCAGCCAATGTCGGTCACCCCAAGACTGCAAGTAGACAAAAATGCCTGTTGCAGGCGTATCTGGCACTGGTCACTGTAACCTGGCATTGCTCTTGCCAAAACAACTTGATATTCCAAGCCTCCTGATGCCATGCAATGCCATTACCTGTGACTGTGCTACTGGAGGGACAGTCCTGGACCTAGTGGCTTGCTTTCTCACTTTCCCTCTCTCTCTGCCTGATCAAACTGGAAAATAATAATAATAAAGTTAAATAAAATAATTATTTTTAAAAAGAGTTATTTATTTATTTAATTCCATTTTTATTATTTTTAATTTGACCAGAGAGAGAGCAAAAAGGAAAGGGAGAAAGAGTAAGCACCAGGTCTGGGACTTACCATGGTCGATCATGTGGGAATCCAGCACCTCTAAACCACCACGCCACCTGCCAGCCCCAATAAAATAATTCTTAAGAGAAGCTTTAAACAAGGTGGCGGCGGGAGACAGCAGTGGTGGTGGCAGGCGCTCCTCCAAAAGCGGTTCGCGCGGGAGCCACTGGGGTTGGAGGTGGGCCAGTTCCTGGAAGACGTGCGGCTGCAGGAGCGCACCACCGGTGGCTTGTTGTCAGAGGCCCCGGATGAAAAACTCTTCTTCGTTGACACCGGCTCCAAGGAAAAAGAAGAACTGAACAAGAAAAGGACCAAAGTCCAGAAGAAGTCACTGCTTCTCAAGAAACCCCTTCGGGTCGACCTTGTCCTTGAGAACACATCCAAGATCCCCCGCCCCCAAAGATATCCTCGCCCACCAAGTCCCCAATGCCAAGAAGCTCAGGCGGAAGGAGCAGCTGTGGGAGAAGCTGGCAAAGCAGGGCGAGCTGCCCCGGGAGGTGCGCAAGGTCCAGGCCAGACTCAACCCTCCCACCGTTAAGGCCAGGCCTGGGCCCCAGGACACTGCCGAGCGACCCTTCTATGACCTCTGGGCTGTGGACAATCCTCTGGACAGGCCAGTGATTGGCCAGGACGCGTTTTTTCTGGAGCGGACCAAGAAGAAAGGCATGAAGCACCCCTCGCCTCTCCACGTCAAGCCCTCCCAGGCGCCTGCTGTGGAGGTGACGCCTGCGGGAGCCTCCTACAACCCGGCCTTTGAAGACCACCAGAGCCTGCTACTGGCCGCCCACGAGGTCGAGCTGCAGCGACAGAGGGAGGCCGAGAAGCTGGAGCGGCAGCTGGCCCTGCCCACTGCGGAGCAGGCCGCCACCCAGGAGTCAGCGTTCCGGGAAATGTGTGAGGGGCTGCTGGAGGAGTCCGACGACAACCGGGAGCTGGAGCTGGGGCTGAGCTGGGATGAAGGGGCTGAGGCCGGAGGAGCTGAGATCCTGCCCACGCCTGCCCGCCTGGCTGCCGCAGGGAGGAAGACGGAGCAGCAGCGTTGGCGGGAGAAGGCCGCCCGCATGCTGCGAGCCCAGCAGGCCAAGCTTCAGGCTGCCCGGCTACTGGCACCAGAAGCTCTTCAGGCTACGCAGGATCAAGATGCAGGTGGGGAACCAGCAGTTAGCGTAATGGCTGTGTCGCTGGACTCCCACGTAGTCGACCGCAGTTCGCGTCCTGGACCCGGTGGCTCAAAACTCTCACCGAGGGTGTGTGCTGGCTGGAGAGCGCACACGCCCTATAGCAAAAACCTCTCCAAAAAAAAGATGCAGGTGGCCCAGCGGCTGGCAGAGTTGTGGCAGCGGCAGGCACGGGTTCTGGCTGAAGCGGACAAGCCCCGCAGGCTGGGGCGGCTCAAGTACCAGGCGCCCGACATCGACGTGCAGCTCAGCTCAGAGCTGTCCGGCTCGCTCAGGACCCTGAAGCCCGAGGGCAACATCCTCCGTGACCGGTTCAAGAGCTTCCAGAGGAGGAACATGATCGAGCCCCGGGAGAGAGCCAAGTTCAAGCGCAAGTACAAAGTGAAGCGGTCGTTTGGCGAGATCCAGTTGTAGCTGCCTCCTCCCACTAATAAAGCACCTTCCGACCAAAAGAAAAAAAAAAAAAGAAAAGAAAAGAAAAAAAGAAAAAGAAATGAATAATTCTGGGGCCAGCAGGTGGCACAAAAGTTAAGGTGTCTGGATCCTACATGGCTGACTGGGTAGTTCAAGTTCTGGTTGCCGTGGCTTGAGAAACATGCTGGGCATGTTTACATTTGTGCTCAAAATCCAAGAGGAGAATGAAGAAGGGATTGCAGCACAGCCATCCCCCGAGAGCTTCTTTCTCATTTTTCTTCTCTGCTTCTCTACTCGGTCTCTCTCCAGCGAGCACAGGTACCCTATGGCAAAAAGAAAGAAAGAAAGAAAGAAAGAAAGAGAGAAGAAAGAGAAATTATGAAATCCATTCATAATTTTTTAATACACATTTTTAAAATAATAATTTAATTTAATTTAAAAATATGTTATAGGGCTTGTGCTCACATCAGAGAGAGACAGAAGAAAGTGAGAAAGCAAGCCGTCCTATCTGGGACTTGAACTGTAGTCAGTCATGTGGGAGTCCAGGGTCCCAACCACCACACCACCTGCTGGCTCCATATTATACCTTTATTATTATTATTATTATTTTTGAGAGGTTTTTGCCTTAGGGCACATGCACTTGCCAGAGAGAAAGACACAGACAGTGAGAGGGAAAGTGAGAAATCACTCCCCAAGGGGATAGCCACACCACAATCCCTTCTCCTCCATTCTCCTCCTAGGATCTTGAGCACGCACACACACACACATGTCCAGCCTGAGTTTCAAGCCTCTGGGTCCAGGACTCAAACTCACAGTCAGGACCTATGGGAGTCCAGTGACATAACCCACTATGCCACCTGCTAGTTCCCATAAAACACATTTTTAAAAATTTTTTATTTATTCATTCATTACTTTTAATTTGACAGAGGGAGACACAGAGAAGGAGAGAGAAAGAGGGGAAGTGAGAAAGTAAGCCACCAGTCCAGGACTTGAACTGTGGTCAGCCATGTGGGAGTGTCCAGCACCTTAACCACCATGCCACCTGCTGGTCCCCCATAATACACATTTTTTAAACCTCTCATATTCTTGAAAGAAATGTTGAACCAGAATCCGCTAGATATACTTTTGGTTGCAGGAAGGACAGGAGAAAGAGGTGCAACAGACCGATCCTCATTGAGAACATTTGGCGAGACACCTGTGTTTAATTCAGGTAAGTCGATGTCACAGGAAAAAAGTGAAGGGACCGTCCTATATTTAAAAAGACTGAAAAAAGGGGTCAGCAGGTGGTGTGGTGGTGAAGGGTGCTAGATTCCCATGTGGCCGACCGTGGTTTGAGTCCCAGACCTGGAGGCTTGCTTTCTCATTTTCCCTCTCTCTCTCTATCTCTGTCTCACTCTGTTCCTCTCTAGTCAAATTAAAATAAATAAAGTTAAATAAAAGTAGTTCTTTAAAAATAAATAAATACACTGAAAAGGGCCCAGTGATATGGTGTGCACTGGCAAAACTTAACTGCTCCATAGGCTGAAGCCACGTGGGAGGCATGGGGTTTGATTTCCATCCTAGCTTCATGGCTGGGCACAGGGCACACACCTGTAACCCCAGCTAGTCGAGCTCTCAGGCAGGAGAATCATGATGGAAAAACAAAAACAAAAACAAGAAAATACATAAGAGACCTAACAATGAAAGGAAATCTGGGGCCAGCAGGTGTTGTGGTGGTTAAGGCACTGGATCCCACATTGCCAACAGTGCAGTTTGAGTCCTGGACCTGGCAGCTTGAAAAGCACACTGTGAGGGACCAGCAGGTAGCGTGGTGTGAGAAGCACTGGACACTCCCACATGGCCAACCATGGTTCGAGTCCTAGACCTGGTGGCTTGCTTTCTCACTTTCTCTCTGTGTGTTGTATGTGTGTGGCTCTCTCTGGTCAAATTAAAATAAACAAATGAATAAATAAAATTAAAAAAAAAAAAAAAGAAAAGAAAACAGTGTGTGTGTCTGTGCGCGCTCCCAAAATCCTTCCAGGAGAATGGAGAGAAAAGGATTTCAGCGTGGCCCTCCTCCCGGGGGTTGCTTTCTCACTTTCCCTTGCTCGGTCTCCAGTGAGCACACGTCTTCTACATCGAGAAAAGAAAAGAAATAATGGTTGGTCTGGCCCAATGGCCAGTTGGCTAAGGGAGCTGGATCCCTTATGGCCAGCTATACAGTTCAAGTACTGGCCCCCGGTTTGAAAAACATGCCGGGTGTATGTACACGCACACGCATGCCCCACATCTCAACAGGTGGAGAGATGGAGAAGGACTGTGGCACCCACTGGAAGGTGCTTTCTCTCTCTCCCTTTCCCTATCTCTGTCTTTGTCTTTCTCTGGTGAGTGCATGCACCTTCTGATAATTTTTTTTAATTGTTAATATTAGTAGGTATGAAAATGACATTATATTGGGTTGTCGGAAAAGTCATGACGTATTTTTTTTCATGATTTTCTTTGCAAAAATGCATCATGACTTTTCTGACAACCCAATAGTTATGAAGAAAAATGTTCTCATTCTTTTTTTTTAGAGGTTTTTGGTATAGGGTGCGGCGTTTGCCAGAGAGACAGAGAGACAGAGAGACAGAAAGCGAGAAATCATCCCCTTGGGGGGATGGCCACTCCGCAATCCCTTCTCCTCCATTCTCCTCTCAGGATCCTGAGCACGCATGCACACGTGCCCGGCGTGAGTTCAAGTCACCGGATCTGGGACTTGAACCGCGGTTGACTACATGGGAGTCCAGCGACAGAGCTATTACGCCAACTGCTGTTCCCAAAATGTTCTCATTCTTAGGAAATGTGTGGTAAGCTAAGTATTTTAGCTGAAGAATCATTATGTCTCCATTCTTTTTTTTTCTTTTTTAAAATTTATTATAATCTTGTTTATATTACATTGAATTGCATATAACTTTACACTGTATTACATTGCTTTTTCAACAGGGCATTATTTTCAAATATACACAGCAAATATTAATTACTTATTGAGTCCATGTACTTATTTTCCCTTTTTTGGAGAGGTTTTTGCTATAGGGTGTGTGCGCTCGCCAGAAAGACAGAGAGCGACAGAGAAACAGAAAGCGAGAAATCATCCCCCAGGGGGGATGGCCGCCAAAATCCCTTCTTCTCCATTCTCCTCCTGGGATCTTGGGCACGCATGCACAAGTACCTGGCGTGAGTTTAAGGCACTGGATCTGGGACTTGAACCACGGTTGACTACATGGTAGTCCAGTGACATAGCTGTTATGCCAATTGCTGGTCCTAATGTACTATTTTTTAAAACAACTGTTTTATTTAACTTTATTCGCTTATTTATTTTAATTTGACCAGAGAGGACAGAGTGAGAAAGAAAGAAAAAAAGTGAGAAAGCAAACCTCTAGGTCCAGGACTTGAACCATAGTTGACCACATGATAAGTCCAGCTCCCTTAACCACCACACCACTTACTGGCCCTAGTCCATACACTATTATTTCTGCTTTTCTATGTGTTTAACATTTATCATGGGCCAGCAGGTGGCATGGTGGTTAAGGCACTGATGCCCACATAGCCAACCACAGTTCAAGTCCTGAACCTAGCAGCTTGCTTTCTCACTTATCTCTCTGTTTTTCTCTGTCTCTCTCTGGTTAAATTAAAATAAATAAAATTAAATAAATATTTATTAAAAATAAACATTTATCAGGGCCAGCAGGTGGCATGGTGGTTAAGGGCACTGGACTCCCACATGGCTGGCCGTGTTTTGGGTCACAGAACTGGTGGCTTGCTTTCTCTTTCTCTCTTCCTCTCTCCCTCTCTCTCTCTCTCTCTCCCTCACCTTGTCCCTCTCTGGTCAAATTAAAATAAGTAAATAAAGAGGGGACCAGCAGGTAGCGTGGTGGTTAAGGCGCTGGACACTCCCACATGGCCAACCAGGGTTCGAGTCCTGAATCTGGTGGCTTGCTTTCTCACTTCCTCTCTCTTTCACTCTCACCCTCTGTGTCTCTCTGGTCAAATTAAAAAATAAGGGAACCAGCAGTTAGCGTAATGGCTATGTTGCTGGACTCCCACATAGTCGACTGTGGTTCACGTCCTGGACCCGGTGGCTTAAAACTCACGCCGGGCACGTGTGCGTGCATGCCCAAGATCCCGAGAGGAGAATGGAGGAGAAGGGATTGCGGCATGACCATCCCCCCTGGGTTTTTTTTGGGGGGTGATTTCTCGCTTTCTGTCTCTGTGTCTCTCTGTCTGGCGAGCACGTGCGCCCTATAGCAAAAATCTCTCCAAAAAAAAAAAACCAAATTAAAAAATAAATGAATGAATAAATAAAATAAAATAAATATTTAAAAAAATAAGTAAATAAAGATAAATAGAATAATTCTTTTTTAAAAAATATAAACATTTTTCATAACAGAAATTGGAAACAATTTTTAAAAACCTATGTTCTTTGTGTCCAGCAGGTGGTGGATGGATAAGGCACTGGGTTCCCCTGCAGTTCCAGTCCGGGACCCTGCAGCTTGAAAATCATGCTGGGTGTGCGCTCGCCAGAAAGACAGAGAGCAACAGAGAAACATGCGGATGTACACAAGATCCTGAGAGGAGACTAGAGAAAGGATTGTGGCGTGGCTATCCCCCCTATGGGGCAATTTCTCATTTTCCCTTTGTCTCTCTCTGTCTCCAGTAAGTGCACACACCCTCTTTGGCAAAAAACTAAAAATCAACAACCAAAAACCCCAAAACCCATGTTCTCCAGACTGTCCCATAATGCAGCAGTTGAGCTTTGTGTATACGGAGCTGGATCCACATGGCCAACTGTGGTTTGAGTCCCAGCTCTGGCAGCTTGTAGAACACACCAGGCATGTGTACAAGTGCACCCAGATCCTGACAGCATGGCAAAATGGAGGAAAAAGAGTTAGAGCATGACCACCTCTCTTGGGGGGTGCTTTCTCTTTTCTCCCTGGTGATTCCATGTACTCTCCAGCAAAAGAAAAAAAAATGTCCTTCAAAAAATTTCTTAGGGGGCCAGCAGGTGCACGGTGATTAAGGCGCTGGACTCCCACATGGCTGATTGAGGTTTGAGTCCTGGACCTGGCTACTTGCTTTCTCGCTTTCCCTCTCTCTCTCTCTTCCTCTCTCGTGAGTGCATGGGCCCTGTAATAAATTTTTAAAAATAATGACCAAAATTAAATAAATAATTCTTTTTTAAAAAAAATTCTTATGCTAAATTAAAAGGCAAGTAACAAGCTTGAGAAAAGTACAACATAAACGATAGGCAAGTTACTAACCTCAACACATTAAATCCACAAACAACTCCAATGAATTAATTAAAAACTCACACAAAGAAGGGAACCAGCAGTTAGCATAACGGCTATGTCGCTGGACTCCCACGTAGTCGACCGCAGTTCACGTCCCGGACCCGGTGGCTTAGAATTCACGCCAGGCACGTGTGCGTGCGTGCCCAAGATCCCGAGAGGAGAATGGAGGAGAAGGGATTGCGGTGTGACCATCCCCTCTGTGGGGTGATTTCTCGCTTTCTGTCTCTCTGTCTCTCTCTGTCTGTCTGGCAAGCGCACGTGCCTTATAGCGAAAACCTCTCAAAAAAACAAACAAAAAAGAAAACTCACACAAAGAAGACATAGCCAATAAAACTATTTTCACTGGTAACCAAAGATGCAGAAGTCAACACAATAAATATGATTTTTCTTTTATTCCTTTTATTATTATTTATTTAAGTTTTAGTTTAGTTTTTTTTTTTTTAAGGGTTTTTGCTATAGGGCATGTCTGCTCACCAGAAAGACAGAGAGAGACAGAGACAGAAAGCTAGAAATCATCCCCAGAGGGATGGCCACACCACAATCCCTTCTCCTCCATTCTCCTCTCGGGAGAGTTTAAGCCACCAGGTCTGGGACTCGAACCGCAGTCGACCACATGGGAGGTCAGCGACATAGCCATTACACTAATTGCTGATCCCATAGTTTTTAGTTTTTGCTACAGGTGTTTGCACTGGCTAAAGAGAGACAAAGAGAGAGAAAGGGAAAGTGAGAAATTATCCCCCAGGGAGAATGGCCACACAGCAATTCCTTCTTCTCCATTCTCCTTTAGGGATCTTGAGCACACACATAAGCATCCGGTGTGATTTCCAAGTCGCCAGGTTTTGGGACTTGAACCACATAACTTGGCCATGTGCAATCTAGCCTCCTTAACCACCATACCACGTGGTTGACCCTGTGTGTGTGTGTGTGTGTGTGTGTGTGTGTGTGTGTGTGTTTTCTAGTTTCTTTCTTTCATGAGAGAGAAAGACAAGCGTCCTCAGCAGGGTCTCACACTGCGATTCCCCTCCCCAGCCTTCTAGTGCCAGGACCTCATGCAGGCACATATGTGCCCAGAACATACATGTTGATTGGGGAACCGAACCGGATCTAATGCATGGCTTCCAGCATTACAGAGCATTACACTACTGCCTGCCACCGCGACTGAGCCCTATTTTCTTTTTAGACAATAAAACTGACAGGAATTGTCTTAGAGGTTGGATCTCAGTGTTGGGGAGAATGTGGAGAAACAGGCACTTGCTGAGACAGAGGGAGAAAGCACCTCCCAGTGGGCGTGGTCTCATTGCTATCCCCTCTCCTCCATTTCTCCATCCAGTGGGATTTGGGGCATGCAAACACGGGCACAACTCCAGGATCCAAGCTTCATGGTCAGCCCTGTGGGATCTGGCTCCCTTAACCACCAGGCTTTGGGCTGACCTGGAAGGTAGTTTCTCTCTTCACAACAATGACCCCAAAAATCTCAGTTTTTGGAGTTTATCCCAAAGGAACAATGAGTGTGGCCCAGGCTCTGTGGTGCCGCCGGTAGTCTGCTACAGAGCTGGAAGTTCACGCTTGCTGAGGTTTGAGTCCCTGGGCCTGCCGGCCTGAAACTACCATGTGAGCAGGCCCAGGATCCTGGCAGGCTGGAGAAGTGGAGAAAGAGGATTGCGGTGTGTCTGTGCCCTGTGGAGGATCCTTCTCTTTCTCTCATGCATCTATACATGCTCTATAATATTAGTAACAATGGATGTCCCCTTTGGCTCCCCGAGTAGCACCATGTCAGTTGGCAAGCATAAGCACCTTATGAAAGGTGGCAAAAAGGGAGCCAAGAAGAAAGTGGTTGATCCATTTTCTAAAAAAGGTTGGTATGACGTGAAAGCACTGCTATGTTCAACATAAAGAATACTGGGAAAACACTAGTTTCCAGGACTCAGGGAACCAACATTGCGTCCGACGGCCTTAAGGGCCGTGTGTTTGAAGTGAGCCTTGCAGATCTGCAGAATGACGAAGTCGCATTTAGGAAATTCAAGCTAATTACTGAGGACGTTCAGGGCAAAAACTGCCTGACTAACTTCCATGGCATGGATCTCACCCGGGACTTTTAAAATGTGTTCCTTGGTCAAAAATGGCAGACCATGATTGAAGCTCATGTCGATGTCAAGACTACTGATGGTTATTTGCTTTGTCTCTTCTGTGTTGGGTTTACTAAAAAACGCGACAATCAGGTACGGAAGACCTCTTCTGCCCAGCATGAGCAGGTCCGCCAAATCCAGAGGATGATGGAAATCGTGCAGACAAATGACTTGAAAGAAGTGGTCAATAAACTGATTCGAGACTGCACTGGAAAAGACATAGACAAGGCCTGCCAGCCCATTTATTCGTTCCATGATGTCTTCATCAGAAAAGTAAAAATGCCGAAGAAGCCCAAGTTTGAATTGGGAAAACTCATGGAGCTTCATGGTGAAGGTGGTAGCTCTGGAAAAGCGAGCGACTGGGGGGGAGACGGGCCCCAAAGTTGAACGAGCTGATGGATATGAACCACCAGTCCAAGAATCTGTTTGAAGTTCAGACTTTTAATAGTGACAAATAAAAAGTCCTATTTGTGACAGTTTCCATCTGAACATTCTTTTTAAATAACATGAAAGTTTGATGAATTAGATACTCTGGTTTGACAGTGAAGTTTTTGACTTGTGTATGAGGGTTTTCTTAAATTATTTTTTAAATTATCATCATAATCTTGTTTATATTACAGTGGATTGCATATAACTTCACAGTGTATTACAGTGCTTTTTCTTTTTTTGGAGAGGTTTTCGCTATAGGGCACGTGCGCTCGCCAGACAGACAGAGAGAGATATTAGAGACAGAAAGTGAGAAATCACCCCCCAGGGGGGATGGTCA
>NW_006160055.1:19093-19415 GCF_000334495.1 Tupaia belangeri chinensis | reverse complement strand
GTAGGTAAGCCATTTCGGTGCCCCACTAACGTCCTGCCTCTCTATTTGTTCTCTTGCTATCTGTCTCTATCCTCTTCTCTTCATTCTCCCATCTGTGTATGAGTTTTATTAAATAGTTGAAAAGGGAAAAAAATTAATAATGGAAGTAATCTAACAGCAAATAATTAGCAATGAGAATACTTGCCATAGTATTTTTTTGGGGGGGGGAGTTTTTGCTTTAGGGCGTGTGTGCTCACCAGACCGACAGAGAGAGACATAGAGACAGAAAGCGAGAAATCACTCCCCAGGAGGGATGGCCATGCCACAATCCCTTCTCCTCCAT
>NW_006160055.1:13728-18669 GCF_000334495.1 Tupaia belangeri chinensis | reverse complement strand
GAGAAAGGGAAAGCAAGAAGGCAAGCCAGCAGGTCCGGGACTCAAACCACAGTCGGCCATGTGGGAGTCCAGTGCCTTTACTCACCATCCCACCTGCTGACCCCCTTGCCATAGTACTTTTTGTAGTGCCAAATAGTTGGCTATAATTTGGATGTCTGATAACGAAGTATTAGATTACACAAACTGTGTTGTCTGATAGATTACTAGGAGACAACTAAAAATACGGTCGTGGGGCCAGCAGGCGGTGCCGTGGTTAAATAGTGGATCCCATATGGCTGATTTTGTGATCCTGAACCTCGAGGCTTGGAAAAAAAAAAAAAAAAAAGCGCTGGTTATGTGCATGCACGCTCAAAATCCTAAGAAGAGAATGGAGGAGAAGGGATTGCAGTGTGGCCATCCTTCTGGGGGATGATTTCTCACTTTTTGTCTTTTTCTTTTTCCTCTTTGTCTCTCTCCAGTGAGTGCACATGCCCTGGAGTAAAATTTTTTTAAAAATTTAGAATTATTTTATTTAACTTTATTTATTATTATTTCTTTTAATTTGACCAGAGGAAGACAGAGACAGAGAGAGACAGCAAGCTGCCAGGTCCTAGACGCGAACTGCAGTCAGCCATGTGAGAGCCCAGCATCCTTAACCACCACGCCATCTGCTGGCCCCAATAAATAAAAATTAAAAAAAAAAGTAAAATAGTATGATGCATAATAGCTGGAAGTATATACGGGCCCAGCTGCAATGGTGTAGGTGGTAGGATGTTGCTGTGTGATACTGGAGCAGGTGGGAGGCCTGGGTTTAGAACCCCAGTCGACCTGAACAAGCTGAGTGCACCTGCAAGTGCCTGTGATCCTGGCTGGCTGGGAGAGCAGGGGGAGGATCCCAGCATGGTGAGATCTTGTCAGGGGTACTTGCCTCACTCCTTCATTCATTCATAAATAAATAAATAGATGACAGAGAGATAGAGGGGCTAGCGAAATTCATGGTGGTTGGGGCACTGGATTCCCACATGGTCCACAGGTTCAAGTCCTGGACCTGGTGGCTTGCTTTCTCATTTTCTCTCTCTCTCTCTCTCTCTCTGGTGAGCACACATGTCCTATAGCAAATTAAAAGAAAATAATAATAAATAAAATAAAATTTAAAAAAATTTAAAAATGTTACTTTAAAAAATACATAGACATTATATACATGCAGCATAGGTACTGGACAACGGCATGAAAGAAATATTTCAAAATAAATCTGTCCGTAGATTATCTCTGTAGTGGAATTATACATGAATGTTTTTCTTTCCTTTTTGCTTGTCAGTGTACCCTGTAACTGAGTGTACTATGCTCCCTTATTCCCCAGGAAGGGTATTACTTCTTTGAGAAACAAACTAGCAGGCTGGCCCTGTAGCCTAATCAGCCTAGTTAAAGGAGCTGAATTCTACAAGGCTGATGTGGTTCCAGTTGTGGCCCCAGCGACTTTAAGAACACGCTGGTGGGTATGTGTGCATGCCCCAAACCCTGACAGGATGGAGAAAGGGAGACAGGATTGTGGTGTGACTTTGCCCCATTGCGGGGTGCTTTCCGTCTCTCTCCGTCTCTCTCCAGCAAGGCGCATGCACTCCGGTAATTAAGTAGACAAACAAGCAAACACCTGCAGTGTGTCTCCTCCTATTACAAGATTATGCATGAGTGTGCACAGGCATGCACACACACATCATATCCACACGTGTGCGTAAACACACACACACACACACATTTGCTCTCCAGAACTCTTGGGAGGGTATGGTCAGGAGGAGGGGTTGCTTTCACCTAGCCCACTAATCTCACCTCCTAAGGACCAGGTCTCAGAGACGACTGGAGAATTTCTGCAGGTTGTGGGGCAGGGTTGCGGGGTAGAGGGGCGCAGCTGCCAAAGGTGCTGAGCTGTGTGTGAAGTCTGAGTGAGACAGACACCAGGGAGTGGTTCACTCCTTTCCTGTCCTGAATGGCATGGGTCCCCTAGGGTCAAGGGTCAAAATGGAAGCCTTGGGTCCAGCAGATGACATAATGGTTATGTCTCTGGACTCCCATATAATCTACCATAGTTTGAGTCCCGGACCCAGCGTCTTGAAACTCACGCCGGGTGTGTGTCCACGTGCGCCCAAAATCCAGAGAGGAGAATGGAGAAGGGATTGCGGTGTGGCCATCGGCCCTGGGGGGAGATTTCTCACCTTCTGTCTCACTGGCTAATGCACGTGTCTTACAACAAGAGGGTGGCAGACTAGAGTTCAAAGGCACCGGTTTATGGCAGCTAATAAACTCCAGGTGGACTCCATGCCCCTGGGGTGGAGTGTGGACAGGAAGGGCACAGGAGCCCATGGGGCCTTCTCTAAGCGGGAGTCCTGCTGAGGAGAACACCCCTCTATGGGTGCCAGTGTTCCTGGAGGGGCCCCAGGTCTGAATCCCTGGCCCTGCATCCCTGGGTTTGGAGCTCCTGGAATTCAGGAGTTCTACACCTTCTCCCCTATGAACTATTCCCCCATGAAAGGAGTAGGGACAGTCAAGCCTCCTCTTGGTTGACGGGAGGAAGAGTCCAGGTGTCCACTCCCACTGCTGTCACAGGCTTGGCGAAGCTGCGGGTCCTCTCTGCTCACCACATCCCTGTGCAGCTCAGAACAGCACCACTGAGTCCGAGAGTACCAGCCATGCCGGGATAGTACTGTTCGCCTGAGCTCACGGCCCGGGCCACCCATCCCTGGTGCTTGCCAGGAGCCAAGGGTGGGGCTCGTCAGTTCCTGCTGTCAGGCTGTCGCTGGGCTCTGGGCTCCCAGGGACCAGGCAGGCACCTGCCTCCCCACCCCCTTGCCCTTTCTCTCTCTCTGGGGCCCTATCTTCCCTTATATGGTGAAGGCAGTTCCTAGAGGGGGGGTGGGGACAAAGGTCGCTCTCCTGCAGCCAGCTTGCCACAACTCCCTGAGATCTCCCAGGTGGCAGCCGCCTCCTCCAGACAGGTAAGGCAACCTGGTGGGGACATAGGAGCAGGGGTGGTGGGAGGAGACAGGGACCCCTTCTTCTCACCAGCAGCTTGTGGCCTCCGGTAGCACTTTGGCGCAGGCTTGCCCAAGGGCACTGGCGAGTGGGCAGAGCAAGGAGCCAGTGTGTCTGTCCTCAGCCTCCGAGGAGAGATTGTGCAGGCCCTGCCCCAGAGCTGCTCCTCGGTCCCCCACCTGTGGCTAGCCCCCACCCTGCCTTTGGATGTGAACCATCCCAGACTGCCCTGGCCTGAGGCATGGGACTATTCTGGGATATCTAGCTTAAAACTGGGATGATCTGGGCACACCAGGCCCTCACTCTCTCCCCCTCCAGCCCATCACGTTGACCATTTCTTCCCTATTTTAAAGGGTTTCTTTCTTAAAGGGTTTCTTTCTCTGTACCCCCATTCCCCCGACACTCCTGGGACCTCAAGGCCCTCTTCTCCTTGACCCTAGAGTGTGAGCAACAGCCGCCAGGAGCTGAATGGCAAAGACAGAGGGAGGGGACCGGGGGCAGCAGGGTCATGGGTCCTGTCCCTGCCCGGCCACTCTAGCAGGCACTTCTGCCCCATCTCCCCCTGTAGCAACCTCCTCCCTGGACTCCACAGCCACTGTGGCCCTGCTCAGCTGAAATGGGGGGGAGCCAAGTCCAGACCAGGCCTTGGAACACACTGGCTGCCTCTTCCAGGATGTCAGGTCGGACATCCTGCAGACCTGGGGACAGGAGGGGCTGGACAGTGTCCACTCCCACTGCTGTCACAGGCTTGGGGAAGCTGCGTGTGCTCTCTGCTCGCCACATCCCTGTGCAGCTCAGAACGGCAGCACTGGGCACTGAGAGCCATGGCAGGGCTCCGCCTCTCAGCCCTGCAGCCAGGCTACAGGCAGCAGATAAGAAAGGGGTAGCGGAGCCTGGGGAGACAGGTCCCTAGTTGCTCCAGGGCCCGAGAAGGTCCTCCTTCCATTCCACAGCTCAGCCTTCAGCGTTTTGTTTGCTGAGCGCCCACTGTGCGCTGGGAGCCGAGGGTAGAAAGGCAAACACGTCTTGACCTTGGAGCTGGGGGATCTCAGAGTTCAGAACGGGTCCTTTCATTGCCCAGTGGACAGGGGCCCTGAGGCTCTGGGGCTCCTCATTCAGCTTGAGGATTCTGGGAAAGTCTGGAAGAAATGAGACCTGGATGAATCTGGGCAAGAGTGACACAAGTGGGGACGGGCAGAGAGGGCATGCCCCGGGAGGGGGGAGCAGCAGGGCAGGCAGGGATGAGAGGCAGCGAGCAGTTGTCATTCCGGAAGCCAGGGTGCCAGCAGGGGGCGCAGGGGCGTGCCGGGGAGGAGCCGGAAGGAGTCCAGGATGGTGCATGGGGGAAGGACTCGGTTGCCCTTCTCTGGTCTGGGGACCTAGAAGCCAGGGCACCAGGATTGAGGGGAAACCAGTGAGTCCAAGTTGACAGTGCATATCCCAGCTGGGGCCTGTGCTGGGGGGTGGGGAGTGGGGAGGGAGGGGCCATAGTCCCCGCAGTATTTCAGGGAAGACAGGAGAGCTGTGGAAACCTGCTCTGGCCAACACGGGTAGGGGCAGGAGCAGCTGTAGGGGACTCCTGGGGTAGGCGGGCCCCCTTCAGAGCCTGCTCAGGGTCCCTTTGCCCTCTTTCTGATCTGGCTGCTGCAGGCCCGCAGGGAGAGGAGCAGACCCCGAACCCCCTGATGAGCAAGAAGCCCTCCTCATGTCTATCCTTGGTCCCCTTGCTGCTGCTTCACTCCTAGAATCAGCGTGTGTCCCTGTGTAGACTTCAGAGATCCTCATCCAGTTGATCTTTATCCAGAGGAAGAACTGGAGTCCATGTTCATACAGCTAGTGATGCCCGGAGTCTGCTGGGAGGAAGGGGGTGGAGACAAAGGCGGTGATGAAGTCAACAGAAAGCATTGTCTTCCTTTGTGCCCAAATTGGTTCTGC
>NW_006160055.1:0-13184 GCF_000334495.1 Tupaia belangeri chinensis | reverse complement strand
GAACCAGGAGTCCTGGGAGCACCAGGGACTCTGGGGTTTGAAGAGTGCCCAACAGGGACCAGCAGATGGTGCATGATTAAGTCGCTGGACTCCCATGTAGTCGACTGCGGTTTGAGTCCCGGACCCAGCAGCTTAAAGCTCATGCCGGTTGTGTGTGCGTGTGTGCCCAAAATCCCGAGAGGAGAATGGAGGAGAAGGGATTGCAGCCTGGCCACCTCCCCTGCGGGGGATTTCTCTCTTTCTGTCTCTCTGTATCTCTCTGTCTCTCTGGTGAGAGCACATACCCTATAGCAAAAAAATCTCTAAAAAAGAGAAAAAGAAAAGTGCCAGACAAAGGAGGCCATGGCCAACAGGTGCATCAGACAGGATTCCGGCCCAGAGGGCTCTAGCTAATAGCCGCCAGACGATGGGGTGGCTGGAAGGGGTGCTCAGAGACATCACAACCCCCAACACCACAATGCCAGGGAGAGTGGCTTCACCTTTGGGTTCAGAGCAGTGAGTTCCTGAGCAGGAAAAGGCCAGGTCATGAAATATTCCAAGGGGTGACTCAGAGTCAAGGTGCAGGGAGATTAGATAGATCCCAGGCGGGCAGTGCATGGAGGCCAGATCCTGGGGCCATATGACCTTTCATTCATAACCATCAGTTCAAGGAGCGTTCCGTTCCTCAAGGACAACTCAGTGCCAGGCTGGGTGTCAGGCTCAGTGGAGAATGGGGAATGAGGAGACATGGGTGGGGGTGGGAAGAGGCCACAACACCAGGAAGGAAAATAACTGAGACGAGTGGTTCTGGCTCACTTCAGAATCGCTGTACCCGTACCCCAACTTTCCAAGGCAGAAAATAACTTTGCCTGGCCCCACCCGGGCTAATTAAATCAGAATCCCTGGGGACTGGGTCTGAGCATGGGAGCATCAGTATGTTTAAAAAGCTCCCAAGTGATTCTGACAGCAGCTGGGGCCAAGACCACAGCTCCAGGTCAAAACAAAGAGCCAGGGTGAGAGGAGCTGGCAAGGGGGTGGGGGGGAAGCCTGTTGGCTCTGTGGGTAGAGGGGTTCGCAGTGGGAGGGGTCGCCTTGTCATTTACTCACTCACTCATTCACCTCTCCCGCGCTCTCTCCTCTTCCTCCCTCCATTCATTCATCCAGCAAAGTGCTGACACTGCCAGATGCTAGGCACTCCTACTGGACAAGCGGAAATGGCCCTTTGGCCAAACACCTAATGACTGAGGGGTGATGGGGGTAGCTGGAAGGGAACAGGAAATCATTGCATATACTTTTCACTTTTTCTATTTTTTTTAAAATTTTGCCATAGGACGCGTGTTATAACCAGAGAGGGACAGAGAGAAAAACAGAGAGTGAGAAACCACCCCCCAGGGGAGATGGCCATGCCACAATCTCTTCTCCTCTCAGGATTTTGGGCCTGTGTGAGGCTGTTTTGTTTTGTTTTGAAGAGAGATTTTTGCTGTAGGGTCCGTGTGGAAGCTGGAGAGAAGGAAAGTGAAAACTCATCCCCACCGGGGATGGCCACACTACAATCCTTCTCCCCCGTTTCTTTCCAGATTTTGAGTATACGTGTGCACTCCCTCACACACGCACACATACATCTGGCATGTTTTTGAAGCCACGGCATCTGAGACTCAAACCATGAAGTTGGTCATGTGGGGGATCCAGCTGCCTCAAACACAAGGCTACCAGCTGGCCCCACTTTTTATTATATTTTATTTTATTTGCTATGTTTTCTCCCTTTATTCATGATAAAGTACATGTGGTGGGGGGGCATAAAAGAGAGAGAAGCACCCTCCCCAGGGCCTGGTCACACCTCAACCCCCTTCCTCCGGCCCTCCAGCCATTGGCTCCTGAGCACTCAGGTGTGCCTGGTGTGTCAGGTGGCCTAGACCAGGTGGGGTTTAAACCGTGTTTCCCATGTGGATCTGGCTACTCTTGAGCAGCACGTTACCGCTGTGCCATGCAGCCTGCCCTCCAGGCGTGTACACTGTGTGTGTGTGTTACACTCATTGTAGGCTGGTGATATTCCAAATGTCTATGGAGCATCTACTGGTCTTTCGATTCTTTCGGTCTCCTGATGGCAGACTTCACTGTGACAGTCGAAGTGGCTACCATCTTCACGCAGGAACCACAGGGCCAGATCTCCACAGCCCATTTCTTCACCCTGGTTTTGCCACAGGAAGGACAAGTGTACTTGGAGTAGTGGCTGATTTCAATTTTCTTCACCATTTTCCAGAGGGAGGCATCAGAGTGGGTCCCGTATCTACCCACGATGCTGACCTTGGTGCGTTTAGCCACATTGCCACCAACTGGGACATATACACTTTTAAGCTTTGATTTATTCTTTCTTTTCTATTAAAACAAAAACAAAACTCTATATGGGGACTAGCAGATGGTGTAATGGTTGTCGCTGGACTCCAAGGTAGTTGACTACGGTTTAAGTCTCAGACCGGGGGACTCAAAACTCATGCAGAGCACGTGTGTGTGCATGCCCAAGATCCCGAGAGCAGAATGGAGGAGAAAGGACTGAGGTGTGGCCACCCCCCCAGGGGGTGATTTCTCATTTTCTGTCTCTGCCTCTCTCTGTCTCTCTGGCTACTGAGTGTGCCCTATAGCAAAAATCTCTAAAACACACACACACACACAAAGTCTATGATTTTTCTTTTTAACCAAACATGGCTTTGAAAAGAACATTTTTTCAAGAAAAATTGTTTGGAGCTGGATAAAGAAGGGACTTGAGTGCCAGATGGAGGAGTAGGGATTTTACTTTACTCCACCAGCAACAGGGAGCCAGGTAGGCAATGGAAGAAGACAGTGCGAAGGTCAGAGTTGTTGGGAATGCTGGGGGCCAGGCCCTTCGTGATCAGGGCCCAGAGTTGGGAACCAACCCCTTCCTTCCCAGGCTCCTGAGCCTGCCACCTGCTGGCACCACTGAGAGCTCTTGGACTGGGTGGGAGAGCAGCACCTGGAACCAGGGTCCCCAGCTCTTCGGCCCTGGCTCCCACATGCCTTCTCCCCTAGGCTCATCCACCATGACCGACCTGAGCGCCCAGGTCAAAGGCTCTCTCAACATCACCACCCCTGGGGTGCAGATATGGAGGATCGAGGTGAGACTCTGCTGGGTGTCGGGAAGGCTCCCAGACCTGGTACTCAGTTTCCTCGGGTCCCACCCCCATGTCCTGCCCACAAGCTCCACCTCTCACCTCTGAGGACCCACAACCCCTGCTCTTCCCTCTCTTCCTTCTCCCTTTTCTTCCTACACCACATCCCTTGCCCCTCCTTTTCCCTTTTCCTGTTTCTTCCTCGTCCATCTTTCAAGCTTCTTCTCCCCCCAGTCTCTTCCTTTCCCTCTGCCTCTCACACAGCTTTTTCTACTTCCTCTCTGCCTCCTCTCCTTTCATTCCTGGGCTCTGCTCTTTTATCCATTCCCTCCTCTCCTCCGTTCTTTTTGTCTGCGTTCTCCTAGCCTTCTTCCTCCTCCCCCAGGGCCGGGGTGGGGGGTCAGGGGCAGCGACGCTGACCTCCCTTCTCTCACAGGCCATGCAGATGGTGCCTGTTCCTTCCAGCACCTTTGGGAGCTTCTTCGATGGTGACTGCTATGTGGTCCTGGCTGTGAGTGGGACTGGGCAGGGAAGGGGGAGCAGACAGCAATGCCTGCTGTGATGCTGGGATGAACGGGAGGCTGGGGGTGGGGCGTGGTGGTGGGGGAAGCTGGCCCGGCCTTGTCTCCAGATAGCAGCTACTGGTGTGCCGGGGTGCCCAGCCTTGGGGTAGCTCTAGAGGGGCCAGAGGCGTAAAGGAAGAGGCTCTTCCTGCCCTTGAGCCACTGAGCTCCCAGCGGAGGTGACCTTCAGCGGATTCACTGTCTTGGGGACCTTTGGAGCTGGTGCAATGTCACCCTGAGTTCACAGTTCCAAAATCTATGGTCACTTTCATATCACCTTCTTTATTTTCGCCACACCCTGGTACCACCAGTACGATGGAGGCACTGCATTTTTCTGTATTGACTCTCTTTACAATTTGAAATACATTTATTTCACTATGTAACTAGACAGGAGTGGCTAGGCAGCGGTGGCCGCCTCACGAGCAGGAAGTAGCCATGAAACACATTTCACATTATATTTCATATAATATGCTCATTTGTATGTCACTTAGTCACCTCTGCTAGTCACCCACACATGACACTTTGGAACTGTTGCCATGGTCCAAAGTATTTCTGAGGTGAGGAGAGGGAGGCCCAGAAAGGGGAAGCCCCTTGCTTCAGTCAGCATCAGTGGCAGAGCTGGCCACGACTCAGGGCTCCTGAGCACCTGTTCACCTGTGGTCCAGGGCCCCGTGGTGGGATGCCGGGCAGAGCCGGGAGGCGGGAACGCACTGGACATCCCCTCTTCCTAGATCCACAAGACGAGCAACAGCCTGTCCTATGACATCCACTACTGGATTGGCCAGGACTCATCACAGGACGAGCAGGGGGCAGCCGCCATCTACACCACGCAGATGGACGACTTCCTGAAGGGCCGGGCGGTGCAGCACCGCGAGGTCCAGGGCAACGAGAGCGAGGCCTTCCGAAGCTACTTCAAGCAGGGCCTTGTGTAGGGAGGGGCGGCTGTGCACTGGGGCGGGACACAGACTGGGTGGGTGGGGACAGTGGGGGTCAGAGGTTGGGAGGCAGGGGTGGGGGCTGGGCTGAGACCACCCAGACCTGTGGGAGTGGGAAGTTTCCTGGAGCTAGGAAGGTGTCTCCACCACTCCTGTTTCTGCCACTCCTGTTTCTGCCACCACCCTGTCCTGGGTTCCATCCCTCTGGGTGTGCCTCGGGCTGTCCCCAGAGGCTGTTCTGAAATTCTATAACTGCGTACCATGAATTTCTGCAAATCAGCTCTGTGTCAGTGTCCAGGAGAGCTCTGGGTCTGGGGAGGCCTTTGGGGCATCAGGGCAAGAACCCCCTCACTGGCCTGGGCAAAAGCCTGCTCTCTTTAAAATTTTTTATTCTTTTTAAAGAATTATTTTTATTTAACTTTATTTATCCATTTATTTATTTATTTTTATTTGACCAGAGAGGGATAGATGAGAGAGAGAGAGAGAGAAAGTGAGAAAGCAAGCCACCAGGTCCAGGACTTGAACCGCGGTCGGGCCTGTGAGAGTCCAGCACCCTTAACCGTCATGCCATCTGCTAGCCCTTCTCTCTCCTTTTTAAAGTTCACTCACTTATTTCTTACACGAATGAGTCAGAAAGAGAAAAAGAGAGAGAGCACTTCCAACAGGGTCTTTTTTATTTTTTTAATAATAGTATGTGCTCACGCACAAGGGAGAGAGGGAAGTACCTTTGATCGTCTCTCCCCAACCCTCTAGCTCCTCTCCATCCTGGGCACCTACACAAATGCCTGGCATGTTTTCAAGCCCACCTGGGGATCTGAACCCCCAGGCAGCTCCTGGCCCTGCAGAGGACTGTCTTAGTGCCGCAGCACAGTGTCTGGGCCCCAACAAGTTCTCAACGCCACAATCCACCCCCAGCGTCAGTCATCCCTGGGTCAGGGGTGTTCATGAGCCTGGTGTCCTCAGGAAGGTCTCTGGATATGAACCTGGACCTCTCAAGGGTCAGCTTCACAGAGCATTGCGCTTTACTCCTGCACCGCCATCCAACCTGTCCCCCCTTCTCTAAAGCAGGCCTTTCCCACTAAAACCCTACACAGCTGGCTTTCCTGGCAAGGCTGAAGTTCTGGCCTCCTGGCTTTCCTCATGGAAGCATAGCCCCTTGGCAGACTCGCAGCACTCTCATTAGCTGCAGTCCCCACCTCTCCCTTTTGTCTTACTCTCCCTGTCACACACTGCAGCAGCAGTCCACGCCTGTGAGCATCTGAGGGGCACCTCTGCCTTCTTCCATGTCAATCCCCTGCCCTCAGGGTCTTGACTTTGCCCACATTTCCTACCCTTCACTACCATGCTGCCTTCATCTTTGCAAACCCCTAGCAGGGCAGGAATTGAGGCGAGGTGAGGGAGGATCTAGGGTGTAGACTCTAAGGCAGCCTTCACTGTCAGGGTCATGCAAAGCCAGGCTATAGGCTGACCTTACATTTGCAGGACCTGAACAGTCCCTCCTTAAAGTTTGCACCCCAAGCACTTCATTCACTTTCCCTAATCCCAGCCTGGCTTAAGATGGCCACAGAGGCAGCTAGACAGCCCAGGACTTGGGATGGCAGGGCCCTGGCACACACCTCTCCGCCTACTCCCTTGTGTCAGCTCCACTCTCTTCTCAGAATCCGGAAAGGGGGCGTGGCTTCCGGCCTAAAGCAGGTGGAGACCAACTCCTATTCTGTCCAGCGGCTGCTGCATGTCAAGGGCAAGAGGAACGTGGTGGCCGGAGAGGTAGGCAGGTCCCCCTGGACATTGGCCAGGGCTCTGAGGCCCAGGGTGGAGGGCAGGGGCTGAGGAGGGGTGAGGGGCAGGGAGGGATGGCTAAGAGAAGATGGAGAGCGAACAGGCTCTGAGTGGGGTCTGGGCCTCCTCCTGGCTCCTTAGGTGGAGATGTCCTGGAACAGTTTCAACCGAGGGGACGTATTCCTCCTGGATCTTGGGAAACTTATTATCCAGTGGAACGGCCCAGAGAGTAACCGTATGGAGAGACTCAGGGTAAACTGCCCATACTCCACCCTCAAACCCCAGCCTCTACCCACCTGCTCCTGCAGACCTAGCACCGGCCAGTCCCCAGCCACACTTGTCAGACTTCCGCCCCCCCTGTGCCATCCTTAGTTCCCAGGGCTTCACTCCCCTGGCTGTAGGGGATGGCTGAAGGCAGATCTGAGCCCTCAGGACTGGGAAAGACATGCATGTTGGAGTGTGAGTGTGTGCTTGTGGCTAATCCATCAGGAAGAATGAGGGCCTGCAGGTGTAGACCCCATACCAAACTTTGGGGATCCAGCAATGAATAAAATGGACAGATTCCCCACGCCACGGTCTGGCCTCTGGCTGGCCACCCATTGAGGGAGACAGCCATGATGGGAATACTTGGAGAAGTGATCATGGTGCTGGGGGTCCCACCCTAAGGTAGAAAAGGTGGCTGGTCAGGGGCCTGCCTGCCAGGACAGCAGGAGCTGGAATAGCAGAGCGGCAGGTCTCACGGGCGCACGTTCCATGGCCAAAGTTTGGGTTTTGGTCTCAGTGACCCAGAGGTGGGCGGATGAGGGGCCTTCTGACTACTGAGTGGAGAGGGGGCCTGGTGAGGCAAGGGAAGCAGGGAGCCCCTGAGCCCATCCAGGTGGAGCAGAGGTGGAGGTGCCCAGGCTTGGCCTTGGAGGACAAAAATCAATAGGCTGGTGTGTGTGTTGGACGAGAGGCGAAGGGAGACAGGAGCAGGCAGGACTGAGAGCGTATGCTCTAGCACCTAAGGGGACGGGGGAAGCTCCATTTCCTGAGATGGAAATTTCGGGAGAGAATAGACTTCCATTTCGGACACCTTAAAATGGGGTTGTCTTCTTGGAAGACGGATGAGTAAGAAGAGAGCACAAGGCTGGGCTGGAGACGGAAAGCTGGGTACCAGCAGTTTCAGGACCTGGGACCCCAGGAGGCAGGCTGAGGAGGGCATGCAGAGAGGGAGCCTGGGGTTTGCAGTGCCTGGAATGTTAGCCGGGCTGAGGAGGGGGAACTGGAGTGTGTGTGAGCACACCACAGACTGTGCTCTGGGCGGATGACACGTGAGTGTGCATGTGAGTGTGAGCTCCCAGGAGGCTGTGCAGTCTGAGGGGGGCAGGGCCATGTGTGAGCGTGACCGTGTGCCTATGGGTGTGAGCACACGTGAGGCTGTGTGTGTGCTGTGCTGGGGCACTCTGGGGCAAAGAGGCTGTACTTGGAACCTGAGGGCTCAGCTTGGCTTTTAAACTGAAGTAAAATGACAAATGTCAAACTATGATGTCGCCAATGCCAAGCAAGTCCATCTCCCCCTCCCCGGTTCTGCCGTGAGGAAGCCCACTTTCCTGCAGGCTTTCACTGGGGTTCCTTGAAAGCCCAGTCCTCCTCCTGGGGAAAGGCAGGCGGCGGACTCAGCCCTTGCAGCTGCTGGGGGGAGCCATCCTGACTAACCAGGGCCCCTCCTGCAGGGCATGACCCTGGCCAAGGAGATCCGAGACCAGGAGCGGGGCGGACGCTCCTACGTGGGCGTGGTGGACGGGGAGCGCGAGTCAGAGTCCCCACAGCTGATGGAGGTGATGAACCACGTGCTGGGCCCACGCAAGGAGCTGAAGGCAGCTGTGCCCGACTCGGTGGTGGAGCCGGCTCTCAAAGCTGCCCTCAAGTTGTACCAGTGAGTGTTGGCTGGGATCTTCCTGGGGGTGGCGGGCTTCCTGGGGGTTAGGTGCCCTGGCTGAGGGGCTCTGGCCCTTCCCAGTCCATGCCTTGCCTTTGTCCTGCAGTGTGTCCGACTCGGAGGGAAAACTGGTGGTTAGGGAAGTCGCCACCCGTCCACTGACACAGGACCTGCTCAATCATGAGGTGAGAGGGTCTGAGAACCTGGTCCACTGTCCCCTAAGCAGAAGAAATCCTAGGGTGCTTGGGGGGATGGGAGGAAAAGAGCCTTTTCTGTGCCTGAAACTACCTGATCCAGCAGCCCCAGCATCACCTGGGTCTTGTCTCCCAACTCCAGGACTGTTACATCCTGGACCAGGGGGGCCTGAAGATCTACGTGTGGAAGGGGAAGAATGCCAACGACCAGGAGAGGAAGGGAGCCCTGAGCCAGGCTCTGGTAGGGATGGGTTCTGGAGGGACGGGTGGACAGCACAAGGGGCAGGTGGGCTAGACCAGACCACAGCAGCCTGGACCAGGGGGGCCTGAAGATCTACGTGTGGAAGGGGAAGAATGCCAACGACCAGGAGAGGAAGGGAGCCCTGAGCCAGGCTCTGGTAGGGATGGGTCGGGAGGGACGGGTGGACAGCATGAGGGGCAGGTGGGCTAGACCAGGCCACAGCAGCAGGCGGAGGGAGGCCAGGGGGCTATGAAGGGGCAGACTGGGGCTGGATTGACCCAGCCGTGGGACCTGGAGGGGGTTGTTCTGTAACCATCTTGAGGGTTCTTTGCATGCCAGGGAGTCAGCCACTTGGCAAGCCCAGGGCCCCCTCAGCATGTGGGCTCTCACCTGCCTGCCCTGAGCTTGGTTGAGAGAAGGGAGAGATTAATGGCAGCTGGGCTTCCCAAGAAAGGGCTGGGTCAGCCTGGGGCCAAGTCAGAGTTGGAGGTCATTGTCAGGGCTAGAGTCATTAACCCCGACTGACCTGGGCTAGTGTTGGATTGGGGGTTGGGCATTAGGGTTAGAATTGAGGTGAGGTCAAGCTAGGGGTCAGAGTTAGGTTTAGGGTTAGTGTGAGGGTCAGAGTTGAAGTCAGAGAGAGGATTGAGGCCAGTGTTAGCTTTGAGGTAGTGTCAGGTTTGACCTTGGGGTTAGGGTCAGGTGGCTTTGAGGGTGCATCTAGTTAGAGATAGAGCCAGGCTTAGGCTTGCATGGAGGTGGGTTGGTGCCTCCAGCCACGACCTTCTCCCTGCAGAACTTTATCAAAGCCAAGCAGTACCCACCAAGCACGCAGGTGGAGGTGCAGAATGATGGGGCAGAGTCAGCCGTCTTTCAGCAGCTCTTCCAGAAGTGGACACTGCCCAACCGAACCTCAGGCCTGGGCAAAACCCACACTGTGGGCTCCTTAGGTGAGGGCTGGGAAGGGCCGTGTGGGAGCTGGGCTGGGGAGCTGCCTGGCTGGCCTGCCCTCCTTCCCTGGCTGCCTTTCCTCTGTGCTCTTACCCTGGCTCTGAGTCTCCCTGGCAGGGTGGGAACACAAGGGAACATGGAGAGACTAAAAAGATGTCCCAAAATGGGAACTGAGGAGGACCTGCCTTTGATTTGGAGTGGGTTGGGCCTCCTTGGCATCCAGCTTCCATCTCTCCCCGGACAGTATTTGCAGAGGTCAAGCTGGGGGCTGGGCACTGGGGTGGGGAAGATAAAGGGTAATGTAGAGCCCCCACCATCACAGGCGGAGCTGGGGGAGGAGGCCAGTGCTGGAAGCCTGAATGCTGTAGGGGTCAGGACGGGGTAGGTCAGAAAGTGGGTAGATCAGGAAGCTAGAGCCTCTCCCATCCCTCTCCTGGCTCCCCTGGGAGGCACTGACAGGGCAGAATCTCATGGGCAAGAAGTTATGGTTCTGAATGAGTTCTGTCACACTACCTGTGTCACCTTAGGCAAACTATTGAATCTCTCGCCTGTTTCCTCCTCTGTAAAATGGGCCTGAGGATTGTGATGGCTGTTGTGAGGGCCTGGGGGACCCCAGCTGGTGACAGTTGTCATGATTGCCCCACTCCAGCCAAGGTGGAGCAGGTGAAGTTTGATGCCATGTCCATGCATGTCCAGCCCCAGATGGCTGCCCAGCAGAAGATGGTGGACGACGGGAGCGGGGAGGTGCAGGTACGTGAGGGCAGGGGAGGCGTGCTGGGTGGAGGAGGGAGAGGGAGAGGGAGCCCGTTCTGGACCTCACATTGGCCTGATACCTACCCAGGTGTGGCGCATTGAGGACCTAGAGCTGGTGCCTGTGGAATCCAAGTGGCTAGGCCACTTCTACGGGGGCGACTGCTACCTGCTGCTGTATACCTACCTTATCGGGGAGAAGAAACACTACCTGCTCTACATCTGGCAGGTCAGGCTTTGCCCCACCCCCACAGGGCACAGCCAGCTCAACTCTCCCCCAACATGCCCCTGTCAGTAGCCAACACCCTTGAGTTGAATTCCTCCAGGGATAGGGCGCTCACCTCCTCAATAGGCAGCCTGTTGCTTCTTACACTTCTTCGACTGTGAGAGGGAACTCACAGTACTCCCATCGCAGCCCTTCCCTTCTGTTGGGTCTCCAGACTCCCTCCTCGCACATTCCTTTTACCTGCTTTGCCTGGGGGTTTCTGTGCCCAGGTGAGAGGGAGCAGGGAGGTGCCTAGGGGCTAGTGGTGAGTGGTGTGGTGCCCATGGTGTTCCCTGAGGAAGGAGACATAAGAAGGTTTGGGGTCAAGGCTCGGCTGCAGGGGGTCCAGGCTGGGCTGGTCCTGGGTAGGGATTAGATTTGGGGGTGGGATTAGAACTGAGGTCTGGATCAGGTGGGGTTTTTGGCTGTGTCCAGGGTGGGATTTGGTGGAAAGACTCGGGCTCAGGGCCAAGTCAGAATTGGAGGAGTTGCTGCCAAGGTGGGGGGTGGGGCTGGGATTAGCAGCTAAACCTATTCTACTTCCCTCCTGCCCATCCCCAGGGCAGCCAGGCCAGCCAGGATGAAATCGCAGCCTCAGCCTATCAGGCTGTCATCTTGGACCAGAAGTACAACGATGAGCCCGTCCAGATCCGGGTCCCGATGGGCAAGGAGCCGCCCCACCTCATGTCCATCTTCAAGGGACAGATGGTGGTCTACCAGGTGTGGCTGCCCGGGAGATGGGGATGGAGACCTGGCATGGGGCGGGGCTCAGGTGAAGCCTGCTCTTCCTCGGAGAGGCCTGTTTGAGGCCCCGTGACCTGTGGGAACCAGCAGTAGAAATGCTTTAGGAATAAATATTAACAAGTGTTCACCATGTGCGGGCACTGTCTGCCTCCACATCTCACTCCTTGGATCCTCTCCAGGAAAGAGGAAAAGAGGAAGTGACTTTGGCTAGATTTGCCTAAACAGTGCTTCTATCCAAAGCACATCAGTGCCTCCCAGCATGGTGAAAATAGACATCTCGTGCCATCACATAGGCAGTAACGTTTACTGAGCCCCTACTAAGCAAACGGTCCTTGGCAATTCCCTGAGCAAGAAGAGTGGCAGGCGAATGTAGTCACCATTTTGGCGGGAGAAGAAAGTCCCATCAAGGTGCCTGAACACTCAGCAACCAGCCTGAAGTGCCATGTGGTCAAATCCAAGAAAGCAAACTGAGTTCAGTGGGGAGCATGAACACAGTAATCCAGGGTGGGAAGGAGGTTTGGAATAGGTGCTGCCATCTGAGTCAGCATGCAAGAGCTTAGCAGAGGGACGATGAGGGCACGCGATGCAGGGGACACATGACAAAGGCCCAGGGGAAGGATCTGTGGGGATCAGTGAGAAGCCTGGTCCAGTGCCCAGAAGGTTGGAGAGAGCCTGAATGGGTCTGCAAAGGCAGTTTACATCTTCATTATGTGGGACCCTCAAAATTCTGGCTGAGGAGCCGGGATGTCGTCTCTACACAGTGGGGAGCCATTGAAAGTTTCTGAGCAGAGGAATGCCATGTCCCAAGCCCTGTTTTGGAAAGGAATGACGCTGTATCAGAGAAAATTGCTGGGTAGGCAGGTCCTGCCCCACCTCTCTGATTTTCTTTGTGTCCCTTTAGTTTCCTATTGTTTTTCATTTTTTTTGGCCAGAGGGTGCTTGCTTGCCAGAGGGTAACAGAGAGAGAAAGGGAAAAAGCACCCTTGAATGGAGCATGGTCACACCGCAATCTCCTCTCCTCTAGTTCTTCATCCTGTCAGGATTTTGGGCATCCACGCGCATGCACCTGGCATATTTTTCTCTTCGTTCATTCTTTTTTTTTTTTTTTTTTTTTTTCTTTAAGAGGTTTTTGCTATAGGGTGCATGCACTCGCCAGAAAGACAGAGACAGAGAGACAAAGCAAGAAACATTCCCTGGGAGGATGGCCATGCCGCAATCCCTTCTCCTCCAGTCTCCTCTCGGGATCTTGGGCACGTACGCACACGTACCCAGCGTGAATTTAAGCCACCGAGTATGGGACTCAAACTGCAGTTGACTACATGGGAGTCCAGCAACAAAGCCATTATACCAACTCTTGGTCCTGCACCTGGCATATTTTTCTTTCTTCTTTCCTTCCCTTCTTCCCTCCATCCCTCCTTCTTTCCTTCCTTTATTCCTTTCTTTTGTAGAATTACTTATTTAATTGTGTTTATTATTATTATTATTTATTTTGACCAGAGAGAGAGAGAGAGAAAGGGAAAGTGAGAAAGCAAGCCACCAGGTCCGGGACTGAAACCACTGTTGTGTATGTGGGAGTCCAGCGCCTTAACCACTACACCACCTGCCAGTCCCTACTTGGCATACTTTTTAATCTGCAGTGACCGGAATTCAAACCGTGTGGTCAGCCATGTGGGATCCAGTTCCCTTAACCACCAGGCCATGGGGGTGGTTCATTTTTCTTTTCTTTTTTTTTTTTTT
>NW_006160054.1:3377061-3384022 GCF_000334495.1 Tupaia belangeri chinensis | reverse complement strand
GAGAGAGAGAAAGAGAGAGAGAGAGAATAAATCACCCCACAGGGTGATTGCTATGCTGCAATCCTGTCTTAAATCTCCTTAGGAGTTTGGACATGCATATATACATACATACACTCATGATTTTCAAGCCACTGAATCTGGGCTTCCAACCGTGCAGTTGTCTATATGAGATCCATTTAACCTCTATGAACCTGCTGGTACAAGAAGTGGGTCCTTCTGGGAAGTGATTAAGTCACGAGGACTCTGATCTTATGAAAGTAGCACCCTTATAAAATGGCTTGGGAGAACTAGATAGGCCTTTTTCTTATCTTTCCATTCCTTCCACCTTATGAGGACACAGAATTCATCCCCTCTGGAGGAGGCAGAGACAAGGGGCCATATTGAAAGCAGATGTTTGGCTCTACCCAGACACTGAACCTGCTGGCACTTTAATTTTGGACTTCCTAGACTACAGACTGTGAAAAATAAATTTCTATAGTTTATAAATTATTCAATCTCAGGTATTTTGTTATAGCATCTGGAATGTAGTAAACAGGAGCCTTTTATAAAGCTGAGAAAGTTTTCTTCTACTCCGAGTTTGCTGAGAGCTTATATCATAAACAAGTGTGTTTCATAGTTTTCCCCCTGTATTTGCTTACTGAAACAGTCATCTACTTTTTATTTTTTAATTAGTTGTTGTATAAATTATATTAATTGATTTTTACATATTAAACTAGGCTTTCATTTCTGGGAAAAATACAAATTGGTCTTTTTTTTTTTTAGAGGTTTTGCCACAGGACGCGTGTGCCCTCTGGAGAGAGACAGACAGAGACAGCGAGAGGGAGAATGAGAAATCACATACCCCGTGGGGGGCAGTCATGCCACAGTCCCTTCTCTTCATTCTCCTCCTTGGATTCTGTACACACATGCATGATTTTCAATCCATCAGGTCTAGGACTCAAACTATGGTTGACCCTGTGGGAGTCCAGTGCCTTAATGACCATGCCACCTGCTGGCCCATTCTATTCATTTTTTTTAAGTTTTAACATGTCTGTATCTATAGATATCTCATTTAAGTTTTTGATATATTGATATATTGATATATAAAAAAGCGGCGTACCTCACACATGTCTGACTGTGGTTTGAGTTTTAGACCTGGCAGCTTGCTCTCTCACTTTTATTCTCTCTCTCTGTCTCTCTCTGGTCAGTTTTTAAAAAATAAAGATAAAAATAATGACAATGAATAAGATGAAATAAAATAATTATTTAAAAAATGCATTGCTATATTTAATTAATTAATTAATTAATTTTTATTTTTTGAGAGTTTTTTTGCTATAGAGCATGTGCGCTTGCCAGGAAGACAGACAGACAGAGAAACAGAAAGTGAGAAATCACCCCCTGGGGGGATAGTGATGCTACAATCCCTTCTCTTCCATTTTCCTCTCTGGATCTTGGGCACACATGCACACGTGCCCGGCATGAGTTTAAGCCACTGGATCTGGGACTCGAACTGCAGTCGGCTACATGAGAGTCCAGTGACATAGCCATTACGCCAACTGCTGGTCCCTAATTTAGTAATATTTTAAAGGACTTTTAAATAGGAATGACATATTGAAATTTATTCTCCCACAATATTCTTGTATATTTTGGGGTCAGAATTATTGCGACCTTTTAAAGTAAGAAGAGAAGTGTTTTCTTCTCTTTTTTTCTAAAAGAGTTCAGTAAAACTGCTATTATTTTCTCTCTAAATATTTTACAGAATTCACCAGATAGCCTTCTGGGTATGGAGCTTTCTTTGTTAGAAGTTATATAATAGTGGATTCAATTTAATCAATAGATATGAAGTATTTAGATTTTCTGTGTTTTGGTTAACTTTGGAAATTTGTATCTTTCAGAAAATTTGTCAGCTTTATCTAAGTTGTAGAACTTAATGGAATATAGTTCATTTTTAAACTTATGTATTTAGAAAAGAGATGTTCTTTTTTTGCTTATATGTGTAATTTTGTTTTGATTGTATATATAAATAGAAAAAATAGAATAATGAAAATAACTAGAAATAAGATATATATATATATAAATAGATATAGATTTTAGATAGAGTACATATACATGTATGTACTATCTATATGTTATAGATAGATATCTATATGTTATAGATAAATAGATGTAATCTATCTACAATATATGTAATATATTGTATTACAAATGGATAGTCTGTCAACAATCTGTATCTATCAACAATCTGTATCTATCTATACATATTTGACTTTCTGTCTTTTTTCTTGAACAGTAGTTCTAAGGGCTTATCAATTTTGATAATCTTTTCAAAGAACAACTTCTGACTTTGTAGATTTTTCTTTATGGTTGATGTTTACATTTTAAAAAAGTTATTTCTACTCTTATTTTTATTATTCTATTTCTTCTATTTATTTTGCTCTTTATCATTTTTCTTGTTCCTTAGTGTAGAATCAGAAGACACTGATTTAACATCATTGTTTAAAATGTAGACATTTAAAGCAATTAAATTCTCCCTAATATGTGGTTTTGGTGTACACCATACATTTTAACCTGCTGTATTTTCATTATCATTCAGTTTAAAAAACATGTATTTTAAAATTTTCCAGAGGGTGCATGTTCTTGAGAGAGAGAGAGAGAGAGAGAGAGAGAGTGAGTAAGCTCGCCCCATGAGGGATGGTCATGCTACAATAATTTATCCTCCAAATTTCTCCCTCCTTTTGGGATTTTGAGTGTGCTCCTGGGGTGTTTTTCAAGCCACCAACTCCAGAACTCTAACCACACAGTTGGCAATATGGTATCCAACTCCTTAACCACCATGCCACTGACTGTCTCTCAAAGTATTCTCTAAATTATTTCATGCTTTTTAATTTGTATTTTGTAAATTATTTCATGCTTTTTAATTTGATTATAGGCTATTTATTGATGTTTTTAATTTCCAAATACTTGGGGGATTTTCTAGGTTTCTTATTGTTACTGATTTCTAATTTAATACTAGATGGTTAGAGAACATATTCTGCATAGTTTCAATCCTTTTGTTTATTGAGGCTTTATGTTCCAGCACATGGCTTATTTTGGTGTCTGTTTTGTGTGTGTTTATTCTTGTTTAATGCAGTGTTCCATAAATAGTAGTTAGGGCAAGTAGATTGGTAGGTAGTATGTCTCTGGTATTTTATATTCTTATAATTGTTATTATTTTATGTCAATTAGTTCCTCCTATTACCAAGACAAAAATATTACAATTTTAAACTTATGATTGAGGACTTGTGTATAGTTCCCTTTGTCTTACATATATTTTTTTCTTTATATTTTTGGGAGATCTAATTAAATAATACACATTTGCCATTCTTATATTATCTTGATTACTTTTTTATTATTCTGAAAGACAACTTTTTGTCTCTGGTAATCCTATTTATTTTACATAGCAACTTGAGTCCTTGTCTGTTATTTATATGTCTACTTCAGCTTTATTATGCACGTTGATAACAAGGTAAATACTTTTTTTATTTTTACCTTTTAAGGATTCAACATGTGTATATCTTTATTTTCAAACTGTGCTTACTAAGAGCAATATATAATTGGGTCTTGTATTTTTATCTAGTCTAACAATCTCTGTCCTTTAATTGTAGTATTTAGTCCATTTACATTTATTGTAATTGTCTAAAAGCTTGATTCCTGTCTGTCTCGTTTGCTACTTATTTCTTTTATCATTGCCGTCTTTTTAAAGGGGGTAAATAAGATACTTTGTGTTGTTCCATTTTATCTCCTGTTTGTATTTATGACGCTTTGTATTATTTTACTTGTCTTGCAAATAGTTTTCAAATATAATTTATTGTAGAAATTATTTTTCAGTTTCTTCTGGAGTCCCTTCTACATTTTTGGGTGCTACCACTTTTCTTCTTTTCTCTTTTGTATGTCAATATTTAGAGCCAAAAAAAGGATTGTCTACAGCAAAGATTCCAACTAGCTCTTCTCACATCCTGATATCCTTTATCCCCAGTGTAAAAATGTGTGTTTCCATTAAAGAAAGAAAAAAGAAAGATTGACTTTTTGGAGTGGAAATATAGAGGTGCAGGCAGGGAAAAAATAAATAGAAACAAAGACTTTCATGTTTCTCCAGACTTATTTGGTTAGGTAACCCAACCTTGTCAGCAGTTTTATATAATGGATTAAGAACTGGAGTGACTTCAGATGTGCTCAGATGTAGAATTTTCTGCTGCTAACTATATGACTTTGGGTAAGTTATTTTACCTTTTTGATCTTTAGTTTTTTTTTTTTAACCACTTAACAGACATTATTTATTGATGCAAGGCTTGAAATTTACTCTTAAAAGAAGAAGAGCACAATTTGACTCACTTATAAAAACAAAATGAAAGAAAAACACTTAATATAATCCTGTAATAATTTGCTGAGAGCTAATAAAACTCCATTTTTTCCCAAAGTATCAAGTTAGAATTCAACAATGAGTGAGAACCTCTCATTTTCCTCAGTTTTTAATGCTGGACTAGAGCTATAGCTTGCACATTTATAATGTTTGAGTACTACTTTTGCTTTATGCACATTAAGTTATTAAGAAAGAAAATAATAGTAGTTTTGGTTATAATTTTTATCCCATGTATTTATTTCTCTCTTTTTTTTAGAGAGAGATTTTTGCTATAGGGTGCATGCCATCACGAGAGAGACAGGGAGAGACAAAAAAAAAAAGTGAGAAATCACCTCCTGAGGGGATGGCCATACTGCAATCCCTTCTCCTCCAATCTCATCTCGGGATTTGGGGCACACATGCATGTACACCCACTGTGAGTTTTTTTTCCCAATTTTTATTTATTATTTCTTTTTATTTCCATTTCTTTTATACATTTGATAATGTTACTTAGCTTGTAAAGTGAATATTCCAACATGTATACATTTCTCACCAGTCCAGTTCACCATACTAGAAAGTTATCATCAATAGAAAATAATCCATTTCTTTGTCCCATAAATACCTTGCCTCTCTGTTTTTCTCCTTAATTTCCTTCCTCAGACTTTACTTCACTCACCCTCTTCCCACACTGTATCTGGTACTCATAGCCATTTTTAGTTCCTATAACCTTCAGTAATTCAGTTTTGGCCATAGAGTACAGACACTCTGTATAAATTAAGCGGAGACATACAATGTCTCTCCTTCACCACCTTGCTTGCTTCACTCAGAAGTAAATCTTCCATATTCATCCATTTTGTCAAAAGCCAGGGTCTTGTTTTTTTATGGCTGAGTAGTATTGCATAGAGTATATGTGCCACAGTTTTTCAATCCAGTCATCTGTTCGTGGACATTTGGGTTGGTTCCATGTCATAGCAATTGTAAATAATGCCACAATAAACATCGATGTGCAAGCACTTTTTCGATTAAGAATTCTTCTGACCTTGGTAGATACCAAGAAGTGGGATTTCTGGATCATTTGGTAGTTCTATTTGTAGGTGTTTGAGAAATCTCCAAATTGTTCTCTAGAGTGGCTGGACCAATTTACATTCCCACCAGTAGTGTCAGTAGTGTAGGAGAGTTCCCCTTTCACCACACTTCCGCCAGCACTTACCTTTTTTTTTTTTTTTTTTAAAAATCTTAGTCATTCTGACGGGGGTTAGGTGGTATCTCATTGTGGTTTTGATCTGCATCTCCCTTACAATGAGGGATGATGGGCATTTTTTCACGTGCCTTTTGGCTATTTATTTGTCTTCCTTAGAGAGTGGTTTTTTCCAACTCATTCTCCCACCCTTTAATAGGGTTAACCATCTTTTTTTGGGAAAGCTGCTTGAGTTCCTTGTATATTCTGGTTATTAGTCCCTTATCTGACACATAGTTTACAAAAATCTTTTCCTATTCTGAGGGCTGTCAATTCACACTAATTACTGTGCCTTTTGCCATGCAGAAACTTCTTAATATAATGTAATCCCATTTATCTATTTTTGGAATTATTGATAGTTCTTTGGGGTCTTTTTTAAGAAGTCTTTGTCTACCCCGATATCTTCTGCAGAGTTTCCCCAGTGTTTTCCAACAGTAGTTTTATAGTTTGAGGCCTTAGGTTTAGACCTTTGATCCTCTTTGAATTGATTTTTGTCAATGGTGAGAGGTAGGGATTCAGATTCATCTTTCTGCAGGTGGATATCCAGTTTTTCCAGCACCATTTGCTAAAGAGGCTTTCCTTTCCCCACTGGATTGACTGGTATCCTTTGTCAAAAATCAGTTGACTGTATGTCTGGGAGTTTATTTCTGGAGATTTTATTCTGTTCCATTGGCCCACCTGTCTATTTCTGTGCCAATACCATGCTGTTTTGATTACCACAGCTTTGTAGTAAGTATATTTTTGGATTAGGGAGTGAGATGCCACCCACTCCACTCTTCTTGTGCAGGATTGCTTTGGCAATACAAGGTCTTTTATGATTCCAGATGTATTGTATGACTGTCTTTTCTAGATCTGTGAAGGATGTCTCTGGCACTTTGATTGGAATTGTATTAAATATGTAGATTAATTTGGGTAGAATTGCCATTTTGATTATATTAATGCTTCCAATCCAGGAACATGGAGTGGATGTCCTTCCACATTTTTGTGTCCTTTTCAATTTTTTATTATTATTTTTTTATCTTCTCATAGTTTTCCTTGTGGAGGTCTTTAACTTCTTTGGTTAGATTTATTCCTAGGTATCTTATACTTTTTGTGGCTATCGTAATTGGAATTACTTTCTTTTTTTACGTTTTTGGTGAACTGACCTTTGTTTTATTACCTTACCTACAAATCATGCATTAATGCCCTGAAATAAGTTTTTGTTGAATAAACCCATTTTTACTCAGCAAAACTCAAAAGGGGAAATATCAGGCCTTTCTGGTATAGGAGAAGCCTTTCAATAGTCCCTAAGTGATTTTCACAAAATAAAAAAATGGACGCTAGTCTTACAGAAGTTTTGGCTTAATTTTACCAAGCACCAAGATGTG
>NW_006160054.1:3364903-3376503 GCF_000334495.1 Tupaia belangeri chinensis | reverse complement strand
CCTTTGGGCTCACTCCATTGATACCTCTGATCCTGATGACAAATGCCAATTTGGGTTCTGCAGGTACATAGAAGTTGCCAGCTTTTCTTGCCATCCTGGCCATGTGAATCTCAGTTCTGTACATCTGTCTATATTCCTTATGATAGTGCTTAGCTTTTTCATAGATAAGCTTCCTCCTTGCCTTTCGAAGCATCTTTTTAGCAAACTTCTTTCTCAGGCGCTTGATCTTCAAGTCTGCAAAATTCCTTTGCTTTTTCTTAAGGGTTTCTGGCACAGCAGGAACCTTTTTCTTGGTGGCTTCCGCGGCAGCAGGAGCCTTTTTCTTGGTTTCTGCTGCAGCAGGAACCTCCTTTTTCTTCTCTTGAACGCCCTCCATGGTTCCAGCCGGAAAAGAGCATAATTGGAATTACTTTTTTCAGTTTTATCTCAGTCTGTCTGCTGTTCATATATAGAAAATCCTATAGATTTCTGTATGTTGATTTTGTGTCTTGCAACTTTATTCATGTATTACTTCCAGGAATTTTTTCATGGATATCATTGGGTCTTCTATGTATGCCATCATGCCAATTTTGCTGAGAGTCTTGATCATGAAGGAATGTTGTATCTCATCAAATGCTTTTTCTGCTTTAATTGATATAATAATATAGTTTTAATTTTTCTTTCTGTTAACATGGTGTATTACATATATGGTTTTATGTATGTTGAACCAGCCTTGCATCCTTGGCATAAAGCCTATCTGGTTGTGATGTATAATCATTTTCATATGTAGTTGGATACGATTTGCTACTATTTTGATGAGAATTTTTGCATCTGTATTCATCAGAGATATTGGTCTATAGTGTTCCTTCCTTGTCCTGTCCTTCTCTGTTTTGTGGATAGGAGTGATGGAGGCTTCATAGAATGAATTTGGGAGAGTTTCACCCTTTTGGATCTTTGGAAATAACTTGAGCAGAATGGGACTTAACTCTTATTTAAAAGTTTTATAGAATTCAGAGGTGAAGCCATCAGGACCAGGGCTTTTCTTTTTTGGGAAAGAACAAAGGAATCTTCTGGCTTGTTATGGGCCTATTCAAACTTTCTACATCCTTCTGGCTTAATCTTGATAGATTATATGTGTCCAGGAATTTGTTCATCTCATTCAGATTTTCTTGTTTCTTGGTGAATAGTTGTTTATATTATCCTCTAACGATGTTTTGTATTTCCATTATGTCTGTTGTTATATTGCCAGCTTCATTGCAAATTTGATTTACCTGATTCCTTTCTCTCTTCTTCTTAATAAGTCTCACTAGTAGTGTATCAATTTTGTTTATCTTTTCAAAGAACCAGCTTTTACTTTCATTTATTTTCTGTATAGTTAGTTTATTTTCTATTTCATTTAATTCTGCTCGGATCTTTATTATTTCTTTTCTCCTGAAGTTTTTTGGATTTTTTTTGCTATTGCTTTTTCAATTCTGTGAGGTACAATGTTAGGTGATCCATTTGCCTTCTTTCCACCTTCTTATGTGCACTAATTGCTATGAAATCCCCTCTGCTTATGACTGCTTTTGCAATGTTCTAAAGATTATGGCAACTTGTGTCCTCATTGTCATTGGCTTCCCATGATTCTTTTTATTTCAGTGTTAATTCTTCAGTAGTTGTAAAGTCATTCAGGAGTAGGCTATTTCGTTTCCATTTATTTGTGTATTTTTGAGGAGTTCTCTTGACATTAAAATCAAGTTTAATTCCATCATGGTCAGAGAAGATGTTGGATATAGTTCCTATGCCTTTGAATCTGTAGAGGCTTGCTTTGTGTCCTATCATGTGGTCAATCTTCAAAAAGGTTCCATATGGCGGGGTGAGAAAAAAGTGTATGTCATGGTTTTCAGGTGAAAAGTTCTATAGATGTCTGTTAAGTCCATTTAATTTATGGTATCATTTAGATCCTTTACATCTTTACTTAGTTTTTTGTCTAGATGATCTGTCCAGAGACAGTGGGGTGTTGAGGTCTCCAACAATTAGTGTGTTGCAGTCTGTCTCCCCTTTTAGATCTAGTAGTCTTTCCTTTACATATTTGGGTTCTCCTGTGTTAGTTGCATATTTGTTTTTCAGCATTATATCTTCTTTTACTACAATATAGTGCCCTTCTTTGTCTCTTTGAACAGCTTTTGTTTTAAAGTCTATCGTCAGAAATCAGTATCACTACTCCACCTTTTTTTTTTTTTTTTTTTTTTTTTTTCATTTTCTTTGAAATTGGAATACCTTTTTCCAGTCTTTCACTTTTAGTCTAGGTGTGTCTTTATCCATGAGATGTGTTTCTTGTAGGCAACAGAGGGTTTCTGGCTTTTTATTTTTAACCATTCAGCCAGTCTATTTCTCTTGATGGGAGAATTTAATCCATTAACATTCAATGTTATTATTGATCTTTCTAGACTTGTCTCTACCTTTAAGTTGGCCATTGTCTTGCTTGTCTTTTATTCCCTTATTTCTAGTTGTTCATTCTTAGTTTTACTGGAAAAGGACTCTCTTCAGAGTTTCTTGAAGAGCTTGTCTGGTATTGGCAAATTCTTTAAGGTTTTGTTTGTTTGAGAAAATTTTAATTTTTTTTTCCTGTATGAAGGATAATCTTCCTGGATATAATAATCTTGAAATTGTTTCTCTCTTAACACTTTCAATATATCTTCCCATTCTTTCCTTGCTAGCATGGTTTCTGTTGAAAGGTCGGGAGTTAGCCTAATGGGATGACCTTAGTAAGACACTTCTTGTTTCTCTCTTGCCAATTTTAGTATCTTGTCTTTATCTGTGGGCTTGGCCAGTCTGGCTAAGATGTGCCTTGGGTAAGATCTTCTTGGGTTGATTCTATTTGGAGTCCTTTGTATTTATTGGGTCTGGATGTGTGAGTGCTTCTCTAAACTTTTTGATTTCCTGTATTACAGACTTCATCTCTAATAGTTCCATCTGATTCTTTCTTGGAGTGTTCATTTCTTCTTTCATGTTGTGGAAGGACTTCCTAATCTCCTGTAGCTCACTGTCTTTTTTTCTGTTTCAACTCATAGAATTTTGTCACCATGAATCTTCTAAATTCTTTCTCTGACATTTTGGTAATATCTTCTGTGTTTGCAAGAGATGGAGAGGAGTTATTGTGTTCTTTTGATGGAGATATATTACCTGGTTTATTCAGACTTGAGGCTCTTTTTCTATTTCTAGCCATGGGGAGATGTATTCACTTTTGGATGCTTTTTTAGAGTATGTTTCTTTGAATGGGAACAAGTGTGTTTCCCTTTTACTGTGGACTGATGTGTACTGAAGTGTCTCTTCTGTTATATTTTTTAATGTGGTCTGCACAGGAGGAGTCTTCTATTCAGGAGTCTGAAGAGCATCTTTTCTTTTTCCCAGGTGGTTAAGTGAAAGGGAGGATCCCAGGGAGCCTCACAATAACAGGGTATTTGAAAACTGTGATTCTAGACCTGTCTAGCCCCTTACAGTGCATGGAAGAAAAGCAGGAGATGACAATATAAGATAGAAGAGAATAAAGAAAAAGTCACGTCATTGGAGCTGGGGCTGGAGGGTGCTGCCTTTAGTGTTCCTTACCCCAGGGGGCTGTAGATAAGTGGGCTCTGCTGGAGAGCTGGGGGCAGTCCTTTCTGACAGAGAGAGAGAGCGTCTCTAGGGTTGTGGGAGCCAGGGTGGAGCTGGGCCTGAGGGTCCTGTCTCAGTGTCCCTTACAGAGGACTGTAGATGGAAGTCCCGCCATGAGATTTTTAAACTGCTAGGTCTGGGACTCAAACCAGTCCTGGCTATGTGGGAGTCCAGCAATGTAACCATTATGCCATTTGCTGGTCCCTGACCCATGTATTTCTAATTACACCTTGTACATCTGCATGCTTAACAAATCACATCCTTTTGTTTTGTTTAGTTATTGTTGGAGGTATTTAATGATCCTTAAGGTTTTTTCCAACAATATCAGGGTACATTTAAAAAACGACAATATTAGAGGGTATGCTATTGGATTTCTAGCATAAGTTACTGTTTTAAAACATGTGCTTTAAGAGAGACCATTCTAGAGACCAGGATGTACCAACATCATATAAATTCTGCTGTAGATAATAATGTTCTAATGACATTATATGCAGATATCTTTTAATATCTATTTTTAGATCTTTCTTTTATTCCAGAAAAAAAAATAACTTGTTGTCTCTAAATCAATAGTACCAAGGATATTTGGGGAAACCTATGTCCCTTTTAAGGCATGGGAAGCATTACCATGCATATTAGAAATTGGTGACATCTGTGTACTCCAGGAAAGCTCTGTGGAACCATAATATACAGAGAATGACTGGTTTTCTTTCTTACTCTAACTAGTGATTTTTTTTTTTACAGATATAAACAAAAATTGATATATTAATGTTTTTCCATTAAAAGGAAAAGATTTTATGTAAAGATCAAGCATAAAGAATAATTGAAATGTAAATTACTAAAATCTTTAAAGTGAGGGAGAGTTGGGCTGTGGTATAACTTCATATTAATAAAAACCTTTCTTTGCCAATGTCCTTTGAAGACAGCAGTTGGTAGTAGTTTAAAGTGCCATTGTTGGTAAATTTGAAAAAATAAAAAGTCAGCTTTAGCCTAATGATAATGATTAGGAGAGCATTACAGAATCACAGACTTTTTGTCAGATCCTCCTAATTTATAAGCTATTTGTGCATCAGGAATTTTCACAAGTGAATTAAGTCATTTTGGTCACTGGCTCTGGGAATTGTCCTAGATACTAATAAAGGGCAATATGACCTTTTGAAATTTTTTGTCTCTTGGAAACTCTTTCTTCATCTCTCTAAATAAGAAAGAATAATAGAATACTTTCTTGAGTCATAATGATATTATAGAAATAAATATTTATAAAGTGCTTTGATGGAGAACAAAGAAAGATGCTATGAAGTGCCAGCTGCTGGTATTGTTTAATCACATTCGGCATCTAAATCAGAAAGATTAAGTAATGATTGGCATGATACTTATTCTGCTTCAACTCAGTGAAATGACTTTTCTAAGGTGTTGATTAGTATGTTCTTAATATATATAAATTTTGTTGTTAATTGTTATATTTGCTTAGATAGAAAGCAAAGCTTTTTATAAAACTATATAAGAAGTGTAATTTGAAAGGATGTTACAAATTTTTTTGAGTTCTGTTTCCCAAACATATTCTTAGTTCAAATGAATGGTCTATTTATTTCTATTTTTATGCTATCACTACTACTCCAGGTAGATATAATTTTAATACTTAACTAATTTTTATTTCTTGTGCTTTCAAGATTTGGCATAGACATTAAGTTTAAAGCAATCAAACTTGGTAAAGTGAATTAGTTTTAGAAGTATATCATTATTTCTAAGTCTCTCTGTTCAATCTTCTAAGTGGAATAATTGCTTCTAATTGTAAACTAGTAGCACCGATAAGATAGGACACTCTTCACAAGGCACACTGAGCAAAAAGATCATGGTACCTGTTCACTGAAATTTGAGGGAATTTTACATGACTAAATTAAAAAATCCAATAAGTATTAAAAACTAAAAGCTAAATAAAGCTTTATTAATAAAATATTAGTTATCTTAAAGTTATTTATTTTTTTCCTCTCTCTCTCTCTTTCTTTTTTTTTTTGAGAGGTTTTTGCTATAGGGTGCGAGCACTTGCCAGAAAGACAGAGAGAGACAGAGAGACAGAAAGCAAGAAATCACCCACCAGGAAGGATGGTCATGCTGCAATTCTGTTTCCTCTTAGGATTAGGTACGCACTCACATGCACCCGGTGTGAGTTTAATCCACAGGGTACGGGACTCAAACTGTGGTCGACTACCTGGGAGTCCAGAGACATAGCTATTATGCCAACTGCTGGTCCCAAAATTATTTATTTTATTTAGTTTAAATATTGTAAGAGATAAATATTTATTTTACCATATATGAACATTATAGAGATAATTAAAATATTAAGGTTTTCTGCTCTTGAGAATACTCCATCTTGGATCTGTTCTCCTGGGCTAGTAGTTCCAGGGGTCTTAAAGGTAAAGTGGTATAGCATACTCAATAGTTGTGTTCTTGCTGAACTATAAACCATACTGTTGTAATGTTTGTGCATTTCCTCTTGATTTCCAAAATTAAGATTGCTTATAAAAAATACATATACAGTAAAGGATGGAAAAATGTTGTCTAGAGCTTGTTACCGGTATTTTGGGCAAAATGGGACTTTGTGAGACTTAGGAAATCATATTACTTTAAAGGGAGCATTACATAAAGCTGTTAATGATTGTGAGCTTTCCTTTGTCTGTTATAGTGAAGGAGACTTTTGTATGTTTCCTTTTCCCTGCTCTTCTAAACAGTCTCCACAGGACATTGTTGGTATTTAACTGCTCCATGATCCTAAGCTGTCATAGCCACAGCCTTTTAAGGAATAGGTCATTTTCATTGGTATACTTATTGCCCTTGGCCTTCACTGGTTTCTCCAAGGTTTACAGCAGTCATTTATGGACTTGCCTAGGTCTCTGAGGTGAGCTGGTTCAAAGGCATGCTGAAAGGTGTCATGTAAAGATGATATAATTGCACAGCTTTTGAAGTCTAATTGGTAGGCACGCACACACACACACACACACACACACACACACACACACACACAGAAATGCTATCAAGGAGGTAGGAAGAAGATGCAGAAGAAACAGGATAATGATGCCTCGTGAGAGATAATGATTCTTCGTGAGACAGCAGGAATGAGACTGGAGAGAGAGCAATGATCATGGGAGAGGAAACAGACACAGCTACAAGTGGAGAAGACGAGAAGACGAGTTACTTCAGGTGTATCATGATGGAAGAACTAAGTAGGGGATGACACCGAATCTGGATAAGACAGCAGAACTGTGACCTTAACAACATTCCAGTCTTGTAAGAGTTTAGTTGGAAGACTAGTCTAGCTAGTCTTCCTGAGAATGGTTTCTGTCTGTCTTCTCTTCCTCTCTTTGTCTTTACCATAAATCCCACCCTCCTTCCACACTATCTCCAGTGTCCATAACTATTTTCAATGTTTTAATGCCCTCCAATCTTTCATTCTCTACCATAGAGTGTAGACAGTCTGTATATATTAAGTGGAGACATACAATATCTTTCTTTCTTAGTCTAGCTTGCTTCACTCAGCAATAAATCTTCCATATTCGATCACTTTCTATCAAATGTCAGGGTCTTTTTTTTTTTTTTTTTTTTTTTTTTTTTAATGGCTGACTAGTATTCCATAGAGTATATGTCCGAGGCAACAATCTTGTATTTTTCAAATCTGTGGTCTTCCAAAACGGGGAAGGTGATGTTCTGCCTTCATGTTTCAGCTCATACCAGAGACACGTGTTCTTTTCATGGTCTATTTTATCCCATGTTTTTCTCATTTCTCATTTTCCTAGATGATTTCTCTGTTTATAATGGTCCTCATGCATAGAGCTGAAGTGGTACCTCCTGTTCCTAACCACAGGAAGGCTGTGATGTTCCTTATGGAGGAAGTACATGTGTGAGAGAAACTTATTTCAGGCATGAGGTACAGTGCAGTTGACTGTGAGTTTGGTGTTAGTGAATCAACAATATATATTAAATAACATGTCTTTAAACAGAAATGCCCATAAAAGGTGCTATATATTGATCATTGGATGAAACTGCTGTGACCAGAGTCTTACAGGAACTTAACCTGGTATTTCTGTGAGGAGCGATAATTCAGTAGCACTAATTCAGTGTTGGTGGCAACTTTATAGACTGTAACTACCACAAACAATGAGACTCAACTGTATTTACAATTTTTTTTGAGAGTTTTTTGCTATAGGGCACGTGCCAGACAGACAGAGACAGAGAGACAGAAAGCGAGAAATCACCCCCCTGGGGGGATGGCCATGCCGCAATCCCTTCTCCTCTGTTCTCCTCTCGGGATCTTGGGCATGCATGCACACGTGCCCGGTGTGAGTTTTAAGCCACCAGGTCCGGGACACGAACTGCGGTTGACTACATGGGAGTCCAGCGACATAACCATTGCGCCAACTGCTGGTCCCTACAATTTTGATGGCAACATATTGGCTTCTAAGATGTTTGTAACAATTTGTACTGTAATCAACAATATTTAAGTGGCTATTTATTCAATTTTTAGCCAAAAATGTGTATTGGGAAATTTTAAACCTTCCTGACAAAGGTTTAAAAAGATAGTTTACATGGGACCAGCAGTTAGCGTACTGGCTGTCGCTGAACTCCCATGTAGCCGACTGTGGTTCGAGTCCTGGACCCAGTGGCTTAAACTCACGCCAGGCCTGTGTGCGTGTGTGCCCAAGATCCTGAGAGGAGAATGGAGAAGGGATTGCGGTGTGGCTATCCCCACTGGGGGTGATTTCTCGCTTTCTGTCTCTCTGTCTTTCTCTGTCTTTCTGGTGAGTGCACGCGCCCTATAGCAAAAACCTCTCCAAAAAAAAAAAAAAGATAGTTTACTGTTATTTTAGCTTACATGTCTTTAACTATTCATATTTCTTTCTTTTTTTAAAATATATGATCAGTTATTTAATTAGGTTTTTGACAAAAAATTTAGAACACCAATTTGTGAGGATAAACTCTATTTGTAAGGGCAAACACGGAGCGCAGGTAGCCCTGGAGCTGAGGAACAGCTTTGATTTCTGGTAAAATTTACAAGTCCACAGCTTTCTGATCAATCTTGCGCTGCTCTGAAATCTCGTATTTCTCCTTCTGTGTCGAAGATCTCACCTTCCTGGTGTTTGGGCTTCCGCAGTTTCTTTTTCTTGAGGTAAGCATCGGTAAGGTGCTTTGGGATTTTTACTTTGCTAATATCAATTTTCGTGGAGGTGGCAATGACAAATTTCTGGTGTGGTCTACGCAGTGGAACTTGATTGAGAACCAGCGGTTACGTTACAAGTAGCAAGCCCTACCTCTTCAGGAAATCCACTCTCTTGCCTCTGTGGGTCCAGTGAGGATGATCAGAATGGTCCCAGGAGTGATGCTAGCTCGCAGCTCTCTCACAGGCTGACTGAGGGTTTTTTTTTTTTTGCTTTGGCTCAACAGTTTTTGAGGCACATCTTCAGTAGGATAATAGTTAGGCATTTTGTGCAGTTTAACCACCTGGGTACCACAATTCTTGCAACCATCAACTGGTTTTGTGACAGTTGCAAGAACCTTCTCTTTCTTTTTATCAATCCTGGTTTCTGTGGCTGAGCATTTCCTCTTGTACATGGCCTTCCTGAAATGCATGGCAGACCGGGAGTATCTGCTGATGCCACCGACTAGGACGGGGTTTCAGCTGCAATGGGGCTCCCTCTTCTTGGGCTTTTTAGCCTTGGGGTCACCCTTTTTAACCTTGCCACTGGCATCAGCCTTCTTGGCTTCAGGTTTCTTCTCCTTAGTATCTTGCTTTGCAGCTTTATCGCCTGCCATCGTGTACAGTGGGAAAGAGCTAACTATGCATAATTCTATTTGTGCATTTGTGCACATGTGTGTGAAGGGTTTGCTTTTATCCTTTCCTCATTAAAAAAAAAGGATTCTAGGTATTTTTTTGTAGATGTCTAAGGGCACTATCTGCTGAGAAAACATCCTTTGCCATATTGGTTGAAGATATTCTTTTCCCAGTGTGTCCTTTGTCTTTCAATTTTGATTAAGTTGTTTTTGTTTTTAGCTTTTTGATCGTTAAAAACTTCTTTAATGAGCCAGCTGCAGTGGCACAACAGCAGTGTGATGCTCTGTGATGCTGAACCCATATGGGAAGGTCCTGGTTCATGTCCTAAGGTCTCCCTGTACATGCTGGAAGTGTGTGTGCATGCCCGTGAATCTGGGTGGCCAAGGCTGGTGGTGGATTATCGTGTGAAGTCCCCTTTGGGGATATTTCCTTCTGTCTCTCTCACTCTCTTACTCTCATGGAAGAAATAAATAAACTTAAAAAAAGCCCCCCCCCTTATCTGTTGATGATAATGTGTATAGTATCCCCAACTGGACTGGTGTGAAATGTCTTCATGTTGGAAATTCACTTTACAAATTAAGTGATGTATATTGATTGAATGTATAAAACAAATTAAAATATATTAATAAAAAAATCAAAAAACAACTCCTTAAATTTTTAAAATTAATTAATAAATTAATTTTTACATTTTCCCAGACATTTGCTTACTTGTCAAAACATTGTTGCACATAGTCCATAGTTCTTGAAAGTTAATAAACATTTTACAAAATTTCAGAAAACTGAACTTTAAAGATAACTTTCAAAATATTAGTTATAATTTTGTTTGTGATTCTATAACAACAGAGACAGTATTGTTTTAAATATTTTTGAGAAATATTTACATATCAGCTACTCAAAATGTTGAAAAGCAAATGCCCAGCACATAATTCACACATGAATTTTCCCAGCACAGCCCTGCCTCCCAAGTATTCTATGGTCTACCTTCTGCTAGCAAAGATCAGTCTCTTTTTTTTCCCTTGGTCCAACTCCTTAAGGTTTTGTACAGTCTTTTCCTTTATGATTTTGAGCTTTGTTTAGAAAGGTCTGTCTCCTATGTGAAAATAAATTTTTAAAACGTCTTCCATATTTTCTTTTAGGCTTTTAAAATTTAATCAATATTTAAATATTTGATTTCTCTGAGATTTATTGAATGGTTGGTCCAGTTTTATTTTTGTTTGAAATACCCAGCTGTTGAGGTTGGAGAGGCAAAAGGCAGGTCTTCAGAAAATGATTTCTCATGGCTGTTGAAAACGAGTGGTTTCAGGGGAAAAAGAGAAATGAAGATTTCCTACTGATAATTCAGCCTCCGGCTCACAAATTTGAGTGGTATGGAACTCCTCTAGCCTTCTCTCTATTTTTCTCTCTGTGTCTCTGTCTCTGTCTGCTTCTGTCTTCTAAGTTTTTCATAATTTTTCCTTTAAAAAGTTTTTCTTTTCTTTTCTTTTTTTTTTTGGAGAGGTTTTTTGCTATAGGGCGCGTGCGCTCGCCAGACAGATAGAGACAGAGAGACAGAAAGGGAGAAATCACCCCCCAGGGGGGATGGTCACGCTGCAATCCCTTCTCCTCCATTCTCCTCTCAGGATCTTGGGCACGCATGCACACGCGCCCGGCCTGAGTTTTAAGCCACCAGGTCTGGGACGTGAACTATGGTCGACTACGTGGGAGTCCAGTGACATAGTCATTACACTAACTGCTGGTTCCCTTTAAAAATTTTTTTAAGGTAAAGTGTTCTCTTGCTTTCAGCCCCGCTTTTGTCTTGTTAATAATCCCCTCTCTTCCTCCCACCCAGGCAGGAGAGGCGAGGCAAAAGCCTACAGAAGATGATTCCTCATGGCTCTTGAAAAGTAGTGATTTCGCGCTGCCCGGTTTCGTTTCTTTTTTTTTTTTTGGAGAGATTTTTCCTACAGGGCATGTGCGCTTGCCAGAGAGACAGAGAGAGACAGAGAGAAAGTGGGAAATCACATGCCAGTGGGGATGGCCACACCGCAATCCCTTCTACTCTTGGGATCTTGGGCACGCATGCACACGCACTTAGGCATGAATTTAAGCCACTGGGTCTGGAGTTGAACCATGGTCGGTTACATAGGAGTTCAGCGACATAGCTATTACACTAACTGCTGGTCCC
>NW_006160054.1:3351231-3363228 GCF_000334495.1 Tupaia belangeri chinensis | reverse complement strand
CAACTGTAGACACCAGAGATAGTGTGAGAAGAGGGTGGGAAAGGGCAGAGGGTCAGAAATAGGGTTGAGATATATATATATATATATATATATATAAAATTAGAAATGGAAAATTTTTGATGATAACATGAATGATTAAGCTACTATGCAGTATATTCTAGATGGGAAATCACATTTTCCATGCTGTGACAATTCTTAGGAAATGAATGTAAATTAAGTTTTAAAAAAGTTTCAGAAAAATAACAACCTAAAACTGTTTTTCTTGAAACTAAAAAAAAAAAAAAAAAAGCATTAAAAATACCTATTTGATGACCGCAGTAAGATATATAGCCCTAGCTAGGTGCTACTTTATAGTACGTTCATTCTACTCACTGAGGTTTATGCCTAAAGTCAGACTTGTGTTCATGGATATGTATATATCAGCTGTGCTTGCTATTCAAAATATTTAGATTAATTAAGATCTTTAGCGAATCAATAAAATGTGTGTGTGGGGAAAAGGCATAGAAAGCAACCATAGAAACCAGAGACAGAGTGGGAGGAGGGTAGGAGATGGCAGAGGGTGAGAGACAGGGAATCAAGGATGGGAAAAAAAGCAAAATATACAGGAAACAAGAAATGGAAATTATTTGTTGACAATAACGCATATGTTGATGTGCTTGATTGAGTCAATATACAGTGTATTCTGGATGGAAAAATCTCATTTTGTATGCTGTAATGATGTACAGTGAATGAATGTAAATAAATATATTTAAATAAAAAAAGAAATACCCAGCTGTTTAAAACCACCATGTAATAAACAAATTCAGTGTTAAGTATTTGATTTAGCCACTCCAAAATTTATGCATATATAAAAACATCATGTTGTGTATCATAAATATATACAATTTTATTTGTCACTTATAAAATAAATTTAAAAAGAAAAATAAATGTTCTCTGTTAGTATCAAATGCCATCTTGGTCTCATTTATTTTTTTCCCCTATGTACTTAAACCTTATTTTGTATAGCATATCCCCAATTTTATCAAGTACACCTGCATAGAAAAGACCGAGGAAAACTGTATCAACATGTTTATATCTAGTAAATGAAGTGGAGCCTCAGTAGGAGTCCAATCGTGCTGGCCTACATTGTTTACCAAATGATTTGACGTATTATTTCTGGGATAGATTCTGAAACCAACAGAAAATTCGTATAAGATGATGCTTCTCTTCTTAGGAGTCTTGGTTGAAAGTAAAGTAGAAATATCAATTTAGTTATACACATTTTGTGAATTCTCTGTGTATGGTTACTTCCAACAAGTCAGTATGTAGTGAAGAGGTTCAGCACAATACCAGTGTAATGCATTGAGTCAGTCAATGCTTTCCTTGGTTAAATCTCACAATGTTTGAAAATGTTAGGTTATTACTAAAAAATCCATGCTAACTGACAAAGCAAATAGCAGCTTGCTAAATATATCAAGCCCCATACTCCCTATAATTCTACAAATTAATGGTTTTGTATATAGAGAGAACCCCTACCATGGTCAAGAAAGCTAAATTAGTTATTTCTTCCTGCCTTTCTAAAACTGAGTCCTTGAGGAGGCGACAGAGATCCGTAATATTGAGCATTAATAGTACGATCCCCTTGACAGCCCTCCAATTTGAAAAAGAATTGGGTACTATTTATTTAGCCTTCTGTGTGATGTTAAAGGCTCACAGTTCCTTAAATAGCTATGCAACACCATTCTTGGGGGGTAACATTAAGAGTTATCCTCCCTGCAATGGTAGATACAAGAGATAGTAAGGACAGGGGTAATATGGGGGTGGGTAATAGAAGGAGGGAGAGAGGGGGACAGGGGAAGATAAAAAAAAGTACGTTTGACTGACAAAATAATGAAAAGCTATTTGCTGATGATAATGTATATAGTAATGTCTCTATCTGACTAATACACATGATATTAGTACTGGAAAAAGCAATGTTGTACACTATAAAGATACATGTGATTAAATGTAAATTAAAAAAAAAGAGTTACCCTGTTTCCCAAACACCAGAATCAAACCACAGAGGAAAAGGAACAGAAGTAAGACCTTATGGTTTTGCAGATGCTTTCTTAGAGTTGGGGTTAGGTAACATTCCAATTCATTTTGCCAAGTGGCTATAGTTTTTGAGGTGACTCAAAATTTCCATCCACATAGAGATGCCTGTTTTCACCAGTGGATACAGCAGTGTTGAAAGCAGATCACCAGCCCAAGTGGTCTCCCTGTTAACTCCTTGGCCAGGAGATGGAATCATTAACTGGATTTCTTTTCACACACAGAACTGCTCCTATTTTGGAGAGGTGAATATGTTCAGCAGATCCTGGTTGCTTTGTTTGTGTACCAGTTTTCTTTTGTTTCTTTTTCTTTCTCTTACTTTCTTTATTTCCTCTCTCTCCCTCCCTCCCTCCCTCCCTCCCTCCCTTTCTTTCTTTCTTTTTTTTTTAATTTGAGGTAGAGCATGTGAGCCCACATGGGAGAGAGCAACAGAGAGAGAGAGAGAGCGCTAAACACCCTCCACAGATCTGGTCACCCCAAGATAGCCTTACTCCAGTCCTCTAGCCCATTGATTTTTTTTTTTTTTGGAGAGATTTTCACTGTAGGGCGTGTGCGCTCGCCAGACAGACAGAGCTAGCCCATTGATTTTTGAGCACTTGTGAATGTGCTCAGCATGTTTCAAGCTGTCCAGGCCCAGGATTTGAACTGCAGTCATCATGTGGAATCCGGTTTCTCTTGAGTAGCACATTGACACTGCACCAGAGAGCAGGTCCTCTTTACCAGTTTTTTTTTTTTTTTAAAGAATTATTTATTTAATTTTACTTATTCATTCATTTACTTCAATTTAACCAGAGAGAAAGAGAGAAGTGAGAAAGGAAGCCACCAGGTCCAGGACTTGAACCATGGTCGGCCATGTGGGAGTGTCCAGCGCCTTAACCACCATGCTATCATGGACCTTTGTACCAGTTTTGGTGATGCTAATTACATACCAATATTTCTTAGTTGGAGATCTGGTGGTTTCTTATGATTTTGTCTAAGGTAGCATTTTTACCTTATTATCATAAATGTTGGGACCAGCAGTTAGCGTAATGGCTATGTCGCTGGAATCCCATGTAGTCGACTGCTGTTCCAGACCCAGCAGCTTATACTCACGCTGGGCGTGTGTGCGTGCGTGCCCAAGATCCCGAGAGGAGAATGGAGGAGAAGGGATTGCAGCGTGGCCATCCCCCCTGGAGGGGGGGGGGTGATTTCTCGCTTTCTGATTCTCTGTCCCTCTCTGTCTTTCTGGCGAGCGCATGCACCCTCTAGGAAATACCTCTAAAAAAAATAAATGTTAAGAAGAATGTGTATATTGACTTTTTATGGTAATTTGTGGTAGTTTATTACTATCTCACAGCTCTGCACATTCTTCGTGCTTGCCTGAGAACATTTCACTGGCTATCTTTCATGTGGTCACAGGAAGATGGTGAGTGGGGCTGGAATCACCTGAAAGTTCAATCGGGCAGGACATTCAAGATATCTTCCTCCAGCTAGAATGGTTAATCACTGGCCAGGCAAATTTCTGACAGGCAAATTTGTAAAATCAGGAGGTGTGGTTAGGAAATTTCTTATCTATCTATGATTTCAATCTTTCCTTTTCCCTTTTGGTGCACTTAAAAGCAAAAATCTACTTTCTAAGGTCTGAGATGCCTTTTAAACAAGTTAGAAGACCATGGCTGACCATGATTCAAGTCCTAGACCTGGTGGCTTGCTCTCTTGCTTTCTCTCTCTCTCCGTTCGCTTTTTCTCTCTGTCTCTCTCTCTGGTGAGTGTGTGTGCCCTGTAGCAAATTAAGAAAAAAATTAAATTAAATAAATAATTAAAAAAACCAGATCAGAAGAGACACAGTCTATAAACATAACACACAATATCTTTTCCTGTTATTTAGAATAGCATGCACCAATTTTTACTAACATTGAAAACTCAAGGCTTTGGCACAGTGTTCTTAAGTATTTAGAAATTTATATTTCTGTTTCATAAAGAATTAAAAAAAATTTCTTATGGGTTCCAGGTGGATCCTTTAAAAAATTCTCGGGGGACCAGCAGTTAGCGTAATGGCTATGTCGCTGGCCTCCCACGTAGTCGACCGTGGTTTGCGTCCCGGATCCGGTGGCTTAAAACTCATGCCGGGTGCGTGTGCATGCATGCCCAAAATCCCGAGAGGAGAATGGAGGAGAAGGGATTGCGACGTGACCATCCCCCCGGGGGGTGATTTCTCGCTTTCTGTCTCTGTCTCTCTCTGTCTGTCTGGCGAGCTCACGCGCCCTATAGTGAAAACCTCTCCAAAAAAAAAAAATTCTCTAAAAATAAAAATCATGTTCTAATTTTTCCTTTGGTATATTTTTGGAAATTAGATTGTAACATTGTAGGACTTAATTTTTTCATACTCAGTTTTTTCCCTAATTGTCTTAATTTTTGCTTGCAAAAACTATATATGTACAGGTTACTTGTTTTCTCTAGATCTTGAAAATTAGGTTATTCTTAAAGACTCATGTAATTCATTTTGGAAGCCCCCTCTGGTTTTCACTGTAATTTTTTCTTTATGACACAAAATAACTGCTTATCTGGAGGAATTAAAAATTTAGATATAAATATGTTGTATTATAATATGTAAGTATAGGTTTATTTCACAGATGGTTGAATCAATTTGCTGGAAGGATTTTTGCATGAATTAAGCTGCCCATTTTACCTTTGGGCTTATCATGTCACCTGTACTGCCATTTGGTTTGACTTTATATCCTGCATATCTAATTTCAACACCTGGAATTTAAGGCTCTAAACTAGAAAGAAAAATAATACTCCATCTGCCCCTGCAGACTTAGTCAGATGGGGGAACACATTGGGTAAGAATTGTTTACCAAAGAATGAAATTCTAGCGATGTGTTCTTACATTAGGCTCTAATGATCTCTTTTCTTTTCCAGGTACTCTGTGAGATATTTTCCCCTAAATTTGAGCACTTTGGTTAAAAATTAAAAATTAAAAAAAAAAATTCCATGTTGCACCAAAGACTTGACAGTCATTCTGTTCTGTGGCCAACATTTCCTTGGCTATTATTGTCAGTGCATGTTTGAATTATGTAAAATAGTAATATTTATAAAGACTCTATGATAAGACATTGATAGTATATCAATGTCTTTGAACTTAGGCTCTGGACAGAACTGTAGGATAATCTTGCCTCAGTCTTCTCATCTACAAAATGTGAATAATAAGAGTTCTTATGCAAATTAAATGAGAGATGCATGGGTTCCACATATCTTCATTTTCCCACTTGGGTTCATTCTCCATCTTTTTCCCCGGTCTCTTTCCCAGGAAGATCACCTGCATGGACCACAGCAAGTTCCCTTGCCTTTAGCCTCATTAACTTTGACCAACAGGAGTCCAGACAGAAGATCAGAGGGAGCCCTGTGGGTAAGGTTGGAAATTTGTTCTGAACCTTCGCTCTGCAGCATAGCCTTAGTCTGTCCCTATTTATCCTCCAGAAAAATCTCTACGAGATTCTTTTCTTCAATGTTCTAGGAAACTGTCCCCCATCCCCCATTTTCCCCAAGGACAGGTAACAGCCCTCCTGTGACTAGCCCCAGAATATAGCACTATCTCTACATGCTGCTTTGTATTTACAAATAATCCCATTATTACACATTTCTAGGAAAATCGTAATACACTGTGTCTTCTGGAATGCTGATTGATATAGGATGTGCTCAACATAGAGCCTGCACTTGGTAGATGTCCAACATGGTGCTATTTATAATTAAAAAGACTTGAAGGCATGTAATCAATCTTATATACACACCTGATATGTGATATGTCGAACAAGCTTGGTGCTTGAATTGTGATTAAAAACATGGCTATAAATAATCTAACACTGTGTGCTTAAACTTTATTTAGTGGAGATAATTCCTTTATCCCTGGAGGAACACTTCAGCAGTCCCATGATTTCTCTGCTCACTCCTTAGTGACAATCCTATACCAACACACTCACAACGCAGTACTCAGACTGTTCTGACCATGGAATAATAAAGCTCTGACCTTGGCCACCTCTTCTACTGTTACTCAGGTTGTACCTGCTCCTAGGTCAGTGCCTGCGGTGGTGATGGAATAAGTTCCGGCTGACTCCTATCTCACCTCCTTTCTCATTAACTGCTCTTTTGGAATTGCCAGAATTAAGGATGAGAGGGTGGAGAAGTGTGGGGAGAACACTACTTGGCCAGGAGGCCTTAACTACTTTTTTTTTTTTTTTTAAAGATTCAAAAGCTGCACATTTATTTATTTATTTTTAAAATTTATCTTATTATTTAATGCTAATTTTAAAATTTATTTATTTGTTTATTTTTACAGTCTCAAAATAGCCTCTCTGTTTATTTACTAACCAGATTACAAAAACAATCATGGTGGATACCTTAGTTCTTCCTTCTAATAAGTCTGTTAATCTGGTCTTCACTGTTGCCAGCATCTCCACCTTCTACAAAATGGGTGGTCTTTTTCTTCATTCCACCTTGTGAAGAGGATAATTTGAAGGGCCACAGGAAATTATTTGCTTCTTTGAAGCATTTTCCAACAGTATAGAATCAGATCCTCCATGCAGATGATTCCAAATTTATCAAGAGGTTGACCAATCAAAGAGGTATCTGTCAAAGCAATTTGCTTCTTACTGATTTGCCATAACCATATTTGTAGATAAGTTCATTTACTGACTTCAGGTTCAGGTACCCCCATACAATATATGGTTCCACAATTCTCAGCATGTTAATTGAGGCCTTGTTGAACTTAACAAAGGTGCCATCTTGCAAAGATGAAGTTGCAACACCTTTCGAAACTGGGCTCTCTCCATTGGTAACTCTGATCCTGATGACAAATGCCAATTTGAGTTCTGCAGGTACATAGGAGTTGCCAGCTTTTCTTGCCATCCTGGCCATGCGAATCTCAGTTCTGTACATCTGTCTATAGTCCTTAGGATTGTGCTTAGCTTTTTCATAGTTGTCTTCCTCCTTGCCTTTCGGAGCATCTTTTGAGCCAACTTTTTTTCTCAGGCACTTGATCTCTAGCTCTACAAAATTCCTTTCTTTTTCTTAAGGGTTTCTGGCATAGCAGGAACTTTTTCTTGGTGGCTTCTGCTGCAGCAGGAGCCTTTTTCTTGGTTTCTGTTGTGGCAGAAACCTTTTTCTTCTCTTCAACACCCTCCATGGTTTGAGTAGGAAAAGAGGACTTAATTTTTTATTTTCAATTAATTAATTAATTTACATTCATTCACTGAGCATCGTCACAGCATACAAAATGTGATTTTCTATCCAGAATATACTGTATAGTGGCTTAATCAGACATGTTATCATCAATAATTTTCCATTTCTAGTTTCATATGTATGAGTGTGTGTATGTGTATATATATATATTTTTTTTTTCCTCCTATTTTTCACCCTCTGCCATTTCCCACCCTCCTCCCACACTATCTCAGGTGTTTACGGTTGTTTTCTATTCCTTCCCCCCCCCCTTTATTGATTCACAAAATTTCTTAAATAATCTAACTACTTTCAATAGCAAGTTCAGCTGGTATATGTATATCTATCTGTGTATACATGTCTGACTTTAGGTGTGAAACTCTGTGTAGAATTAATATTGTATATCTAGTATTTCTCATATTTTATTCTCATTTTTTGGGGCAATATTCTCAGTTTTTGTGGTGGATTTTGCTAGGCCAGCGTTTCTATCTTCTACACCTGAGATTCTATTTTCTGTATGATCTAACCTGCTTTTAATACTTTCAAGGGAGATTTTGACTTCCTGTATTATAGCCTTCATCTCTAACAGTTCCATTTGATTCTTTTTAATAGTGTGTATTTCCTCTTTTAGATCTTGCAAGAATTTCCTCACCTCCTGGAACTCGTCAGCTCCTTTCTTCTGCCTCTTTTGCAGTTCCTTGGCTCTGTTCTCTTCCATCTCTGTTAGCTTTGTCACTATGAATGTTCTAAATTCTTTATCTGACATTTTCATGAGTTTCATTGTACTGTCTGAGAGTAAAGAGGAGTTATCTTTTTCTCTTGGAAGAGAGGTATTTTCTTGCTTTCCCATATTTCTTGTGGTCCTGTGGTAATTTCTAGTCACCTGATGGATGGTACGTTTCTTCTGATTGTTTGAGGTTCAGTCTGAGTGTTCAGAGGCGTGCAGGAGAAGGTGATCTGCAGTCTCTCTTTGGTTCCATTTTCACTCTTTGTGCATCAGATTCAGTGGGAGTAGAGGAATATTCTGACCCTAATTGTATTCAGATGTTTGGATCCTGTTCACTTGAACCTGACTAGACACTTGGTGCATAGATGCTGAGCAGCCAATGAATAAAGATAAAGAAAAAAGGGAAAGAATTAGGGAAGAGGAAAAAAAAATGAAATAAAATAAAAAAGAAGAAAGAAAGAAAAACATAATAAAAATTTTAGATTTTAATTTTAAAAAGCAAAATGAAACTGCTGAAAGCAATTATTTCACAGCTCAAGTTTGGTATCCGGGGATGGATCTGGTTTGTGCCTTTCCTAATGGAATGAGGAAAGGTACAAATTAGCACAGTAAAGGAGGGGCTTGAGAGCCCAGAGAATACTTCACCTTAAAAAAAAAGTTAAAAAGAGACACAGAGAGACAGAGAGAGAGAGAGAGACAGAGAGAAATAGGGAGAAGGAGACAGAGGTAGCTCTGCCCAGTAGACATGAATCTGGAGGGAGAAGTCTCAGCAGAAAAATCTTCATTTTTAGTCAAGGAAAGCAATATTTCACAGCTTAAGTTCTGTATCCATTTGAGCTTGGAAGCCTTAACTTCTAAAGGATGGTTAAAGCTGGTGTCCCACTGTGGGCCTAGAGATGGAAGGATTTTTGTATAAATTAAGCTGCCCATTTTACCTCTGGGCTTATTATGTCACCTGTACTGCCATTTGGCTTGAGAAGCTGACTCTTCTCTCTTGGATTCTTTTTGATTTCTTCAGAGGTTTCCAAATGGGCCTTCTCTCATGTGGTTCCCTTGATGTGGGTGGCTTGCTTTCTGGAATCTACCACACACCTCAGCCTCTTCTCACCCCTCTTCAGCTCTGTTTGCTGAGAAGCAGGATAACCTTTCACTCCCCCTCTCCTTCCTTCACACATGGGTTGTGAAAACCAAGGCATACCCTGGCTCAGTCCCAGGAGGGAAGAAGAGCTCATCCAGTCTGGGGGGTCTGAGGCCAGGGCACACTGTTGTTATGAGAGTCTCTTGGTCACAAGATAAAAAGAAGCAGCTGATAGGTTCTTGATGCAACCTGCTTCTTTCTGCGGATCAGTGATTATTTCAGCTGATCAGAGTCTCCATGGGAGCCAAACTGTGGCACAGTATAAATGGTGCCCCTCTGTGAGGGAGATTTACATTGGGAGATTGTCAGTTCACACCCAGAGACCTCTCTGAGTACTCTGGGCACAGTTGTGCCCACGATCTGGGCTGGCTGGACCTGGGGGTGGATTTCTGTGTCAAGACTTTAGTGGGAGCTGTATCTTTGCCAAACTCTTCTACTCATGGAATAAATAAATAAACATTAAAAAAAACCCAAAACAAAGAATGTCCCCTCAAATTCTAGCAAGCACCATCTCCCCTCCCTGATGCTTAAAGAAGGATGGGGAAGGGCCTGTTTTCCCTAATAACTGAATGTGGCAAGCATCCACTCCACAAAATGGACTGGTAAAAGGGTGAGCCTAGACCACAGCTGAGTCTGTTGCCATCCTGGGCTGTCCATAGAAGGAGCAGGTTTGTTGTTCCACGGTGGGAGCAGCTCAGAGCTCTTTCTGTCCTTTGAAGATGATGCTCAGATGTTCCAGGAAAGTGAACACTTTTAGAGAGACTGAATACCACATAGCTTTACTGTTTTTTTATTTTTCTCCTGAAACTTTTTTTAAAATTACTTAACATTCATTCCCTGAGAATCATCACAAGATACCTTATCCCTTTCTTACAAAAAGATGATGCCTTCTTTAAACATTTTTTTTAAGTAAAATAAAAATTTTTTGAGAGTTTTTTGCTATAGGGCACGTGTGTTTTCCAGAAAGACAGAAAGAGACAGAGAGACAGAAAGCGAGAAATCTCCCGCACCCCCCCGGGGAGGGGGGATGGCCACGCTGCAATCCCTTCTCCTCCATTCTCCTCTTGGTATCTTGGGTATACACACACACGTGCCTGGTGTGAGTTTAAGCCACCAGGTCTGGGACTTGAACTGTGGTTGAATACATGAGAGTCCAGCGACATAGCCATTACGCCAACTGCTGGCCCCTATTATGTAAAATTTTAAACATACACAACATAAAATAATGAATCCTTATGTAGGGATCACCCTGAGAAGAGCACTGTAGCTCTTGAAATAAGCATACTTTGCCTTAATGTTTTATTATGCAAAGATACATACTCTAAAGGAAAAAAAATGACACGAACAGAAATACACTATTTAGTATATTTATAAACTAAAATAGATGCCCATTTTAATTTATGATGTAATCACTTGTACAAAATTTCTTTTGGTATTCAATTTGAAGGTATGATGTCTTTTATAAATCTGATTGAATGGCTACCTTTTTTCTTCCATTTATGTATCGAAGAGTTTTAAGCAAGTGGAACAAAGCTTTTTCGTTCTCAATTTTTACATTTTTGTTGAGTTGCCACTAAACCACAAAATTAATCACATCAAAAGACAAATAAGTGATGTACTTAGATTTCTCATTTCATCAGTGTATAATACTTTTTCTAAATTATTCAGCAGTTGGTTACCTATTGGTTCCTTTTTCTTTCCTCTTGCTTCTCTCTGAGCTTTTAACTTTAGTCATTTATTCATCAAGAACTTTGTCAAGAAAAGGAGTTTAATTCAAAACAATCTATTTTGCTACTCTGTATAATTTTCTATGGATCTCTCTTGAAAATTCATGTGTGAAAATTTGGTGAACCATTGTAATGGTTTTAAGAGGATGGAGATTTAATCTTTTTCTTTTTAAAGAATTATTTATTTAATTTAATTAATTATTATTATTACTATTATTTTAAAATTTGACCAGAGAGAGAAAGGGAAAGTTGACCAGAGAGAGAAAGAGAAAGTGAGAAATCAAGCTACCAGGTCCAGGAGTTGAACTGTGGTTGGCCATGTGGAGTGCCTTAACCACCTTCATAATTGAATACTGGTGGGTTTGTAAGGAGAGAGAGTGAGACAGAAAGAGATATGATCTACTCAAGCTGTTGTCCTGTGATACTCTGCTCCAACTCTGGACTCTGCCAACAGGAAGAACCTTACCAGATATAAGCCCCTGACATTGGACTTCTGAAGCCATGTACTAAAAATATCTCTATTTTTTTAAATAGCATATTTTATTCAACCAAATATCTCAACTATTATTGCAAAATGTAATCAATATAAAATATTTTACATCCTTTCTTTTTGGTAATACAATTTTTTTTCCAATTTATTTGCATTCATTCACTGTACATCATTACAGCATACAAAATGAGATTTTCCATACAGAGTACACTGTATATTGTCTCAATCAAGCACATCAACAAACATGTTATTCTTAGCAAATGATCTTCCATTTCTTGTTTTCTGTATGTTTTGCTTTTTTCCCCCCATCCTTGGTTCCCTATCTCTTACCCTCTGCCACCTCCTGTTCTCCTCCCACACTGTCTCTGTTATCTATGTTTGCTTTCTATACCATTTTCCCCCCACATTTTATTGAATCACCAAAGACCCTAATCAATCCAAATACCCTCCTAGCAAACACATGTGACACACACATTTCCATGAGCACAAGACTAACTTTACGCACTAACTTTACCTATAAAGTAGCACCTAACTGGGGCTACATATCCTACTGCAGTCATTGAATAGATATATTTTTTTTTTCCTGAAACTTTTTTTTGTAACTCAATTTACATTCCTTCCCTAGGCATCATCACAGCACACAAAATGCGAT
>NW_006160054.1:3323483-3350004 GCF_000334495.1 Tupaia belangeri chinensis | reverse complement strand
CCCATATTTCTCGTGATCTGGCGGTGATTTCTTGTCATCTGATGAATGTTGTGTTTCTTTCAAATTCTTGAGGTTCAGCCTTAATGTTCAGGAGCAAGCAGACAGAGGTGATCCAGAATCTCTTTGCTGTTCTATTGTGCTTGCACTAGCTCATTTGTTGGAGGCTGAATTATTAGTAGAAAATCTTCATTCCCTTAAAAATCTAGTTCACAGTAGCCATGTGGAACCTTGTCCTGAAGGCCCGTGGCTTCTTCTCAAAATATCTCTATTTTTATGTCTTCCAAGTGTTCAGTTATTAAGCAACAGAATACCCTGGGGTAATAATCTGGAAGAACTCGTGATCATATCTTCAAAAGGCAATATCTATAGCAATTTTGCCTCTTGCATAAAGTGGGAATTTAGAGTTGTCCATCAGAATTTATCACTGTTAGCTAGAATGAGCCATAATTCAGTGTGAAGGGGCAACACCAGGAGTGTGGAGGGCAAAGATAAAGACATCCTCAGTGTTTATCTCATTTACTTGGTAGAGAGATGGAGAATGAGAATCGAGGGAGCATTCCCTTTGGTCTATCTCACCCAAGTATGGAACTGGAGGTTCCATCAGGAAGGTGGAGGCTGAACTCCAGTTCTGTGGTCCTTCTGCCAACCCTGCAGAAGAGAGACTGTAAAGTGAATCGGATCTCAAACTAGAAACCAGGTCTGCACCAGCAGATTATCTCTAAATGTCATGGGCCAGTGGCCTGAGGCTTTTCCTGATTCCTTCGAAGGTGGGCAAGGCTGATCCTGATTTTATGCTGTCCAGCAAACAGGATATAAGGAAAACAGGGATTTCTCATTTTCTTAAAAGAATTTAAGGCAGTGTCAAACATTATGGGACATTTCATATACAGTTTGGGCAGCTTCAGAAAATCTGCATTAGTTTCTTGGTCAAGTAAGAAACATATAAAAAGTTATAAATAAAATTTATAACTATAAATACACTTTATAACATATAAAAATTATAAATAAAATTTTCAGTTCACCTAATCACAGTATAGTTAAATATATCTTGGATGTCTGGAAAATCCCACAAGTGGTCTGAAAAGCAGTCTATTATTAGTGGGGTAGTCATTCAATTCCAGTGTCCTTTAGTAACGAGATTGCATTTGACTAGGGCTTCCTATAAGGTAATGCCATTCAAATGTTCATTGAAAAATAAAAACAACTGCAGGAGAAATGAGAAATGCCAGCAATAATTATATGTTCCTAGGAGTGCCAAAGCTTTTTATATTTTTTCTTCCTTTCACAGCAAGAGAGAGAAACTGAGAGAGAGAGAGAGGGGAGGAGAGGAGAGGAGAGGGGAGGAGAAGAGAGGAGAGGGGATGGGAGGGGAGGAGAAGAGAGGAGAGGGGAAGAGAGGGGAGGGGAGGGGAGGAGAGAGAAGGAGAGGGAGGGAGAGGGAGAGAGAGAGAGAGAGAGAGAGAGAGAGAGAGAGAGAGAGAGAGAGAGAGAGAGAGAAATTCTTTGTTTTCACAGGCAAGTTAGTCACAGGATGCAGAACCGCCCAGCCACCATCGTGAGGCTCCTATAAACTGGCCACATTTCAGAGATGGAACATGGCCAGAAGTTGGGGTCATTCCAAAGAAGTCCCCCTTTTTTGTTTCCAGAAATAAATATGAGACTAATTCTGTGATTGCATCGTTGCTTGAGTCCACTTTTTTCTAAACATTGCATTATGTTTGGATTTTCAGAATGGTATAATTTAGACCCTCAAATGTGAAGACCTGTTTGTTCACCAGAGACATGTAAACAGTCATTTGGCCAACTGTTGACATGGCTAGATCTTGCCAGATGTAATCTTCTTCAGAGAGGATTTAAGGTTTGAGGGTAAGTCAGACTCTCTTTCTCCTCTCCAAGTTTCAGTATCTTAAATACATATTATTTTTAAGACCTGAAAAAAAGATGACAAGGACCTCTCTTTCCCCAAGCCATGTTTATAGTGGAAGACAGCTTTTTCCTTGTAATATTTTGTAAGTATGGTCTTGGGAGAGAGAATAGTCATAGAAGGAAAATTTATGTAAGTAATTGTTTAGAATGTGCCATCTATCATTATTTTCAAAATGCAGGTTCTGGGGAACCAGCAGTTAGCGTAATGGCTATGTCGCTGGATTCCCACGTAGTTGACCGTGGTTCGTGTCCCGGACCCGGTGGCTTAAAAAACTCACGCCGGGCGCGTGTGCGTGCGTGCCCAAGATCCCGAGAGGAGAATGGAGGAGAAGGGATTGCGGCGTGACCATACCCCCTGGGGGGTGATTTCTTGCTTTCTGTCTCTATGTCTCTCTCTGTCTGTCTGGCGAGTGCACGCGCCCTACAGTGAAAATCTCTCCAAAAAAAAAAAAAATGCAGGTTCTGTTCTTGGATTCATTCTCTTGTTTTGTGGATTCCTCAAAAAATATAGAAATGAAGGGTGAGTTTAAAATGGAGTTTCATATTTCACTTTTCATGCCCATTTGAAGACCACAGCCAACCTTTCTGGGACTTAAGAGTGATATCTGAACAGATATCCTAGGTGTACGATGTGTGCCATTGTTATTATTGGAAAAATGATGATTCCTGTGCCTTGTCTCCTGGCGACACACACCATTTCAATGTATCACACCACTCACTTAACAACTCACAGGATTTTGGATTTTCTTTTTCACAATCATTCAGCATAGGAGCAGGAAGAAACTTAAAAAATATATATAAATATGTTGGGACCAGTAGTTAACGTAATGGCTATGTCGACTGCTGTTCGAGTCCTGGACCTGGTGGCTTAAACTCACGCTGGGCGCGTGTGTATGCGTGCCCAAGATCCTGAGAGGAGAATGGAGAAGGGATTACAGTGTGGCCATCTCCTGTGGGGGGTGATTTCTTGCTTTCTATCTCTCTGTCTCTCTCTGTCTGGCGAGCGCACGTGCCCTATAGCAAAAACCTCTCCAAAAAAAATTGTATATATGTACATCATATATATATGTATATATGAATTGATGTCTGGAGAAGGATGAAGGGGGAGGATATATTCATTGATTCATTGGTTTATGGAGAGATGGCAGTATACGCAGAATGGCTATAGCCCTCCCAGGTCTCCTGACTGTTTAGTGCTAATTTCCCCGTTCTATATCCATGCCTTGTTCGATGGCATACCTTTATTTGCTCTATTTACCTGAATCTCTGGGTTTCTTATATGAAGAGCTAATCTCTGCCTTTGCAGAGAGCCTGTCTTGATATGCTTTCTTGCCAAAGCTTGTTCATAACTGTCTTGCCATGAGTTACATGCAATGACTTCTTTTTTCTCTTTAAATATTTATTGTAATTTATGATTTACATATAATTATTACACATCTCTGTAGGACACAGAATGGTCTTTAAAAGCATGTATATGGTGTGAAATAAAAATTGAGGCTATAAAAATATTCACCACCTTCAGCATCTAACATTATGTTGTGAACATTCACAACCTGCTCCAATGGTTATTCTGTATGTATGTATAGAGTTGTCTATGACATTCTTTTTTGTAAGGTACAGTTCTAAAGAAAAACATTAAAATCAGGTAACAAATAATTCCTATAAATTAACAAAGATAATATAGCCAATGAAAGAAGAATTTGTAATTTCCTTGTAGAGGACTGTGGGAGTTGAGTTTATAATCTGAAAAAAAATATGGATATCAATCGTTGGTTCAGTTAGAGATAGGTAAAATTGTACACAACAATAGCTCATTGGGAAGAGATAGAAAAAGAATACTTTTACTCACACATTGAGTTCTTGTAAGATCATAGTACTGTGCTGTACTTAAAGGAATAAGTCCTCAGGACCAGGAGGTGGTGTAAGGGTTAAGGTGTTGGACTCTCACATGGTGAACTGTGGTTTAAGTCCCAGACCTGGAGACTTGAAGCTCAAATTGGATGTGTGTGTGTGTTTCTGTGTGTGCCCAAATCCCAAGAGGAGAATGGAGGCAAAGAGATTGCCATGTGGTCACCCCCTGGGAGGATGATTTCTCACTTCTCTCTCTGTCTTTATCTATGTCAACGGTGAGTGTATGTGCCTTATAGCAAAAGTCTCTCTTAAGAAAAAGAGTCCTTGACCAAGTAAAGATAAAAGAAAATTGGAAAGAGATATTTAAAAGTGAAGACATGGTAAAGCTAGTGATTTAGTAACTTATAGGCTTCACAAACTTCTTGATTTTAGCCTTTTAAAAAGTTCATTCTAATGAAAGACTCAGCTGTAACATTTTGGACTTTTCCTCTATTATCTATAATGGCTATAATAAACATAAATAGAAACATGTAGTGACAACTGTCTATTAAGTAATTGGTGGATTCATATTTAAACTTGCTTGTGTGTAAAATTGTTGAATTTACATTTAGTCCCAACTTTGACTATTATTCTCAGTATGTGTGTGGACTTAACCTTTTTTTTTTTTTCTAGTTATTTTGTGTTCTCTTACTTCTATTTGCCTCCCTTTAGCTTTTTTGATAGGGTAGTCTCTTGAGTATTTCCTGAAGACACAGTTTCATTTTGGTGAATTCTTTCAGGATTTGTTTATATAGGAATGATTTATTTCTCCTTCCCATTTGAAAGATAATCTTGCTGAGTATAGTACTTTTGGCTGAAATGCTTTTCTTTCAGTTATAAATATGTCTTCCCAGTCTTTCCTTGCCTGTATTGTTTCAGCTAAGAGATTTGATATTAGTCTAATGGAGTAAACTTTGTAAGTTAATTGGCATTTATCTCTTGCCATTTTTAGAATTTTGCCTTTATCTCTGATATTTATCATTTATCTATCTATCTATCTATCTATCTATCTATCTATCTATCTATCTATTTATTTTTACCAATTTGGCTATGATATACCATGGACAGACTCTTATATCTATCAATATTTGATGTCCTTTGTATCTCTTGAATTAGGACGTCCACATGCCTCTCTAAATTTGGAAAGTTTTCAGTTAATATTTTATAAAATATTTTATGCCTTTACTTGCCTCTTCATCTTCTGAAATACCTATTATGAGGATATTTGGCAGTTTAATGGCATCTAAGATTTCCCATATGTTGTTCTCATTTTTAATAGTTATTCCACTATTCTTTTCAGCTGCTTAAATCAACTCTGAGGTTTTGTCTTTAAGATCAGAAATTCTTTCTTTCTTTCCTTTCTTTCTTTCTTCTTTACCTTTCTTTCTTTTCTTCTTCTTCTATTTCTTTTTTAGAAGTTTTTGCTATAGGGCACATGCGCTCACCAGAAGAGAGAGACATAGACATTGAGAGAAAAGTGAGAAATCACCCTATATAGGGGATGACCACACTACGACAATCCCTTCTCTTTCATTCTCCTCCCAGGATCTGGAGCATGCATGCAAACACACCCGGCATGATTTTTAAGCCACCAGGTCCAGGACTCAAACTGTGATTGGCCATGTGGGAGTCCAGAGACTACTGCTACATCATCTGCTGGTCCTAGAAATTCTCTCTCCTGCGTGGTAAACTTCTATTGATACTTTTGAGGGAGGTTTTGATTTCCTGCAGTGTATTCTTTATCTCCAGAAACTCTGTTTGATTCTTTTTTCAGTGTGTCTGTGTCTTTATACTCTGATTCTTTTTTCAGTGTGTCTGTGTCTTTATGGAGTTTCCTCTTCACGTCTTCACGTCTTATCTTTCTCTCTCTCTCTCTCTTTCTTTCTTTCTTTCTTTCTTTCTTTCTTTCTTTTTTTGAGAGATTTTTTGCTATAGGATGAGTGTGCTCACCAGAAAGATAGAGAGACAGAAAGCGAGAAATCACCCCCCAGGGGAAATGGTCATGCTGCAATCCCCTCTCCTCCATTCTTCTCTCAGGATCTTGGGAACGCACGCACACGTGCCCAGTGTGAGTTTAAGCCACCGGGTCCGGGACTCAAACCATAGTCAACTACATGAGAGTCCAGAGATGTAGCCATTACACCAACTGCTGGACCCATAATGGAAGGATTTTCTCATCTCCTGAAATTGATTCTTAGGTCTCGTGCATCTTGTTGAGTATTGTTACAATAAATATTCTGAGTTGTTTTTCTGACATTTCTGTGATCTCTTATATTTTAGCCATTGTTGGTGAAGAGTGATGATCCTTATAGTGGCAAGTATTTCCTGATTTTCTCCTATTTCTTGGGACTATGCTTTAATTTTTAGTTTTATGGTGATATACCCACTTCTTCCTACTTCTTTGGTGTTTATTTCTATAGCTTTGTGCTCTTATACTTCTTTATGATATGCATAAACTTGGGCCAATTTTTCTCCTCTACTGTGGGTGGGAGTGTGGAATCCAGGGGTTAGGTATTCAGAGGGGAGTTTCTCCAGAATCTCCTATTTTCAGGTGTTTGTGTCTCGTATTCCCAAACCTAACTGTTCCCAGTGTGGATGGAGGTTGTGCTGACAGGTAGAATATAAGGTGGTAGACTACTTCACATAGTTTGCTTGCATACCACACAGGCTGGAGAGCCCCTCTTCCCCCACAGCAGGCTGGGCAGGGATCCCTGCTGGTATGCTTGAGCTAAGTGATGTGGTTTGGGCCTGCCTGTTGGTCCTGGATGGGTGGTGGGGAGAATGGCGTCTGGACACACATGGCAGCAGCTCCTACATTCTACCTCTGGGATTACAGGCTCTCCAATGTCTTCTTTAAATATCTCTCTGGATTTCCAATCAACCTCTAGCTATAGTGTCATTTGTAACCCCTCTTCAATCTGCTTAATCTCCAAATCACTGCTTTGCTTGTTCTGTGACCTGAGGAAGAGTAAAGAGAGAAACCTTACCCCCTTCTTATGTTCTAGGAGTTTTGTACTCATGCTTTTACTCCCCACAGTGGGAAGAGAACTTCTTCCACTGTCTACATTGATGCCCATTTCCCCCCTGGAAGGCAGACTGGCAGCGATAACTGATCAGGCAATGTTATTATGTATGATCAATATACCTCATGGTGGGGAAACTGGTTCTGCACCCTCTCTCCTTGACCTTGGCCCCTGTTCAACTCTCAACTCTTACCTTCTAGTGTGATAGTTCACTATGGTATTAACTCCACTGGGTTGAAGAGTACTTGGAAAGCTGGTGAAGCACTGTTTCTAGGTGTGGTCCTAAGTGTGTTTCCAGGCAAGATTGGCAAGTGAATCAGTGGGCTAAGAGTGGAAGACCCACCTTCAATGTGGGCAGGGATGTGGGAGGGACAAACAGAGACAGTGGGCTTCTGTTTCTTTCCTCCCTCACTTTCTCACTTCTTTGATCCTTCCAGAGCATGGTATGTACTCTACTCCTCTCCATGTGTCTGCTCTATCCCTGCTCCTCAGTTCAGTCCTCGGTTTTGCTTGTCCATGCTGGCTATTGGCCTCTGTTACTCTCTAGCCAGCCACACTCCAAGTTCTTTAACCTTTGAACTCTGAACTCATAGCAGTGGTGGTCTGAGGGTGTTTAGGCTTTGGCCTCCTAAGGTCCCCCTTCAGCCTCAGTTTGAAACTGCACCAGATTCTCTAGTTCTGAATCTTTCAGTATTTTTCTCCAGCTTGCAGAAACTTGGGGACTTCCCTTCCTTTTGATCATATGAGATCATATCTATAATAAATCTGTTCTTCGACATATATATTCATCCTGTCAGTTCTGTTTCTCTAAAGAACCCTGGCCAATACACCAAGTGGTTCCTCACATAGTAGGATACTGTCTTCCTTAAAGCTGAATGAATACACAGACTCAATTTGTAGTGTACAGATGGCTTTGGGAAAGGTCAGGAGCATCGTTGGGTCTCAAGGCTTGAACTTCATTCTTCCTTGCAGTTGACAACAGAGCCTTGCATACTGAGAATTACTAGGTGCTGGCCTGTCCACTAAGATAGTTGCTGCTGTGATTCTTGTTTGACCACCAATTCTTTGTATTAATCAGATGTTTTCATTAGTTAGAACTTCTGTGGAGAGAAGAATAAGTGTTAGGCTCCCAAGGGTCAAAGAACTGCAATGTTGGGGTTCTTTCTGCTGGTTTACCCTGATTGTCAGAGAACACACTGCCTATCTTCTTAACAATTTTTTTTTTTTTTTTTTGTAGAGGATCTTTTGCTGTAGGGTATGTGTGCTCACCACAAAGACAGAGAGAGATAGAGAGACAGAAAGCAAGAAATTACCTCCTGAGGGGGGATGGCCACACTGCAATTCCTTCTCCTCCATTCTCCTCTTGAGATCTTGGGCATGCACGCACATGCACCTGGTGTGAGTTTAAGCCACTGGGTCCGGGACTCAAACTATGGTCGACTACATGGGAGTCCAGCGACATAGCCATTATGCCAACTGAGATTTCTCCATTCAATTCACTTTACATTTAATCAAAATACCATTTTGAAAAACTTGATTTAATGGGGGAAAGGAATGCCATTTACTTAATACTTTTATATGCCCATTGCCATACTAGCTATTGTGTTTATAGTTTCTGGCTTATTATCCATAGCAGCATAGCAATTGGATGTAAATATACCCATTTTACAGATAAAACAACTTAGGTTCAGAGAGCAAAACTCACAAAAGGTCATTCAGGGCCACTCAAAATCATTCCCATTTTAGTACCTATTAGGTTCAGCCAGGACTGAAGTGCTTTACAGAAAGTATTTTATTTATTATTCACCACAATCTTGCTAGAAAGATAATATTATGGTCTCTGAGAAATTAACAACTTGTCAAAGAACATAGATCTAAGGAGGGACAGAGCCAGAGCTGGACTCCACATCTTTTTAAAGCAGCAAGTTCTCTCTAACCTTTCATGCTGCCTTCCTTTTACAAGTACTCATCTGTCACCCAGACTTTTGAACTGTCAGGGGAACACTTTTTGTTGTCTCAGGCTTCCACAGAATTGATAGTAGCCGTCAGAGTCCAGTTATTTCTCTGCCTTCCCATCAACTTCTCTCTCATTTCTGAGAATGGTTATAGAGAATTTAGAATATTTATAGGCACACCATGTAATACTGTCTGGAAAGCCCTTTAGAAGATTGAACGCTCCTTAAAGGAAAAGACTGTACCTCCACATCTCAGATTTCTGCCTAACAAGATCTGTGGCTGCCTGTGAGCGCTCTCTCAGGGCCAGGGCTGGCTCTCTGGTTCCTGGCACGTGGCCCTTGCTTGGTGCTTCCTGGTTTCTGGTCTCATTCACTGGCTTTTCTGTCACATACAACCCCCTGGTAAAAGGCTAAGTTACTGTCCAAGAAACATATTATTTGATCAAGCAAGGACTTGCATTGATGTAAACTTTGCTATATGCATATTAGTAAAAAGTTCGAATTATCAGCTGCAACATTTTTGCTCTCTGTACATTTTGTAATGCGTCTGATTATCTGCCATGCTTGGAGGAAATAAATGGGCAGTGGCAACAAGTCCATTTGAAGAATGACTTCTGAATAGCTTGGATAAGAAGATGAATTTGAGAGGCTTGATGTTCCTTACATTTACCTGCTAGGAGGTAGCAAATTTTAAGATACAACACGTTAACATGTATTGGGAAGTTCAGAGGTAGGAAACTGAGAGGTGTGGGTTATCCTGGAAGGTAAAAATGAGAAGCCTGATGATGAATTTGAGGTCTCAGGAGAAAGCCCAGGGGGGCCACAGTGTGGTGTGAGAAGCAGGATTTGAACTACAGTAGTTTCACCATTAAGTGAATGGATTGTTATGTAGAAAGTAAAAATGGGGGGCAGGCAGGTGGCACAAAGGTTAAGGCACCAGACTCCCACATGGCCAACTGTGGTTTGAGTCCCGAACCTGGTGGCTTGCATTCTCTCTCTCTTTCTCTCTGCTCAAATTAAGGAATCATCATAATAAATAAAATTAAATGAATAATTGTTAAAAATATTTAAAAAATAAAAAAGTGATAATGGTAGCATATTTAGGATAGGTACAATTTATTTGCTAATTTGTTATATTTTATCACAAGCCAGAAGCCAGTGGGATAAATACTGAAAAGAAATATTCTACAAAGCAAATCATGGAGTAATAATGCTTTCTTTAAAATTTTTATTTATTTATTTATTTATTTAAATTTGACCAGAAAGAAACAGAGAGGGAGAGAAAGTGGGAAAGCAAGCCAGCAAGTCCAGGACTTGAACCATGGTCGGCCATGTGGGAATGTCCAGTGCCTTAACCACCATGCCACATGCTGGTCCCAGTAACTCTAATACTATAAATTTTCTGGGATAAACAGCTATTTCATTTTAAACTTATAAAGTTGCTCTTTTCCCCCCATAGGACACATGCTTTCACCAGAGAGAGGGAAGGTGAGAAATCATCTACCCAGGGTGGAGGTACTCACACTGCCATCCCTTCTCCTCCATTCTCCTCTTGGAATTTTGGGCATGCACGCACACATATATGCTCAGTGAGATTTTCAAGTGACCGAGTCTGGGACTTGAATTAGGTTAGCCTTGTGGGTCTCCAAAGCTGTCTTTTTCTTTTGAATATTCTGAACTAGATGAGTACATGGGAGACTAGAGTAGTTTTGTTTTTATTATCTTTATTCTTGCCTTAATATATACTTTTAATTTATTTTTATGTTTTAGGTTTTGCTACAGGGCTTTTTTGCTTGTCCTAGAGAGACACAGAAAGAGACAAAGAGAAGGAGAGTCAGAAATCACACCCTAGGGGGGATGGCCATGCCACAATCCATTCTCCCTTCTCTTCTTGGGATTTTGGACATGTGCACACATTCACTGGGAGTGGTTGTAAATTTTATATAGCTAATTGATTCTCACAAAATGCTTTAGCTGATTTTTGTTAAACCCATTTTTGTAGACAACTTATAGTTGCAGTTGAGAACAAGTATGTTTCTGATATGAATGTTGGCTGATACTTTGATTTATGTTAAGAAGTATCAGCAGTTGATTTATGGGACCAGCAGTTGGCGTAATGGCTATGTCGCTGGACTCTGATGTAGTCGACCACAGTTTGCATCCTGGACCCGGTGGTTTAAACTTACACTGGGTACATGTGCTTGCATGCCCAAGATCCCAAGAGGAGAATGGGAGAGAAGGGATTATGGTGTGGCCATCCCTCCTGGGGAGGGTGATTTCTCACTTTCTCTCTCTTTCTGTCTTTTTGGTGAGTGCATGCACCCTATAGCAAAAACCTTTCAAAAAAAATAAAAATAAAAAGAAGACAGAATTGAAACAATAAGATGTATATTGGAATGTTACTCATTCATCAATGACATGAGTGAATTCTTTGCTGAATTAGATAATGGTTTTAAATGCTGAAAGATTATTTCATCACTTTACAGATCTTATTCACAATGTGACCATAGACACTTTTAGTTCAGTCAGTACTACTAACATTTTTTCCATCATTCTTTAAGTCTAGATCAGGGGTATGCAAACTTTTTCAGTAAGAGGCTAGGTTGTAAATATCTTAGGCTTTATGGGCTATTGTCAGAAGTATTGAGTTCTGCTGTCATAGCATAATAGCAGCAATAGTCAATATGTAAATGAATGGACAGGACTGTGTTCCAATAAAACTTTATTTTGTGAAACTGTGCAGATTGTAATTTGCTGAATCCTAGTATAGACAATCAATAAAGCAATAAACTGAGGCCTGATTTGTAGCATATGCCAGATTCCACGGTGCAAGTACTTCTACCATGGCTAATTTCAAAGCGGTCAATGTGAGGTCCTTGAACCCAGGGTTGAGAACAGATGTGCAGCAGTGAGCCATTGCAAATCTTTCAAGCAAGAAGAGAGAAGAGATAAAAACAAGGTTAGAGAATGGACATGATATAAGGTGGTAAAATAATTAGTTAGTGATGAATTTTTAGTACCTATTATCTTTGACACTAATAAAATTTATCTAAACTTACTCTATTTTTAATAAAACCTATGTTTAACAGCTGCCTTTGAGAATTCTGAAAAAATTAACAATCAACTCTTGTAAGCTGGTATGAACTGACTGCTGAGTACTGGTCAGTCTTCTGAAAGTTGCTGAGAGCAGCAGGATTTTTCAGGAGGTCAAACAGAAGACCTACTGACCAATTTCTTCATATGGGAGAGGGGGTTTTGTGATGACTTCCACACACTTTCATTTTCCTACCTTATGGCACACCCCACAGCCTCCCATGGCTTTGCAGGTGGAGTTCTGGAAGAATGGTAAAGCCTACCTATCCTTTGAAGTGTCTGCTTGTACCATGCTGCACCAAATTGTGGAGGACAGGTTGCCCCATACCTGTTTGCCCTCACTGTCCTGTGCTCTTAATGCATTTCCAATAGCAAAATTGGTACAGAGCGAACCCATTGCAATGGCCAACATTTAACTTTGGAATGATAATGGTCATCCTTTTCTGCAGGTATCTCCAGATATTTCTTGTAACCCTCTCTGTTGGTTGGTGGGTAGAGAAGGAGACCATTGTTTTTATTCAGTGGGTAGAGAAAGTGAAAACCCATAATATTTTGCTTTGAGGCCAAAAAATTCCCCTTTTCCACCTATTACTTATCTAATTTCTGATCTTATGCATATAAAGGCCAGAGGTTGCACAGAATAATGTTAGCAGGGCTGGTCCTTCTACCTCTTTGCAAGCCCTCTCTGGGTGATGTGTTCAGTAGTGGCTGGTAGCTTTTCTTGGGCTTTAGCCCAGTATATAATAAAGTCTTATTTAACTTCATGTTGTCATTAAATAGTTATATATTTTCTAAGAGGTCTAGAGCTTAGCCATATATTTACAAACCACTAAATTTTCAATGAAAAGTTTGAGCAAATTCATGAGAATTACTATGTGGAGTAAGAAGAGTGGGGCTTTAGTTGATTTTTGCCTAACCCATATTTGTAGACATGGATTTAAATTTGTTGTAGACATAAATTTGTTAACTTTGCTCGAATTCACATGCATAGGAAACTTTTATAAGTCTCATAGATGTCTGCCATTTCTCACAAGTAGAACCAGGATAATCATACTGATAACCAACCAGACTCCAAAAACCAAAACCAAAACAAAGCTTTCCATGGTAGCATTTATTCATAAATCTTAGTAGGATCAACCATAGCATTTTCTTAAACCAGTTTCACTACTCTGGTGAAGTTTTAGTGAAACATTGTAAGGGACATGCCAGTCATTGACTCTATCCATACGCTGTCTTTAAGGATGTGCTTCTCCCACAATCTCTCTAAGAGGCAGCCTTACACACGACACAGCCTCATCCAGCCCCCTGTCTCAGTGATGGCTATTGCCAAGGGTGGGCATGTGGCCTAAGCTGTAATGAGGAATGAAATTCTAATACATTCTATAACATGAATGAAGCTTGACAACATTATGCTAAGTAAAATAAGCTGGTTACAGAAAGATGGAGACTGTATATATTACAGGGTATCCAAAAACTGAACACTGAGAGATTGTGAATGAGGTAATGATAGATGTAGCATTTGAACCTGAATCTATTTTTGGCTACAAGTAAGTGAAGCTGGTCAGTCTGCAGAATGAAATACAATTTATTTTTTAATAAAACTTCCTTTCCCACCTCTTCCCATAGGAAACTGCTTGCATAGACAGAATATTTCTAAGAAAACATAAGAAGTTTATCACAACGATGGCCTTTGTTGAGGGAAACTAGGTGACTAGAGTTTCTGGGTGGGAGTTAGTCTTAATTGGCACTATATTTCATTTCATTTTAAATTTCACAATGTATATGCATATTACATATTTACAAAATTAGCTTTCCTGTGGAAAATTTAAAAAATGGATAAACACAAAGAAAAGAAACATAAATCACCAGAGATCCCAGTACTCAGACATTTTTGTTGTTACCATTTTGTAATATAGTTCTTTAACATTGAAGTCACTTTCTTAAAAGTTTTAAAACACAATAATTTAGTTGATTAGAATCCATTTTTAGAGGAAAAAGTCAACTGAAAGAAAAAGAGTATTGCCAATTTTAGTCTCAGGATGAAGGAAATGAGCAATAGTAGATAGAATCTTAGATGATTTCTCAAGAAAGAAAATGGATAACACAGCAATGTTTGGATTTTACTTTTAAAATGTGTATTATTTTGAAAAGTTTATTTATTTCTTCTGTGAAAGAGAGGGAGGGAGGGAGAGAGATGAGAGAGAGAGAGAGAGAGAGAGAGAGAGAGAGAGAGAGATTCCCAATAGGGTTTTCATATTGTGATCCACACCCAGCCTAAGCCAGCCAGATTGTAGTCACACACATATACCTGGCATGCACAGGGAGGCATCAGGTGCCAACCTGGGAACTTCCCATGTGGGTCCAGTATTGCAGAGCACTGCATTCATGCTATGCGTTAGTTGGCCTTATGGACTGATTGTATGTATTAATTCTAAAAATTAGTTTAAAAAAGATTTTGAGATAATTGTCATTATTACTTCTTAAATATATTTGAATGCATAGCAAAACCCAAATTAATGCATTTGTTTTCATATTTAATTGAAATAGAAATGAAATATTAACACTAGAATTCATTCAAAATCTGACTTACTAAAAAGACTTCATTTAGCGTACCAATTATTTGTGTGTGTATGTATATACATGTGTGTGTATATATGTATGTATGTGTGTATTGTGTGTGTGTGTGTGTATATATATATATATCCAGAGAGAAGTGGAGTTCACATCTGGAGACATTCTTGAGTACACCAGACATGTGTGTGGCCATGATTCAGAGTTGGCTGAGGTTGGAGATAAATTGTGGTATCAAAACCCTGTTTGGAGTGTTCTCTCTTTTTCTCATGGAAGAAATAAACGAATAAACTTAAAAGAAATTGCTTTGGATTGATACCAGGTGGTATCAATTGTTGTTTTAGGTGCCCGAAAAACCTTTGAACTATTTTGATGAGAATAACTCATAAATCAGATAAAGTATAGTAACAACTGGATGATTCTTGACCATAGTTATGGCTGACGGAAACAGAAGAATGACATATTCTTAATGTTAGCTAGACAGGGTTATGTGATTATATGCATATATGCATTTGGAGAGGAATGTTTGTGGTGGGGAAATGATGTGTGGACCAAAAAGGTCCATTATGCTTAAGGGAATTGTAAATAAATGAAAGACAGTTTACAAAGGTTAATCATACAACAGCAGATAAAAGTATCGAGACACTTTAGACTTAAGAGAAATTTTAGAAAATATTTTTAATTAAAATGTTTAATAACTTGCATTTATCTTTTTAATGTAAATATCTTAAAAAGTATTTATTTATTTAATTTTATTAATTATTACTATTATTTTAAAAAATTTACTATAGGATACGTGTGCATACCAGAGAGAGACAGAGAGTTAGAGAGAGGGAAAGTGAGAAAGCAAGTTGCCAGGTCCTGTTCTCAAACCAAGGTTATCCATGTGGGAGTCGAGTACCTTAACCACCACATCACCTGCTGGCTCCCATGTGATTATCTTTTAAGTGGACATAAAACTTTAATCATTGTTTAATCAAGTTATACACTGTATTTCTTTGCTGGATTAAACTTTCCATCTCTTGGAATGTCTGTTTCCACTAGAATTCCTCAGCTATTACCCTTCTGGTGCATTTCAGGTGGTGACAGGTGAATGTTCCCAGACCTCTATGTGTTCCTCTGCATTCCATCCCCAGGCACCTAAGGGGTTGGGGGTGGTCATGTAATTATTGTTACCCATGGGAAGTGGGCAGCAATGGTGAGTCACTTCTGGTTAAAAGCAGCTAGTAGTACAATCAACCTTCCCTTTACTCCTTTAGACAACTGGAAAAGAAAAAGTCCAAGAAAGCATACTTGTAAGATGGAAACACAACTTGTTTCTGAGTCACTGTGTCAGGAGAGCCGGCACAGGAGAGATTCCTACCCGTCTGTGTCTGTGATGTGAGGAGGAGGAAACCATTATTACATTGAGATAGCAGGATGTTATTTGTTATTGTAGCATGATCTGATTTGAATAATACATAGGTGCTCTACTACATTACAAGGGTAAAATGGAATTATCCATTTTGAAAGTAAGTTTTCTTGGACATTCTTTATATGTTCATTCTATTTAGATCTTCAAGATGTACTCTTGATACTGTATTTCACAAAGATATATATTTACGCATCTTTCACTTATCAAAACTGTATATGTTATATCTTCTAATTTGAATGTACTTCTTTCACTGTTGAAAACGATGTTTATTAAATCATTCTAATTTTGTTTTTAAGACCCTCTTATACATCTATGCTCATATTTACATTTGTGCATATATATTACAGAAGTTGGGAAGAAATACACCAAATTATTCATTATGCTTTTGTTGCTGGGACAGAAGATGGTAATGGAAATGACAAGATATTTCTTCTTATTGAAAAATGTTCTTCTTTAGGTAAATTTCACTAAAAAACATTAGTTTTATAATCAGAAAAAAACCACAAATGTCACAAATAAAGATTTAAGAAGATAAAATATACTCCAAGGGGAACATGTAGATGACAGATGACCACATGCAAAGATGTTCAGCATCATTAGTCATTTGGGAAGTACAAATAATATCACAATGCAATACCACTACATACTTATTAAAATGGAAAAATTAATAGCAAATCCTGACAATATTCAGTGCCGACTTTACAAATCAACGGAAATTTTCATACATTTCTGGTGAAAATGTAAAATAGTGCAGCCACTTTTTTTTTAATAAAGATTTTTTTTGGCCTTAGGGTGCATATGCTTGTTGTGGGCAGGGGTGGAGGAGAGGGAGAGAGACACACACAGAGAAAGAGAGAGAGAGAGAGAGTGAGAGGGAAAGTGAGAAATTGCCCCCTAGGGAGCATAGCCATGCTGCAATCCCATCTGCTCTACTCTCCTCCCAGGGTCTTTGGCATGTATGTACACATGTTCAGTGTGAGTTTTGAAGCTATCTGGTCTGGGATTTGAACCATGGTCAGCTACATGGGAGTCCAGTGATGTAACTGCTACACCATCCACTGACCCCATAGAGCCACTTTGAAACAGTTTGGTAGATCCTTACAAAACTAAACAGTAATTTACCATGTGACCCAGCAATCCCATACCTAAGGATTTACCCTAGAGATATGAAAACTCTGTTGACACAAAAACCTATCCACAATAGCGACCCTATTGACAATAGCCAAAACCTGAAAATGACCCAATGGAGCTCAGCGTATGAATGGCTAAACTATGGCATATCCATAGACTACAGTATTTCTCAGCAGTAAAAAGGAATGATATATTGACACCTGCAACAACGTGGATGAATCAAGGCATCATGCTGAGCAACAGAAGATGGTCTGAAAGGTTACACCTGTATGATTCCATTTATGTGACATTCTTGAAGAGACAAAGCTGTAGTGACAGAGAACATATCAGTGGTTGCCAGTGGTTAGGGTTGGCCAGCAGGACAGGACTACAGATGGATAACGCAGGAGGTGTTTGGGAGTGGTGGAATTATTTAGCATCATGATTGTGGTACTTCAAGTAAAGTTCATAGTACTTCATACCAAAAAAATTTATTGCATGTCAATTAAAAACAAAAACAGAAATGTGACAAATGATGCCCATCCTTCAGGCTCCACTGTCTTTCCCACACTTAGTTTTCTAGTCTAGTCCAGTCCATATTGAGTTTTCCTTTTCTTTCTCTGAAAGGATAATACTGAGTACACCATTTATCATTTGGTTCTTATCAACAATACAACTCACTTCCCAGATCAATAATCGTACTTAAAATAATAGTACTGCTGCTACCTCATTTATCACTAGGCACTTATCAGTAATTGCTTCGCACTGTGCTTACCTCTCTCATGTGGGCATGTCTTTCTCTAGGAAGAATGGAGTGAGCATGTATTGTAGTGTGCTATAGTGTTTCTCCTATATATACTCTTAGTGTTATATACAACTATTTTTGCCATGCATATGTATTAATACTACTTCATCTTTTATTCAAAATGAGCCAGTGAGATAGTATGAATATTTCCCCTTTAAAGAAAAAACTAAATTTGTAAAATTGTAGGTGTCGAGAGTCACACAGTCATAGGCAAAGTTGTGGGTTAAGACTAGGTCTGGCTGACTCCAAAGCCCAGGATCTTTCCCAGCTATTGCTGTGCTGCTCTGCAGCCCCTTGGTCCACTTCAAAAGATGGAGACTGTCTTACACAAAATCCCATTCGTCGTCAAGGACTTGTTGACATTTGAATGAAAAAAAGTTTATTCTGTTCTGTAAGGCAGTTGTTTATTTATTTAGCTGTAGAGTGTGTGCACTTGGCTGGAGAGAGACAGAGAAGGAAAGTGAGAAATCACCCCTCTCGCCAGGGGGGGATGTCCATGCCACAATCCTTTCTCCTCCATTCTCCTCTTGGAGTCTTGTGCACCTATGCACACACACCAGAGTGATTTTTAAACCATCAAGTCTGGAAAGTGTGGGAATCCAGTGCCTTAACTACTGCTGGCCCCACTGTAAGGGAGTTTTAAAGTGCTTGAACAATTTAGTATGTCTGCCCACTGTTCCCTCAGGCTCAGACAAGGCCTGGTGTGGATGGTTACGGTGATGCGAATAGTTGGGAATGTGATTCACAGACTGCAGATGCCAAGACTAAGCTTGTTTCTTGGTATTTGTCCTCAAAATTGGGAATCACATAGAAGAAAAAAGAATAGGAAAAAAAACCCCAAGGACTATGATACTGGTGCTCTAATGCCCTACAGCATTCATGTAATGAATTAAATTCTTATTTATGTGGGCCAACTTTGTGGCCTGCTGGTTGAGGCAGCAGACTCCCACATGGCTGCCTGTGGAGTTTGAATCCCAGATCTGGTAGAGCATACTGGGCATGGGTATATGCACACCCAGTATCCTCGAAGGAGAGAGAGATGGAGGAGAAGCAATTGCTGTGTGACCGTTCCTCATGGGGAAAGAGGGGGGAAGGCAGTGCTTTCTCCTCTTACTCTCTCTGTCTCTGACCAGTGCACTCTGGGAAAAAATAATCTCTCCTATGCTCATGGAATGTTACTATTTAGTTAGTACCATCCTTGGGAAAGCTGGGAAAATAACTATTCAAATTATTTTTCTGTGTTATTTGGCTCATATGAGGATTCCAGTTGAGAAGGGCTTGAGGGTGGGAATGCGGGGGGTAGAGGAGGAGAGCAGTTCCTGCGCTCATACACAGGAAATAGATTTGGATAGATGGAAGGGGCAAGTTCTGTGAGTGAAAGTGGAGGCCAGTTCAACCTTTAGACCTCAGTTTTGATGCGTGGTGATGAACAGAGCTTTTCCCCTGCTTTTCCCACTGGCTGGTCTGTCCTTACTAGGGTAGGAAAATCCCTAGTTGAATCAGAAATGGCCTCCTGGGTTCAGCATCAAGGTTAGAATTTCTTTTCTGTAAGCGAAGTACTTACGTCTCAAAAGTGTCGGTTTTCTTCACTGTATGTTTTCTAAGATAAAGATAAAACAAAATTAAATCAGAAAGTTATGCATCTGCTAATAAAATACTAATGGGTGTAATCAGAATTTCCTCTGAAGTTCCTCCTCTTCTATTTTTAGAGAGATTTTTGCTATAAGGCATGTACACTTGCTGGAGAGACAGAGAGAGACAGAGACAGAAAGTGAGAAATCACCACCCAGAGGGGATGACCACCCCACAATCTCCTCTCCTCTGTTCTCTAGAAATTTTTGGCACACATGTATATGCACCCAGCATGATTTTTAAGCTGCTGGGTCTGGGACTCAAACCATGGTTGACTATGTGGGAATCATCCAGCAACGTAACCATTACACCATCTGCTGGTCCCTCTTCCTCTTCGTTATTTTGCTGCCTCTGGTTAAATATTTTAAAGTTCAAAATAATAGTACTTCATGATTTAGTGTTTTACAGACAATGTCATTTTCGAGACTTCATTTTGGATACCTTGGTGTGCAATCTTATTCGCATTGCAAATGACTGATTTATTACTACTTTTTTCCCTCTCTTTTCCTCAGCACCTGTTTCTTGGGTCTAAGGATTTCTGAATTTCCTTTATGTGCAGTCTTTACTCTTCATTTAATGTGGTAGTTCGTATTTCTCCTCGAAATCATTTCCTTTTCCTGCTCATATTTTTGCCTTAGAACCCCTGTATTCTTTTTCTGCCCTCCTGCTACTAGAGCCACATCTTAATTTTGTATTACTGGCACATGGTAATTAATTCGCTGCTTACATTTTCAGGTTCATTAACAAAGACATTAAACACATGCACCATATGTTACAACCTATTCTGGAGCTTTTCATTTTTATTCTTTTAACTCCTCTTGATCTTTTCTCTAGACTCTCAGCCTTCATACTAACTTTAAGTTTGTGGCTATCCTTGTACAGGAGGTAGAACTCCTCTCTGTGTTATTTATGGAATGTGGGGAGAAATCACTGGCCTCAAAATATTTATTTTTTTAAGTATTATCTCTACATAAAAAGCAAAATAAAATTGCCCGAACTTCTACAAACTGCAGAGCTAGCTATATGTAGGGTATATGTAAATATATATATTGGGTTGTTGAGAAAGTCATGATGCTTTTTTCTTTTTGCATAGAAAAACAGAAAAATACATCATGACTTTCCCAACAACCTAATACATAAAATATTCATGAGAGCATTAAGCTGGTTAATAGTCTTATGATTAACCAAGTTGGACAACAACTTGGTTTCAAGAAGACACCAGGAGAAGTAGAGCTTTGTGAGAGATGGAGAAGGGAAAATTAATCCTGGAACTTGGGTAGGTACTGCTGTTGGAGGGAGGCAGCACGGGGAGAAAAGAGAGAGAGAGGAAGGTATCAGAAGATTAAAAAAAAAAAGAAAGTAAAAGGTGCCAAAGATGAATGTTCTGGCAATTTTTTCTATAATATAGTGAGGGATAATTATTTTTAAAAAATAATTATTTTAATTTAACTTTATTATTATTATTATTGTTTAGTTTGAGAGACAGAGAAATACAGGGAAAATGAGAAAGCAAGCCACCAGGTCTGAGACTTGAACCACAGTCGGCCATGTGGGAGTCCAACACCTTTAACCATCACGTCACCTGCCGGCCCCAAAAGGTTGTACTTTCTATGGACGAGTGTTCAAAGGGATCGTGCCTCAGGCTACAGGATAAACATTTAGGGAGAGGAACTTCCATTTCTAGCACTCTTATAGACTAGACAGTTTATATACACCAGAAAAGTATATGCACACATTCTTATACACACACATACCTCTTTTTTTTTTGGAGAGTTTTTTTTGCTATAGGGCACATGTGCTCGCTAGACAGACAGAGACAGAAAGACAGAAAGTGAGAAATCACCCCCCAAGGGTGATGGCCACGCCGCAATCCCTTCTCCTCTGTTCTCCTCTCGGATCGTGGGCATGCACACACATGCGCTCGGCGTGGGTTTTAAGCCACTGGGTCCAGGACGCAAACTGCGGTAGACTACGTGGGAGTCCAGCGACATAGCCATTACACTAACTGCTGGTCCCCACACATGTATCTCTTTAGGTGCATAACTCGGTTGGCAAGGACATAAAGGAAATTCTAAGTTCAAAATGATAAGTATAAATCCTCATAATCAGTTGGCACTGAAGTCTGGACAAATCTGCAGATTCTTGGTGGCCAGGAGTTTTGTTTTAATAGGTGAGGGACAGGGAGACAGAGAAGTCCATAGATTTACCAGAGACTCCAGGAAAAATTAGGATATCTGAAGGTGACAGAAAAGAGAACTAGAAAAAGAAATTCCTAAAACGGAGATAGTGAGAAATCTTGCCTGTCTTGACCTTGGCTCTAAGAGAAGCAGAATATATCCTATGAGTATTTGTAACTGTAAGCCGATTCTTACACTTACCTGGGAGCCAGAATTTGCTTTACCTGTGTAGCTCACAAAAAGCCCAAGTCAAGTTTTTAACTCAATGTGGTTATACAAACACAAACCCACTCTAGAGTATTACATTCTCAACTCGGGCTTCAAAGAAACTCAACAGGAAAAGCTCAATAAGCATCATGAACTCTATGTTAAGCATGCAGGCAGACAGACAGACAGACATATACACACATGCACACCCATCACCAAACACAGAAAAACAAGCCATAAAAGCTCACCAGAAACAATTAGTTTCAGAATTAGAACAAATATTGGAATGATTGGAAGTAGAATACAAAATATGCAACATAATAAAAGCAATGAAATAAAATATGTTAATGACAGTCTTACCAAGTATCAAGTACCAGTCCTGACCCAATAAATGTTGAAAAGAACAAAACTATTAGAATTGAAGAACATAAAAAGTAATATAAAAATTTAAGGTTTAGTTTAAATGCTTTCTACTTTTTGTTGAGTTTGAAAACAGTGCATTATCAGCAGGTACAAATTGGTAATTTGTAATATACATATAGAGGAAGAATAACAGACCACAAGGGTTTACACAGGAAGGGCCCTAGAAACAAATTTATAGCTAGAACCACGTTTCTCATTCTCTTCATCAAAAATATCACCTTAGTAAAATCGTGTTTAGATGACAGATTTTTGGTCTTCATCATAGACCTCTCAGAGTTCCAGTGGGTTTCAATATAGGGAAACATATCACATAATTGTTGTGATCAGCCAAGTTTTGGAAACACATGATAGTGATTTTTTCCTTTTTTCTTTTTCCTCCTTCATTCCTTTTTCCTTTTCTTCCTCCCTCCCTCCCTCCCTCCCTCCCTCCCTTCCTTCCTCCCTGGCTCTTCCTTCCTTTCCTTTCTTCTTCCTTACTGTTTCTTTCTTTCTCTTTCTCCTTTTTTCTTTCTTTCTTTCCTTTTCTTTTTTCTCTCTTCTTTCTTTCTTTAGGTTTTTGCTATAGACCATGTGTACTTGCCAGAGAGAGAAGAAAAGTGAGAAATCACCCCCTGGGGAGATGGTTGTGTCACAATCCTTTCTCCTCCTTTTCTCTATCCTGTTGAAATTTGGGACATTGCACTGTTTTTTCTTTTCTTTTCTTTTCTTTTCTTTTCTTTTCTTTTCTTTTCTTTTCTTTTCTTTTCTTTTCTTTTCTTTTCTTTTCTTTTCTTTTCTTTTCTTTTCTTTTCTTTTCTTTTCTTTTCTTTTCTTTTCTTTTCTTTTCTTTTCTTTTCTTTTCTTTTCTTTTCTTTTCTTTTCTTTTCTTTTCTTTTCTTTTCTTTTTTCTTTTCTTTTTTTGGAGAGTTTTTTGCTATAGGGCATGTGTGCTCCCCAGAAAGACAGACAGAGAGACAGAAAGCGAGAAATCACCCCTCGTCCCCCAGGTGGGATGGCCATACCACAATCCCTTCTCCATTCTCCTCTTGGAATCTTGGGCACGCACACAAACACGCCTGGCGTGAGTTTAAGCCGCCGGGTCCGGGACTCGAACCGTGGTTGACTATGTGGGAGTCCAGCAACAGCCATTACACTAACTACTGGTCCCTCTGGCATGATTTTCAAGCCACCGAGTCTGGGACTTGAACTGTGTTCTGCTCTGTGGGAATCCAGCGCCTTAATCACCAAGCCACTTGCTTGCCCCAGAGCAGTGATTCTTAAAGTGTGGTCCTTGAATTAACAGTATTCCTATCATCTGGGAATTCTTAAAAATGTAAAATTTCAGACACCACCCATAAACTCTGGGAGGTGATCTCAGAAATCTTTGTTCTAGTAAGATTTACAGGTGATTCTCATGCATGTAAAATATGAGAACCATTGTGGTAAGTTACTCTCTGGCTCTAAAATGAATGAAAAGTTAGTTTTGATAGCCTACGCACAAAGAACTGAAAGAGGAATTGAAAATATGAAGAACTGAAAGAGGAAATGAGAAGAAATGGGCATAACTTTCTTGATCTCTGTACTCAAAAAGTCACCTGTTATGCCTCTGAAATCTCATGGGAATTTTTATACACACACACACACACACACGCATGCACACACATCCCTTAATATCCTTTTTTTTTTTTGAGAGGTTTTTGCTATAGGGTGCGTGCGCTCGCCAGACAGACAGAGAGAGACAGAGAGACAGAAAGCAAGAAATCACCCCCCGGGGGGATGGCTATGCTGCAATCCCTTCTCCTCCATTCTCCTCTCGGGATCTTGGGCATGCACACACATGCACCTGGAGTGAGTTTTAAGCCACCGGGTCCGGGATGCGAACCGCGGTTGACTACGTGGGAGTCCAGCGACATAGCCATTTCGCTAACTGCTGGTTCCCACCCCTTAATATCTTCTATCTTTGCTCTTCACCTTCTCTTTTCCCTTTCAATTCCTAAATATCCTTCAAATTTTGATGCAAATTAGTGGTTCTCAAACTTGAATGTAAAGTCCACATTTTGAGAACCACTGGTTAAATATTACCTACTACAAGATATTGTCTCCACCCCATGGTCTAGGGCTAGGGAGCTTCAAGCTACGAGGTCTGGGCCTCAAACCACTGGTCACATGGGTGTCCAGATTCTTAGCCATAATGCCACCTGCTATCCGCGAAGATATTCTTAGCATAGACATTGAGAAAAGATTTTGTAGTTTCCATGTAGAGGACTGTGGGAGATAAGAGTTTAGAATCTGAAAAATCTGTGGGTATCAATCACTGGTCCAGTTAGAGATAGATAAAATTGTACATAACAATAACTCATTAGGAAGAGAAAGAAAAAGAACACCTTTACTCACCAAGTGTGAGTTCTTGTAAGACCATAGTACTGTATTGTGCATAAAGAAATAAGTCCTGGAATAAACAAAGTTGAAAAAAATTGAAGAGAGATGTTTAAAAGTGAAGACATGGTAAAGCCAGTGGTTTGGTGATTAATAGGCTTTACAAAGTTCTTGATTTTAGTTAGACTTTTTTGAAATTCATTCCAAAGAAAGACTTGGCTATCACATTTTAGGCTTTTCCTCTATTATCTAGGTTTATACAATGAATAATAATTATAATAAATATATAAATTGAAACCTGTGGAGATATCTGTCTATCAAATAATTGGTGAATTTGTGTGTAAAATAGTTGAATCTGCATTTAATCCCAACATTCAATGTTATAATCAATATGCATTGACTTACCCTTTTTTTCTAGTTGTTTTGTGTTCTCTTACTTTTATTTGTCTCTCTTCAGCTTTCCTGGTGTATTTCCTGAAAAGTCAGTTTCATTCTGGTGCTTTTTTTAAATCTGGAAGTGATTTAATTTCTCCTTTCCATTTGAAGGCTAATCTTGCTGGGTATAGTACTCTTGGCTGAAATTGCTTTTCTTTCAGAGTTTTAAATATTTCTTTGTTCTTTCCTTGCCTGCATTGTTTCAGTTGAGAGACTTGATGTTGGTCTAATGGATAAATTTTGTAACCAACTTGGCATTTATTTCTTGCCATTTTTAGAATTTTGTCTTTGTCTTTGATTTTTTTTTACCAATTTGGCTATGCTATGCCTTGGAAAGGATCTTTTTTTGGGTGTCCTTTGCATCTCCTGGATTGGGATGTCTGCATGCCTCTCTAAATTTGGAAAATTTTCAGCTAATATGTTGTGAAATATGTTTTCTATGCCTTTACCTGTCTTTTCACCTTCTGGAATATCTATTATGTGGATATTTGGCCACTTAATGGTGTCTAGGATTTCCTGTATACTGTCCTCATTTTTAATGGCTATTCTTCAGTTCTTTTTGGTTGCTTGAGTGGAGGTTTTGTCTTCATGATTAGAGGTTCTTTCCACTGTGTGGTCTAATCTGCCACTGATACTTTTGAGGGAAATTTTGATTTCCTGCATAGTGTTCTTTATTTCCAGAAATTCTGTTTGAAACTTTTTCAATGTGTCTATATCTATATGGAATTCCTCCTTCAGGTCATGGAAGGATCTCTTCTTTTTGGGAATTGGTCCGCTGTTTTCTCTTGTATCTTGTTGAGTATTGTTACAATGAATATTTTCAGTTCTTTTTCTGACGTATCTGTGATCATCCATGTTTAATTCATTTTTGGTGAGAAGTTATAATCCTTTGAGGGAGCGGTATTCCCTGATTTTCTCTTACTTCTTGGGGTTCTGCTTTGAATTTATTAATTTGGTGACATACTCACTTCTTCCTCCTTCTTTGGAGTATGTTTCTGTAGCTGTGTGCTCCTACATTTCTTTATGATGCTTAAGCTCTGTGCCAATTTCCCTCCTGTACTGTGAGAATGTGGAATCCACCGTAGGAGTTTAAGGTTCAGTTATTTGGAGGGAAGTTTCTCTCCTTTTTACTGCTAAGGGAATTATGTGGAAAGACTTACTCCAGCGTCTATTTTCAAGTGTTTGGTTCTTGTATACCCAACATTACTGCTTCCAATGTGGATGGAGGTTGAGCTGACAGGTAAAGTAGACCACTTTGTGCAGTGGACTTGTGCACCGTGGGGGTCGGAGAGCCCCTCCTCCCCCTAGCAGGCTGTGTGTGGGGGGGTCCCTGCTGATGAGCTCAAGCCAAGTGGCTAGAGTTGGGGCTACCTGTTGGGCTTTCTATTTCTATCTCTGAGATTGCAGCGTCTCCCTATTGCTCCTTCTTACTCCAGGAGTGTAGAAACTATGTACTGGTTCTTGAAGGTTGGCGAGCCCCTCCTCCCCCACAGTAGGCTGGGCGG
>NW_006160054.1:3314357-3323448 GCF_000334495.1 Tupaia belangeri chinensis | reverse complement strand
GCTGGGTCTCCTTGTTGGTCCTTTTTTTTTTTTCTTTTTTTCTGGAGAGGTTTTTGCTATAGGGCCCGTGTGCTTGCCAGAGAGGCAGAGAGGGACATAAAGATAGAAAGTGAGAAATCAGAGGATGGCAGGGAGGATGACCACGCTGCAATCCCTTCTCCTCCATTCTCCTCTCGGGATCTTGGGCACGCACACGCAGGAGTCCTGCGTGAGTTTAAGTCAGCAGATCCGGGACTTGAACCACGGTAGACTACTACATGGGAGTTCAGTGACATAGCCATTACACTAACTGCTGGTCCCACTTGTTGGTCCTTTTAAGTCTGGGATTGCAAGGTCCCCATGTTGCCTCTTCTTTCTTTCTCATTTATTCCTTTTAATATTTAATTTTAAAATGATTTATTATTATTATCCAAATTTGCTATAGGGCACGAGAGAGAGAGAGAGAGAGAGAGAGAGAGAGAGAGAGAGAGAGAGAGAGAGAGAGAGAGAGAGAGAGAGAGAGAGAGCCACAAAACATAGGACTCAAACCCATGATTGGCCATGTGGGAGCCCAGCACCTTAACCACCGCACCGCCTGCTGGCTCTTTAATATTTAATTTTTACCACCGCAGGTTCTTTTTACTGTTTTATCTTTTTTTCTTAAGGAATATTATTCATCTCTGTATTAGTTTACTATTCTATTTTTTAATGCAATGGGCAGGGTGGCAATATGGCAGAAAGTATGTGTTCTAAGCAAGGGAGACTTTTTGTTTGTTTTTGCTCTAGGGCGCGTGTGCTCACCAGACCCCCTCCCCTCCCCACACACAGCACACACACATATACAGACAGAAGAAGAGAGAGAGAAAGTGAGAAATCACTTCTCAGAGGAGATGGTCACGCTGCAATCCCTTCTCCTACACTCTATGCCTTCAAGTTTGGGCTGATTCTTCAAATCTGGAATAACCAGGTTGTATTTAAGTTCCTGTTAGACATCTATTCAAAAGGGTTTATACAAAAATGTGTTTTAAATAGTTATCTATGGAAAATTGAGGAGAACACATGCAGTTTAATTTCCTTGTTTTCCCCTATACTTTCCAAATTTTCTGAAAGTAAGGAAGAAATACGACTAAATTTCTACTACTCGTTAAAAAAAAATTGCCATAGGGCATGTGCACTTACTGGAGAGAGACAGAGAGCCAGTGAGAGGGAAAGTGAGAAATCATCCCCCTCATTGTTAGGTTTTCAGGTTACTGCAGGTAAATGCATACTACCTAGTAAGTATTCAAAAGTAGGTGAAGACTGGTAAGGATCATAGAGAAATGAAAGAAGATGTTTTAAAGTAGTAGAGATTGGGACCAGCAAGTGGTGGTGATTAAGGCTCTGGACTCCTCCATGGTTGACTGTAGTTCACGTCCCAGACACAGTGACTTGGAAGTCACGCTGGGTGTGTGTGCCTGTGTGCCCAAGATCCCGGGTGGAGAATGCAAGAGAGGGCATTGAGGTGTGGCCATCCCTCATGGGGATTGTTTCCTCACTTTCTTTCTCTCTCTCTGTTTCTCTTTGGTGAACACATGCACCCTATAGCAAATTAAAAACAAAACAAAACAAAACATTAAAAAATCACTTTGTTTTAATAATTGAGTACGTAAGTTAAGAAACAGCTTGTATTAAAAGTGTGGCTTTTGAATTGGAACCCAATGGGCAAAACTGTAAAATGACAACTTTCTTTTTCTTTTCTTTCTTTCTTTCTTTTTTTTTTCTGTAACAATCATTTTTTAAAAATATTTATTTATTTATTTATTATCATCATAATCTTTTCTTTTTTGGATTGCATATAACTTTACATTGCTTTTTCAAAAGGGAATGCCATGCATGTCAGTCAATACAGAGACATTAATCTCCCCATTTCATCCTTCAATATCTTTTCATTGTTTTTCCTGATCATTATTATTATTATTCCAATTATTTTTTTTAAACAGTCAATCACTATTTCTCTTTTTGCTTGTAAAAAGACTTTAGCCATCATGAAATACTTCTCAGATCAATCCACTTGAGAATACTATACATGTCATCATCAGCAGGTAATAAGCCATATCTGTTTCCACTAACGTGACAACTTTCTTCTTTACTTTATAATTTCCCCCCCCTTTTTTTTTTAGTTAAGTTTTGCTGTAGGGCACATGTACTGACCAGAGAGAGACAGAGTGGGAGAGAGAAAGTGAGAAAGTAGCCCCCAGGGAAGATGACCATGCTACTCTCCTCTTGGGACTTTGGGCACTCACACACACATACTGGAATATTTTTTAAGCTGTGAGGTCCAGGGCTAAAACTGTGCAGTTGGCTATATGGGATCCAGTTGTCTTAACCACCACACCACCTGGCTGGCTCTAATTTTCCTTTTAGTGAAAGAAAAAAATCCCCATCTGGCAGCTGCTTTCCTTTCCCTATTTAGAAAAAAAAAAATTATTGCTCAATAGATTTGAACACAGTGAGAAATGTCAGTACCTAGCGATTTCCTTAATAGGTTATGAAAACATATTTTTCTAGCATAATTCTATGTCCTTGAATATATCAGTTTCTCTTTTACTTCAAAATCCTAGGTTTCTTGGCTTTATAACTGCAGCTGAGACCCAACAATGAGAAAGTGCTCTTCTGTATGGTCTCACATTCAAGAATCATGAGGACCTTAATGAGGAGTGTTAGGCTGTGCCTTCTTATCCGTTTGTATTAAAAGGACAAGAAAAGTTTTAGCTGAGATTTCAGAACTGAAAAATTGCTGACCTCTGTTGTTCTTAAATGAAAGACTAGCTGATAATCCACCACCTCCAATAACATTGCAAGATCAGCAGATGCCACACACAGACAAATCCGTTGGCTTTCTGGATTACACAGACATTCGGCAGGAGAGTTCAGAATTTCACAGTTTCCCATTATAGAGGTCTAACCAAGTTCAAGGAAAGAAAGAAAAAGGAAAACCTTTGGGTAGATAAATCAGGTATCCATCCTAATTAACTGAGAGAGAACTACATGGCTTTAAATTCTTCTTTTAAAAGAAGGCTTTGAACAAGGCAGAAAGATATATTGAAATAAAAATGACCAGTTGTGCATATTTGGATATAATTAGAAATGTTAAATGGATTTCCTCTACATGCTTTCTAAAAACGGGTGATAGTTGGTATTTAGGTGAATTCAAACAAATGTGTTCCTACTTTATGAAAATCATAGTAAAAAAAGTCCAAAGATGTATGAAACATTTTTTTCCCTTAAGTTTAAAATTTAGTAGAAATTTAGATAGATTACAAAGCATTCAATGCAGAAAATAGGTACAGTTTTTTTTTCTTCTTCTTTTTTTTTTTTTTTTTTTTTGAGAGGTTTTTCGCTATAGGGCATGTGCGCTCGCCAGACAGACAGAGAGAGACACAGAGAGAGAAAGCGAGAAATCACCCCCCAGAGGGGGATGGCCATGCTGCAATCCCTTCTCCTCCATTCTCCTCTTGGGATCTTGGGCACGCACGCACACGCACCCGGCGTGAGTTTCAAGCCACCGGGTCCGGGATGCGAACCGTGGTCGACTACGTGGGAGTCCAGCGACATAGCCATTACTCTAACTGCTGGTTCCCGAAATAGGTACAGTTTTATAAATAAATCTCAGTGCTTTTTAAAATAAAAGATCAGGAAAGAAGATACCAATCGAAACATCCATTTCTCTGAGTTCCAGTTCTGTCTGTTCCCACTTGGATGCCCAGGTCTCTCCTTTACATTTCTACTTAATAAGCTTTTAAATTTTTTGTGTTCATATTAGAAGTCTTTATTTCCCACCTCTCCTAAACTGTCCTCTGCAAATCTTCCCAATCTCAGTAAATCGTTTAACCAATCTCCCTGCTGCTCACAGCCAAAGCATAGGAAGCATCCCTAATTTCTCTCATTTCTGTATAACCAATGACTCTCAAGTCCTGTAGTTGCCATCTCCAGAATTTTTGTTGGTTCTCTCTCTGTTGTTTCTACTCTAGTCCAAGCCACCCCTATCTCTTGCTTCGGCTAAATCAGAGCCTCTATAGCTCTATGCTTTTGTTCTCTACTATACAATTCATTCTTCACTTGCAGCCAGAGCAATCTCTTAAAAATGTAAATCATCTTGGAACCAGCAGATGGTGTAATGGTTATGTCGCTGGACCCCCATGTAGTCAACTGTGGTTCGAGTGTTGGACCCAGTGGCTTGAAACTCTCAATGGGCATGTGTGCGTGGCGCATGCCCAAAATCCCAAGAGGAGAATGGAGGAGAAAGGATTGCAACATAACTGTCCCCCATGGCGGGGGATGATTTCTCACTTTCTGTCTCTCTCTGTCTCTCTGGTGAGCACATGCGCCCTATAGCAAAAATCTAAAAAAATGTAAATCATTTCTTGCCACTTGCTGCTCAAAACACACTTAAATGTTTTTTTCTTTTTTTTCCCCTATTGAACTAAGAATACAATCTGAACTACTTTCTGTGATGTTCAAGGACTCACATGCACTCTTCCCGCCACCTCTTTGCCTCATCTTGAACTACCCTTTTCTTAGCTCACTATGCTTCTGTCACTTAACTTCTTTTGGTTCCTAGAAAATTCCAAGCCATTTCCAGTCAGGTACTTTCCATTGATCCTGCATCTGATTATTTCTGTTCTGTTTTATTCAGTTCCAGGCACTGGGGAATCCTCCCATTAAATCTTTTGTTGGAGCTGGCTAAGATAAAAGAGGATGCGTTAGTTTTCTATTGCTGCTGTAACAAATTATCACACACTATTGGCTCAAAACAACATGGATTTATTACCTTACAGTTCTGGAGGTCAAAATCTGAAATTGGTTCTACATGCTAAAATCAGTCTACACACTAAAAGCTGTGTTGCTTTCTGGAAACTGTAAAGAAGGAACTGTTTGCTTGCTCTTTCAACTACTAGAGACCACCTGCGTTTCTTGGCTCCTGGTTTTCCTTGATCTCAAAGGGCATATTCCAACCGCTGCTTTTTTTGTCACAGCTCTACTCTCCTTCTAAGCTCTGCCTCCCTCTCATAAGGACCCTGGTGATATCCAGCTCCACCCAGATAAACCAGAAAAAAATGTCCCCCTTTAAAGATCTTTAATGTTTGATTGGCAGGTGGCATAGTGGTTAAGGTGCTGAACTACCCCATGGCTGACTGTGGTTCGAACCCAGGACCTGGCAGCTTGCTTTCTCACTTGCTCTCTTTCTGTCTTTTCTAGTCAAATTAAAAAATAACTAATAATAACAAATAAAATAAAATAAATAATTATCTCTCTCTCTCTCTTTTTTTTTTAGAGAGATTTTTTGCTATAGGTGCATGTACTCACCAGAGAGACAGAAAGCAAGAAATCACACTCTCCGCCCCCTCCCCCAGCACACACACACACACACACACACACACACACACACACACAGGGGATGATCGTGCCACAAAGCCTTCTCCTCCATTCTCCTCTTGGGATTTGGGAACACATGCACATGCATCTGGCATGAGTTTAAACCTTTGGGTCTGGGAATTGAGCTGCATTAGACTATGTGGGAGTCCAGAGATATAACCATTATGCCATCTGCTGGTCCCAATAAATAATTCTTAAAAAAAAAGATGAAAAAAATTTCTTTTTTTCATTGTCATTATTTGTTTATTTTTATTTTATTGAAGTTGAGCAGAGAGTGACACAGAGAGAAAGAAAGTGAGAATGCAAACTGCCAGGTCTGGGACAGGTTAGCCATGTGGGAATCCAGCCACCCTAACCACCATGCCACCTGCCAACCCCCCAAAAATGATGTTTAATGTAATTATATATGGTGAAGTCCCTTTTTCCATTCATAGGTTTGGGGGCTTAGGACATGAAAATCTTTTTTTTTTTTTTTTTGAGAAGTTTTTGTTATATCATGTGTGCACTTACCAGAAAGACAGAGAGAGACAGAGAGACAGAAGTGAGAAATCACCCCCCGGGGGGATGGCCACACCACAATCCCTTCTCCTCCATTCTCTCTTCGGGATCTTGGGCGCACACACACATGTGCCCGGAGTGATTATCAGCCACCGGATCCGGGACTCAAACTACGGTCTAGTGATTATAAGCCACCGGATCCGGGACTCGAACTACGGTCAACTACATGGGAGTCCAGTGACATAGCCATTATGCTAACTGCTGAGGACATGAAAATCTTTGGGAAGTCATTTGCTAGCGTAGAAGTTTTCTGAGTTCTTATTTCTTTCCCATGTCTCTGCCAACAATCGGAAGAATGGGCTTTGAACCTGACAAGTGAAAATTTAGTTTGAATTTGCTCAAGACTTGACACATTAAGCCTGAGTCCAATTGACTAAAGTTTAGTGAACTGAGGTAAAAGCCAGTCCTCAGCGCTCAACTTTACAAACATTCGTTGAATAACTGCTGCACACACATACTGTCCCTGAATAGCACTTTTCTTTAGCTCTATCTCACCCAGACTCCATACCCATAATGAAATTCAGTTTCATTCAGATAATTTTTCATCCTGTACTATCATCAAAAAAGTTATCAGAAATGCTGGCCCACCACATTGTTTATTATTTGGCTGTGACACATACTTTTAAATATATCCAGGCCCAGGCTTTGTCATTTTCTAGACATGAATGTTTCCCTATGGGTGAGCGGTGAGCAGCCAGATAGGCATAAATGAAGAACAAATAATCAGACCTAGAGACCAATCAAGCTCACTGACCTTGACATCTGTGGCACACAAGATGGAGTCATTTCCTTCTCAGCTTATGGTCAGGACAAAAATACAGCCCAACTAGAAAAATGATGAGAAGCCTGGGCATATTTCTGTGAAGTAATTGCTAAATTTCAGTAAAATCAAGTGCTTCTCTTTCTCTAGTCTTTATTTATTTATATATTGTTGATTTTGTTTTTATTATTTATTTTTGATTCATTCCCTGAGCATCATCATAGCGTACATGATGCAGTTTCCCACCCAGAATATACTGTATAGTGGATTAGTCATACATGTTATCATCACTAGCAATTTTCCATTCCTTGTTTCATATATATATATATATTTATGTTTTTCACCCTTTGCATTTCCCACGCTTCTTAGGCAAGTCTTTATTCAAGCTTTATTAAAACTGAACCTCTTTGGACCCAGTAGGTTGCATGGTGGTTAAGGCACTGAACTCTCACATGGTCCAATCAAACTTTGGACCTGGTGATTTGCTTCCTCATTTTTTTTCTCTTGCACATGCACATGCCCTACAATTTTTTTTTAAAAAAAATAACAGTAATAATAAATAAGAATTAATAAATAATTCTTAAAAAATAATTTAAAAAACTAAGCCTTTTGTTGAACAGAGATAGAAGGAAGATGTGATTTGAAGAATATAAGAAGTGATAAAACAGGAAGAAAAGGGGGCTTAAATAAGAGGACTGAAAACAGGTAGAGGATTTAGTAAGTGCTGTGAGAATTTTTTATTTTCGCAATGGAATTTGCAAATAGGTAAATTTGCATTTATCTACACTGATCATGATAAAAGGTGAGATAAAACAAATTTCTAATATCAGGGATACAAAGAGAAAATTACATTATATCACAGGGAAGTTATAAATAAGACATAATAAACTAATATATGTCAATAAATTTAACAACTTAGATGAAAGATATAAACTCATTGAAAGACATAAATTCCCAAATTTGAATCAGAATTAAACAGAAAATTCTGAATACTCCCAGGTCTCTTTCATAATTTGAATTCTTATTAGGGCAGCAGATTCACAGCAGGTATGTTGTTAGATTCCCACCTGGCCAAAGGAGGTTCGAGTCCCAGACTCAGTGGCATGAAAATCACGCCATGCACGTTTAAGTGCATGCCCCAGATTCCAGGAGAAGAATAGAGAATAAGGGATTACAGTTTGAAGATCCCCCCAGGGGTTGATTTCTCACTTTCCCTTTCACTGTCTTTGTCTCTTTCTCTGACAAACATATGTACCCTAAGGCAAAAACCTCTTAAGTAAATAAATAAGTTGAGTTCCTAACAGAAACCATTCCACACAAAAATGTCAGTCCCAGCTGGGAACAACTCTATTAATGTATTTTAGAAAATAAAAGATAAGATAATATTTCAAATCTTCTGTGAAACAAGCATTACCCTGAGAAGTAAACCACAGAGATACGACAAAGCAAGGAATCTGTAGGCCACAGTATAAACCTAGATGTAAACTTCAAGAACATTTTAGCAAATTGCCTCAGTGCAATTTCAATAATCCATCAACTTCCTCATCTCATGGAACGCCTTGGCTCTATTCTCCTGGCTCTTCTGTAGTTCATTGTCTTTCTTTTCTTGCATCTCTGTTAATTTTGTCCCTATGAATATTTAAAAATTCTTTATAAGACATTTCTATGATTTCCATTGGACTGTCTGTGGATGAAGTTATTTTTTTTCTCTTGGAGGAGAGGTATTTTCTTGCTTTCCCATATTCTTATAACCCTGCAGTGATTTCTAGTCATCTGATAAATGGTTTGTTTCTTCCTAGTTCTTGAAGTTCAAGTTGAGTGTTCAGGAGCCTGCAGGAGGAGATGATCTGCAGTTTCTTTGCCATTCCGTATTTATCCCTTAGTGCGGCAGATTCAGTAGGCATTTGAGGAATATGTTGACTGTAATATTCTTTGGATGTTTGGCTGTGGTCTAGACACTCAGTGAATGGATATTGAGGAGCAAAGTGATAAAGTGATGAAGTAAAAGAAAAAGATTAATAAAACAGAGAGAGAGAGAAAAAAAAAAGAGAAAAAGAAGAAACAAAGAAATAACAACCAAAAATTATTTTTTTTAAAAAAACAGCAAAATATAAAACACTAGTTCTCAGCAGCAATGTAGTCTTCTTCTGAAGACCTGCCCCTTGCCTCTCCTCGGGGAGAGAGAAAGGGGATTATTAACAAGATAGGAGGATCTGAAAGCCAAGAGAATACTTTACCTTAAAACATCTTATAAAGGAAAAATTACAAAAAAATTAGAAGACAGAGAGAGGCAGAGAGAGGCAGAGAGAAGGACAGAGGGGCTCACTACCACTCAAGTTTTGGGACTGGAGGCTGAATTATCAGTAGAAAAAATTCAAT
>NW_006160054.1:3301433-3314346 GCF_000334495.1 Tupaia belangeri chinensis | reverse complement strand
CCTGAAATCACTAGTTCTCAGTAGCAATCTCTTTTTCTAGTCTTTAAAATTCACTAGTTGTGTGATGGTTTACCATCTTGTCACAGCCAATAGGTATGTGACATTTCAGAAAAGAGAGATTTATTTCTTTGTTAGGGGAGGGCTTTTACCAAATATTGGACTCTCTCTCATCTTGCCTCAATTCTTCATAATTCAGTGAAGAATGTAAGTACAATGCAGGAAAACATAACTCATCCAGGTTAGCTATCTATTCCTCCTTGATATTATCAAAAAAGTAAAATCACAAGAATTAAAAACACTTTGAAGCACATCCTCATCTCTCATTTTTAGTTAAGAAAAGTCTTTTTTTTTTACCATTACCCTCTTTGCCTTTTCTTTTGCATATATATATATTTTTAATTGCCAGAGGATATGTGCACTTGCGAAAGAGAAAGAGAGAGAGAGAACTTCCCAGGGCCTTTCTCCTCCATTTTTCCATCTTGTGGGGATTTCAGGCATGTGAACACATGTGTCCCATGATTTTTAAGCCAGTGGGACCTGGATTCAAACCGTGATTGGCCATATGGGATCCATCTTCATTAACTACTAGGCTATGGGGTTGGCCCCGAGTAATTTTTTTTTTTTTGGAGTGTTTTTTTCTTTCTTTTTTTTTTTTTTTTTCCAGCTATAGGGCACGTGCACTTGCCAGACAGAGAGAGACATAGAGACAGAAAAAGAGAAATCACCCCCCAGGGGGGATGGTCACACCACAATCCCTTTTCCTCCATTCTTCTCTCGGGATCTTGGGCACACATGCACACGCGCCCGGCATGAGTTTTAAGCCACCGGGTCCGGGACTCGAACCGTGGTCGATTATGTGGGAGTCCAGCGACATACCATTACGTTAACTGCTGGTTCCCGCCCTGAGTAATTTTTTGATGCAAAACTTTTAAGGCAGAAATAATGTGTACATTTCTAAATCAATTCATATTTTAGTGCATTTCTAGAAAGAAACATTTAATTTTTTCTCAATCTTCCATTCAACTCCTACTAACTTGCAGTAGGTTGTACATGTGACAACTTAGGCAACACTGAGAAGGTGGTAGGACATCATTTATTTAGAGGTGTAAGAGAGAAAAAAACATACAAGACATAAATATGAGGATATTTTATTTGTTGCTATTTCTTAGTAAAGTCTATGTACCTTTATAGAATATGGCCTCTGCTTGGTAGTGTTACTTGCTTTCAGTGATACTTGGAAAAAATTACCAGTCATAGGAGTTAGAAGATAAACTGTTTTTCAGTGTTATTCCAAATTAACCAAAACATAAAATCAGACTTTGCTTGCCCAAATAATCATAGACTGGGGTTACAGTATTTGCTCTGTCATTAACCAGCTATTTCATTTTGAAAAAAGTAAAAATTAGGGACTCAAATTAAGGTCTCTGCTAAAGAGAATCCTGTTAACGTGACCATTTCCTAAACTTATGGTAAACCAAGTTGTACTCTGACTACTGTCCTTTCAGATAGCAGATGACAGCCGAGGTTTATGACTGCACTTTTGGTTCCTTAATGATCTATTGTCAGGAAAGGGGGACACACCAGATGTTGCCAGCTTGAGCACAACAAATACTTTTTGTTACTATTGAATCTTAGGGAGAGAGAATGCTCTCTGTAGGACCTTTAGACAACTCATGCAAATAGTGAGTTTATGAATTCCATCTATTACCATTTATTTTTCATAAGCAGCTCTCATGGAATGACAATGGAAGAAAGTTAACTTATTGTTGGCAAAAGCCATAAGCCAAAAGCCAGAGGAAATGGATTTAAAAACATCTAAGACTGCAATAACAGCTATGAACAGATACCTGGACAGAATTTGTTAACATTCCATGCCATGTGGAAGCAAATGGTGGAAATCTGGAAAGAGATTTGGAATTGGAGATGACAGTTTTCCGTAAGACAGGGATAATGAAAGGGTGAGAAAAAGAAAGGCTATTTCTTTTTCTTTATTTTTTTCTTTTTAGAGATTTTTGCTATAAGGCATGTGTGCTTGCCAGAGAGACAGAGACAGAAGTGAGAAATTACCTGCAGGGGGGATGGCCACACTGCATTCCCTTCTCCTCCCGGGATTTTATGCATTCACACACATAAACCCAGCATGAGTTTTAAGCCACCTGGTCTGGGACTTGAACTACAGTTGACTACATGGGAGTCTAGCGACATAACCATTATGCCATCTGCTGGTCCCCAGAAAGGCTATTTCTTGAGCTGATCAGTTGCTTAAGTTCTGCCTAATTGTGAAAAGGGGTGTGTGACAGTAAGAAGTCAAGAACCTCAGGCTATAGTAAAAGACATTGGGGTTTGTAGAAGTTTGTGGGCATAAATACCACAGGATAGGTGGTAAATTTTTTGAGACAATCGCTTAGTGAAGTTTGATTTTTCCTTTTAGCTGTAGAAATGATTTAATTTTCATGGAAGATTCTGGTGAGAAATAGTTTTACTTCTTAAAAATGGAATCTTAACAATAAGAAATCAACTTGGGCCATCAGGTGGTATGGTGGTTAAGGCGCTGGACGGTCATAAATACCACAGGATAGGTGGTAAATTTTTTGAGACAATCGCTTAGTGAAGTTTGATTTTTCCTTTTAGCTGTAGAAATGATTTAATTTTCATGGAAGATTCTGGTGAGAAATAGTTTTACTTCTTAAAAATGGAATCTTAACAATAAGAAATCAACTTGGGCCATCAGGTGGTATGGTGGTTAAGGCGCTGGACACTCCCACATGGCTGACCAAGGTTCGAGTCCTGGACCTGGTGGCTTGCTTTCTCACATTCCCTCTCTTTCTCTCTGTATCTCTCTCTGGTCCAATTACAAAATTAGTGAATGAATAAATAATATTAAATAATAATTCTTTAAAGAAAAGAAGTCAACTCAGAGAAGCAACTTAGAGGAGAGACTGATGGATGAATCATCTAGCTCTGTGAAAGGATGCAGGTAAAGGTTTTCATGACTTTTGTCTGTAAAAATGAATACAGTACCATCTCCTGATAAATGAATACACTCCAATGACAAATTTTCTTGTTTAAGAGCCTTTTGCTTGATGCTTAAGACAGAAAAGTGAAGTTTTAGTATATGTATATCACTAAGTACTAATTAATAATATGAATGTCCTTAGCCTAATGTGCTTCTAGAGGTCTTGGGCCAAAGGGAGTGCTTAAAGAGGCAGTGCGACATGATAGATATGTATCTGATCTCTGTCCCTCTTTCTTGGCACACAGCTCCTAAAACTCTTGGAATCTTTGAAGTGATGTATCATTTTGTATGCCAATAAGATGACTGATAGCTGGGGGATCCTAGATAATGTCAGCATGAAGATGGTTGCTATGGGAATCAATCCTGGGGAGAAAGAGGGGCTGGAGGTTGAGTTAATCATTCATGGCCAACGATTTCATCAATCATGCTTATGCAATAAAGTCTCCACACAGTATGGGATTGGAGAGCTTCCAGGTTGGTGAACATGTGGAGGTGCTGGGAGGGCATGCACCCAGAGCGGGCACAGAAGCTGCACTCCTTCTCCCATACCTTCAGCAAATTGTCAAACCAAAGGAGAGGGCTGTGGGAACCTCTGATTAGTAGCTGTTTGGTCAGAAGCACAAGACTTGGAAATGATATCTGAAGTAGGTGGCCGTGGAGTGGTGATGATAGTGCTGGTGGCAATTTTATAGCATTAAGCCCTTTAAGAAGTGGGATCTGATGCTAACTCAGATTTTAAGATACTCAGCTGCTGTCAGAGAATTGGCTAGTGTGGGCAAAATCCCCCTACCCCCTCCACATTTGGTGGCCAAAAGTATTAATGTGAGTATGGAAAGATATTGTTTGCTTTTCCTATCCAGAAAGAGAAGCCAAAGCCCAGCTATGATTGGTGTCTAAGTTGTTTAAGAAAATCAGTAGAGATAGATCATGGAGAAGTAAGTGACAATGGGAATCCATGTTTGCTGTAGACAATCATGGTAACTACAGGGGCCATTCTAGCATGTTAGAATTTAGATGTTCCCATGGAAACCAGCAGGTGGTGTGGTGGTAAAGGCACTGGACACTCTCACATGGCTGACCATGGTTTGAGTCCCGGACCTGGTGTCTCACTTTCTCGCTTCCTCTCACGCGCTCTCTTTGTTTCTCTCTCTCTGGTTAAATGAAAATGAATGGATGAATATATAAGATTAAATAAATAATCCTTTAAAAAATAAAAAAAAAGAATTTAGTTGTTCCATATACAAACTTGCATACCCTTCATCATCCATCCAAACCAGGATCAAATATTTGTAGCACTGAGCTTTACTTTGGCATCCAGTATTATTCTAATTCTACCTACTTGCTAACTGACATTATTTTGACAGGTTACAAAGCCTTAACTGCTGTATAACTTCAGAAAACAGTATACACCTAAGGACCAGCAGTTAGCATAATGGCTATGTCGCTGGACTCTCATGTAGTCGACCGCGGTTGTAGTCCCGGACCCGGTGGCTTAAACTCACACCGGGCACGTGTGCGTGCGTGCCTAAGATCCCGAGAGGAGAATGGAGGAGAAGGGATTGTGGTGTGGCCATAACCCCTGCGGGGTGATTTCTCGTTTTCTATCTCTCTGTCTCTGTTTGTCTGTCTGGCGAGCGCACAGCGCCCTATAGCAAAAACCTCTCAAAAAAAAAGAAAAAAAAGAAAAAAAAGTATACACCCCACCCCACCACTTTAGAAAAACTCTTTTAAATGATTATTTTTTACCCCCTAAGAATAGGTTTGTTTATGTATGTACAGATAGACTTGGCATTTTTTCCCCTGATATCTCCCTACTCCCCAGTTTATTACTAGTGAGAGTTCTTTGATTGGTGACAATATACATATTTCAGAATTTAGCCATTTTTAGGAATTGCTCTTGTTAAGACAGTCAGAGAAGAAAATTGGCCTCGAGATTTGTGTTTTGTGATGTGTGTGTGTGTGTGTTAATTAATGCTTTCCTAAGAATATAATTTTCTGTATTGCCATTATATATGATAATTCAAGGTTGTCAGGTTATAAGAGTTACTTGAGGCGAAGGCCTATAACTATTATTACTAGCAGCTACTTATTCAGCAAGATTCATTTAGTAGGCATTTAGATACTGTCACTAGACCTCAACTCTATTGATTTTCCCTTCATTGCACATAATTCCCAGTGTGATGCAAAGGGGGCCAGGTGTTACCTATGTATATAATAGGTTGTATTACAGTGAGGAATCCTGAGCTTGGGGTGCCCCAGAATTTAATAATGGTCAGCGAGCCTACCTGCCCTTCGTTTTGGAGGGGGACCCCCATCTCTATTAGTTTTATGACTTGGCTGTTTGAGAGACATCTTTGAAAAGATAGTAGTAGAAGCCTCTGCTAGCAAGCTGTGAAGAAATCTGAGACCCAGTGAGAATCCCAATATGATTATTTTAAACATTTTCTATTTTTAATTCAAGTATTCCAAATGTCTTGAGATGCTTATTCAGTGAAGAAACAATTATTTCACCTCAGTTGGAGGTATCTTCTCATAAGTTTGCACGATGTCCAGATATTTTAGCTCAGAATGGTCTGAGAGCCCTGACTACCATGTTCCCACATGGGGTGATCTCATAGCATGCATGTGCTTAATTCAGATCCTAGGGTCTATAATTCTTATATCTAGTAAGGTGTGTAACTCTCACCCAGACAGTTTTATCAATGGATTGACTTGTATACTTTTGATTTATAAGAAATATGTTTTCCTGCCTACATCAGAAAGAACTTTGAACTTGATGGAATCTTACATTTTCCTAATATTCCTGTATTTCCTACTAGGTTGAACCGTGTAATTCTGGCTAAATTAATAATATCTGAAATTTGGAGTCTTAGCATGGATCTGTTGCCATGTCTTCTAAGGCTATTTGACTGGGACTAAAAAATGATTTTTTTCTTTTCAGAGGGTCTAGAACTACAAGCTTCAAGAAGTGATCTTTTTATTTTTATTTTTAAAATTTTTTCTTTTATACTGGAGTAGCTTAGTAAAACATAAATAAAAAGAAATACTATTCATTGATTTTTATTTTCTTTACCCAAGTGACAGATTTTCTTGCCTATCTTTCATGAGAATATTTATCCAAAGTGTAGTTAATAACTTTATTGACTGCTGAGTTTGTGTTTTCTTTTTCATCTTTTACCAACTTTTGAGCAGGTAGTATATAAGATTTGTTTAATATGATTTCATAAACTCCTTGGTTTCTAAAACACTTTCTGCTACTCACAGTTATGATAAATATAAAAGGAGCTTCTTTAAAAAAGCTGTCAACTTTTTTCCCCCCAGAGTTATTATATATTGCTATAAAATATGAGGGATTTTCAAAAAGTTCACAGAAAAGGCATATTATGAAAACACTACACATGCATTTCAAATTTCTGTGTTGCAGCAAATTAAACTCTTACTTTAAAATTCTATTTGTTCATCAACTTTTTGAAGTCTACTCATCTAGCTTCAGTTGGCTAGCATCTACCGTCTTAATGCAGTAAAAACATTTAAACAAAACAAAAGAGAAATAGTGGGAAGTCTCCCTCTTGCAATAGATCCCATGCTTATTTATTTACTTATTTAATATATGTATCAGTATTCCTTAGGTAAACAAGAATTCTATGTATCCTTCCAGAATTTCACATGCACATACCTATACACATCTTTCATATTAACATACTGCTAAATTCATACTTTCATGATTTATGTGTAATAAACTGCATACATCTTGAATGTATAGTGCAATATTTTAAAATTATATATGTCTGCCCAAATCAAGATAAAAAACATTTTCAGGGAACCAGCAGTTAGTGTAATGGCTATGTCGCTGGACTCCCACGTAGTCGACTGCAGTTTGCGTCTTGGACCCGGTGACTTAAAACTCACGCCGGGCGCGTGTGCGTACGTGCCCGAGATCCCAAGAGGAGAATGAAGGAGAAGGGATTGCGGCATGACCATCCCCCTTGGGGGGTGATTTCTCGCTTTCTGTCTCTATGTCTCTCTCTGTCTGTCTGGTGAGCGCATGCGCCCTATAGCGAAAATCTCTCAAAAAAAAAAAAACATTTTCATAACTCAGAAATGTTTTTTATTCTCCTTTTATGTCAACGTCTCCGAACCCTTGACCATTTTCTTTTTTTAAAATTAAATTAATTAATTTATATTTACATTCAATCACTGTGTATCATTACTGCATACCAAATTAATTTTCCCTTCATGAATACACTATATGTTGGTTCAGTCAAAGCCACCACCATACACATTATAACAGATTTATTTCCACTTTTGGTCCCTTAAATGTTTTGTTTCCCTCTTCTTCCTCTTGATTCCCTCCCTCTTACCCTCCCTCATTACCCACTCTCCTCTTGCGCTGACTCCAGTATCACAATTGCTTTCCATGCTTTTATTACCTCCCAGTCTTTCAGTTTCTACCATAGAGTGCTGAAATTCTATATGTACTGAGTGGGGACATACAGTGCCTCTCTTTCATAGTCTGGCTTGCTTCACTTATTAGGAAAACTTCCATATTTGTCCACTTTCTATCAAATGTGAGGGTCTCGTTTTTTATGAATAAGTAGTATTTGATAGTGTATATGCCCATACTTTCTCAATTCATTCACCTGTTCATGGGCACTTTCTAATTTTTATCATAGGTGGATTTTACCTGTTCTTGGATTTCTTATGAACAGATCATGGATATTATTCAAATACCTCTCTGAAAAAAAAATATATGTTTTCTGAGGTAGGAAAAATGATAGATATCCATAGATTTCCATAGATATGCATGTCTTAGGTATAGGACAAAAAAAGACTGCAACTGAAGTTAAGGTTGCTAATCCCCTGACCTCGAGATGGGGAGATTAATCTGAGATTATGTGGGCAGAACCTGTGTAATCACAAGGCTTTTTTTTTTTTTAAAGAGATTTTTTTCTACAGAACATGTGTACTTACTGGAGAGACAGAGAGAGAGAAAATGAGAAATCACCTCTCAGTGGGAATGGCGTCATCCCTTCTCTTCATGGAATTTTGGGCATGTAGGCTCATGCACCCAATTTGAGTTTCAAGCTGCTGGATCCTGGACTCCATTTGTAGTCAGCCACATGGAGTCCAGTGCCTTAACCACTATGTCACCTGCTGGCCTGATCACAAGAGTTTTTAAAAATAGAAGAGTAGGGAGAGACCAGCAGATGGTGTGATAGTTATGTTGCTAGCCTCCCACTTGGCTGATTGCAGTCTGGACCCAGAGGCTTAAAACACACACCATGCATGTGTCCATGTGTGCCCTAGATCCTGAGAGGAGAGTGGAGGAGAAGAGATTGCAGTGTGGCCATCTCCTCTGGGGGTGATTTCTTGCTTTCTGTCTCTCTGTATCTCTCTGTCTGGTGAGTGCACATACCCTATAGTAAAAATCTCTCTCTAAAAATAAATTAGTTAATTAATGAGGAAGGGGCCAGCAGATGGTGCAGTAGTTACATGACTGGATTACCACATGTCCAACTGTGGTTCGAGTCCCAGGCCTTGTGTCTTGAAAAATCACACAAGGTCCATGTGCATGCATGCCCAAGATCCTGGGAGGAGAATGGAGGAGAAGGGATTGTGGCATGGTCATCCCCCTTAGAGGATGATTTCTCACTTTTCCTCTCACTGTCTCTGTCTCTTTCTCTGTCTCTCCAGTGAGCCCCCACACCTTAAGGCAAAAATATCTCAAAAAAAAAATAGAGAGAGAGGAAAGTAAAAGAGGCATCAGAGTGAGAGAAGGAGGTATAATGACAAAAGCAGTTCAGAATGATTTCATATGAGAGGAACCCAATTTCTCATTACTGTCTATAGTGATAGAGGGAAGGGCCCTGAGCCAAGGAATGTGGTCAGTCTCCAGATCTGGGAAAGCCAAGGAAGCAGGAAGCAGGAAGCAGGTTCTCCCTTGAGCCTTCAGAAAGGAATGCAGAGTGCTGGACACCTTGAATTTTGCCTGGTGAGACCTCTTTTAAACTTTGATCTCTAGAACTTGTATGATAATAAACTGTATTATTTAAGCTAAGAGGTTTGTGGTTTATAGGAAACTAATGAACACTTACAATTGGAAATGTATCTTTCTTTTATGTTTTCTGATTTTCTATTTGGTTATTGCCACTTTATAGGAAAAACTTTTTTTTTTGGTATATTATGGGGTAGCTGTAGTTATATCTTCCATTTAATTTCTAATTTCATGTGGGGTAATAAAATACAGAAATAAAGACAAGAAACAAAGAAAATTGAGAAATTAATGGAATAGAAAATAAAGAAGCAATGGAGAGAATAAGAAAAAAATCAAATCTTGTTCTTTGAAAAGATGACTAAAAAAGACCCAAACTTTAGCAAGTGTAGTGAAGAGAATAAGGCAACGCCTCTCCCCCCCCCAAAAAAAATCTATACTTCTTAGACACAAATGAGTTCAGAGGGCTTAATTTGATAAATTTATCAAAATAGTATATTTTTCAGTATGTAAATATATATGTACATATTAATGTATACATATAATAAACAGAGCCAGAAAGAGAAATACAACCAAATTGACTATGGAATAATTTAAACATGTTAAAAAAGACACGATATATATCATCACAGGATAAATGATTGTCTAGTATAGATATTTGCAATATATACTAAAGATGAAATTGATCTTCTTAATACATGAAGAATTTTTCTGCATTTATAATCCAGGCAATTTAAAAAGACTCTGTACATATTTAGTAAAGATAAAACCTCTTTTTCCTCCCAAATATTTTTGATATTTGGTTGGTGAAATCCATGGATGTGGAATTCTGGGTATGGAGAGCCAACTATACATTTGTATATATGAAGAAGAGGTCTTCGAAATGTTCGTGGAAATGTGTATCATGAAAAAACTATCAGTAGATTTTAAATATAAAAATAAACATTTTCTCTAATCTGTAACTTATCTTTTCTTTAACATTTCTTTTTTCCAGAGAGAATTTTGCTATAGAGTACATGTGCTTGCTGGAGGCACACACACACACACACACACACACACACACAGAAAAAGAGAGAGAGAGAGAGAGAGAGAGAGCACACACACACAGAAAGAGAGAGAGAGAGAGAGAGAGAGAGAGAGTGAGAAATCACACCCCGGAGGGGGGATGACCACACTACAATTCCTTCTTTTTCATTCTCCTCTTGGGATTCCAACCATGGTTGGCCATGTGGGAGGCCCAGTGCCTTAACCACTATGCCACCTGCTGACTTTAATATTTTTTTTAAAAATATTATTTTTCCCAAGAGAGAGAGAGAGAAAGAAAGAAAGGCAGATAGAGCATCCTCAACAAGGTCTTGACACTGAGATCCACTCCCAGCCCCAGCTGGCCTGGATCATAGGACACACTTGCCTGGTGTGCGTGGAGAGTTCTCCAAATGTAACCTGGTAACCTTTCCGTGTGGTTCTGCCTTGCAGTGATGCCTCACTTTTCCTCTCACTGTCTCTGTCTTTGTCTTCCTTCAATGAGTGCATGCACCCGAAGGGAAAAAAAAAAAAAAGAAAAAGAAAAAGAAAAAGAAGTTGCACATATCATTTACTGTTTGAAAATTAGACACAAAGCCACAGAAAATGCAAAAGGAGGAGGAGGATGTATTCTTCGGGATAGTGGTTTCTGCTACATGACTCTAGTTTGAACTTGGTGCTAAAGGAGAACAGAAAAATACAAGTAATGTTTTAATAAAAATAACTAGGGCTAGCAGGTGGTGTGGTGGTTGAGGTACTGGGTTCCCTCGTTACCAACTGCCCTGAACCTGGGGACTTGAAAATCATGCCAGGCGCATGTGCATGCATGCCCAAAATCCTAAGAAGAGAATGGAGGAGAGTGGATTGCAGCATTGCCATTCACCCTGGGGAGGGAGATTAATTTATCACTTTCCCTTTCTCTGTCTTTCTCTGGTGAGTGCATGTACTCTATGGCAAAAATCTAAAAAAAATAAAATAAATGAAAAAAAAATCAGAGATTAGAAGAGGAGTAGTAGTAGATCCAAAGAAAGCAGGGCAAAGCAAAGATGAAGATAAAAATCTTTGGGACCAACAGGTGGCATGGTGGTTAAGGGCACTTGACTCCCACATGGCCAACCTCAGTTCAGGTCTTTCTCCCTTTCTCTCTCTCCCTCTGTTCCTCTCTGGTCAGATTAAGATAAAATAATAAATAAATAAAGTTAGATAGAATGACTCTTTTAAAAACATCAAAATCTTGGGACCAGCAGTTAGCATAATGGCTATGTTGCTGACTCCCATATATTTGACTGCGGTTCGAGTCTTGGACCCGGTGGCTTGAACTCATGCCGGGCATGTGTGCATGCGTGCATACATTCTTCTGAGAGGAGAATGGAGGAGAAGGGATTGTGGCGTGGCCATCCTCCCTGGGGGGTGATTTCTCACTTTATGTCTCTCTGTCTCTGTCTTTCTGGTCAGCGCATGCACCCTATAGCAAAAACCCCTCCAAAAAAAAAAAATCAAAATCTTTATGTGGAAATTGAAAATATGAAAAATTTTGAACATTTGAGTTGATTCCATGTCTAACAATTGTGAATAATGCCACAATAAGCAAGGATGTGCAAGTGTTTTTCTGACTGAGTGCATATTATTCACAATAGGTAAACTCGTTTGGTATACTGTAATGATACACAGGGATGGAATGTAAAATAATTGCATAAATACAAAGTAAAAAAGAAACTATGAAAAATTTTAATAAAAAGATTAGATTTCAGGAGCTGGCAGGTGTCATGGTGATTGGGATGCTGGACTTCCACATGGTCAGCCATGGTTCGAGTCCTGGACCTGGTGACTTGTTTTCTCTCTCTTTCTCTCTCTAGTCAAATTGAAGAATAATGATAACAAATAAAATGAAATAAGTAATTCTATATTTTTTTAAAGGGACCAGCAGATGGTGTAATGATTATGTCACTGGACTCCCATATAGTCGACTGCAGTTCAAGTTCTAGATCCAGAGGCTTAAAACTCATGCTGGGTTGCATGTGTGTGCATGCCCCAAATCCTGAGAGTAAAATGGAGGAGGAGGGATTGCAGTGTGGCCATTCCCCCCCCTCCTTCAGGTGAGTGATTTTTCACTTTCTTATCTCTATCTCTCTGATGAGCACATGTGCCCTATAGCAAAATTCTCTCAGCAGCAACAACAACAATAACAGCAAAAACAACAATTTAAAGATTTTAAAAATTAGTGAACAGATCAAAGAAAAAATAGAAAAAAATGATCAGAAACTAAAGACATTCTTTAACAAAATTAAGGAAATTGATTATAAAATTAAGGGAATCCTCTGCAGAACCAACATAGACAAAAGGAAACATGGCTCAAATAAATTAGAAAAGAAAAAGGACATTTTTACAGATAAAGTTTGTGTTAAAATCATGAGATGGCAGTGATTAATTTTATGCCAATAACTTTCAACAGTTAGAAAAAATAATTTTGCAAATAAATGTTGATACAGAATAAACTCAAGAAGTAATTTAAAAAACTCATGAAATAATTTGAAATGATAGCTGGAGAATCTCAACATTAAAAAGTACCAGGCTGAGAATATAATATAGGTGAGTTTTCCTAAATCTCCAAGGCCTAAATAATTGCTTTGTAAATATAAATTGTTTTAAAGAACACAGAAAAAAGAGAAAACAGAAGGAGGGAGAGACAGGAACTGAGACACAGAAACAGAGATAGAAGGCTGGGGGTGCGGGGAGGGGGTTCCCTACCGCTAACTCGTTTGCTGGAGGCCGAATTATTAGTAGAAAATCTTCATTTCCTGAAAAATCTAGTTCGCTGGAGCCATGTGGAACCTTCTTCTGAAGGCCCGGCTTCTTCTGCCTGGGTGGGAGGACCAGAGCGA
>NW_006160054.1:3291161-3301327 GCF_000334495.1 Tupaia belangeri chinensis | reverse complement strand
AAAAAAAAAAAAAAGGGGAAGACAGAAGGAGGGAGAGACAGGAACCGAGACACAGTAACAGAGATAGAAGGCTGGGGGTGCGGGGGAGGGGGCTCCCTACCGCTAGCTCGTTTGCTGGAGGCTGAATTATTAGTAGAAAATCTTCATTCCCTGAAAAATCTAGTTCGCTGGAGCCATGTGGAACCTTCTTCTGAAGACCCGGCTTCTTCACAGTCTTTCATTTAGTCTTACAAACTCCTGAATTTATGTTAATTTTATGTTAATTTTTCAGTCTGTTTTCTTTTTTTTTTTTCCAGATTAAATGATCCATTGTTCTGTCTTACAGATTTTTTTCTGTCTCCTCCATTCTGTTGTTGAACTCATTTATTGAGTTTTTATTGTAGCTATTTTTATTTTTTTCAGTGTCTATTCTTCTGTAGGGGACAGAGGGACTCCCAGAGAATAGAAATCCAGTAAGAGCATTTAATAACCCTTGGTAGCAATTCTATGTGCATGAGGTGTGGAGAGATTCAATTGTAAAGAAGAAATGTTCTTAAAAAAATAAGAAGTATGAAAGTGATATCTAAGTAGAAGCTGCTGAGTATTTAGGGTACTACTTTCTGTAGCAAAATCTGTCACTGAATGATCTGATAAAAACCTGCCTGATTTCTTTCTAGTAACGCCCAGAATGTCTGAAAGGGCTGGAGAACTCTTGCAGGTGAGGCAATGACAAGGATCTCACAGCCCTTTTAGAAGGAAGTAGTTGAACCACAGAATCAATTTAATGAAAACCATACGGCTCACATCAGAGGAGTGGAATGTTATGAAAATGATTCTATGGAGGGAACCAGCAGTTAGTGTAATGGCTATGTCACTGGACTCCCACGTAGTAGACTGCGGTTCGCGTCCCAGACCTGGTGGCTTAAAACTCACGCTGGGCACATGTGCATGCATGCCCAAGATCTCGAGAGGAGTATAGAGAAGTGATTGCGGCATGATCATCCCCTCTGGGGGGTGATTTCTCGCTTTCTGTCTCTATGTCTCTCTCTGTCTGGTGAGCGCACGCGCCCTGTAGCGAAAACCTCTCAAAAAAAAAAGAAAAAGAAAAAGAAAAAGATTCTATGGAGAGGCTAGTGAAGAAAGCACCAAGGTCTCGGGTCATTACATGTCAGGGACGGTAGAACTCAGAGACTTAAAATAGCTGTAGGATCCTCCTGGTAATTTATAGTAAAATCAGCATTGTTTAAGGTTGCTGTTGACAAACTAATTGTGGGCTTCTGTGCTATAAAGAACCCTTATGGAAGAGGGTGTTTCTGATGTGTGGGTCAGGGTCTTAGCCAAAGAAAAAGATTTTAAGTCCAGAAGAGAAAACTGACACCCATTATTGGCACAACGGTTACAGAGATAAAATGAGATTTTCACCTTCTTCAAGTTTTCTCTGTATAGCAATCTATAGAACCAAGACATTAACAACAACAACAAAAAAAATCTAAATTTGGGCGGAGAAGCCTGAATTACATTTTAACAGTTTGTTTCAAATATGTAAAATTGACTTGATGAGTTCTCATTGAAATGTCCTATAATGGTTAAGCAATTTCTATTAGCGTGTAATTAGTTGAGGGAAAAAATAATAGGTGAGTATATAACTATCTTATTCATGAGAAGAAAGACTGGGAAACAATTATACTTGGGGTCCAAAATGTGGAAATGTAATATATTTCCATTCCAAGAGGAAAATCATATTATTTTAAAATACTTCCATGTTACCTTCCTCTTCTGAAGATTGTTAGAAGCCATTGAAAGTTTATTTATTTATTTATTTTTTCCCTAGAAATCTGTGTCTGGGAGCGGTGTATGTGGCTTTGGAACCAGCCAGGATGAAAGAGATGAAATTTAGCAGTTGTTTCAACTTTTGATATTTTATTGAAAAGTGTATGTTAAATTCTATAGTTTTTTTTTTTTTGTAGTTCCTCTGAATAGTACAGCAATTTTAATGTCTTATGGGACATAGGCTGTGACTAATATAAAGGACAAGAATACAACAAAGTTTGTTTGAAAGAGGCTATCCTTTCACTTTGGATTTAGCTATAGTATTTGTAAACAAAGTTAATAATATCTGGTCATTCCTCCTATAAAGAGTGAGGAGTAGGAGTGGATACTGTTAAACAGCCCTGGTAACAGATCAGCAAGGAGTCTTGGGTATACCCTTGAAAGTAGTGCTTTGTATACATGGCAGACCTGTCCCTACTTTTTAAAACAGCCACATCATTTATATTGCTCTCCCAACATTCATTTTTTTCCTTGGCTTTATGGCTGACAACAGTAACTACTCTTTACAAGGTTTCCACAAGAGCCATAGTTTTTGGAGAGATTCATTATTCACCATCTGTACAGAGAATAACAATGACGACGTTTGTAAGAATTATCTCTTAGCTTTGTGATTAAAGTTTGGCTAACAGAATTAGTACAAAAAATCTAAACTTTACTCCTTCATGATCTTTTAAGGCATTTTTTCTGAGAAGTTTTAATTTCTGACATTGTTATAGACCCAAGTAATGTCTGTTGTTAAAAATAAAAGAAACATTAATGTAACAGTAGGACTAATTCTAATAATGAATGATAGGGATATTATTATTATTTAGGATAGATTTTTGCTATAGGGCATCTGTGTTTGCCAGAGAGACAGCAAGAGACAGAGAGACAGAAAGCAAGAAATCACCCCCCCCAGGGGAGATGGCCACATTGCAACCCTTTCTCCATTCTCCTTTCGGGATTTTGGGCACGCGCGCACATGCACCTGGTGTGAGTTGCCAGGTCTGGGACATGACCACCGTGAGCCAGTGGGAGTCCAGAGATGCAACCACTACGCCATCTGCTGGTCCCGATAGGGACATTATTAATGCAAGTTTTGAAATGTAGTCTAAATAACAACAGTATAATCATGGTTGAAAACATGAGTAATAAAGTTTGGCAAATTGTTTGTTTTTAGATTTTTGCCGTATGGTATGGGCACTCACTGGGAAGAGAGAGACAGAGAGAAAATGAGGAGTCACTCCTCAGGGGAGGATGGCCACACTTCAATCCACTCTCTTTCATTCTCCTCTCGGGATCTGGGCATGCACATACATGTTCCCTACATATTTTTGAAACCTTCAGATCTGATACTTGAGCCATAGAGTCAGCTACGTGGGATACAGTGCCTTAACTACCACGCCACCTGTTTGCCAGAAAAAATTGTATTTGATGGTAATTGTCAGGCTCCTGCTTTAATATGTTATTTTCTGTACTAGAAAAAATGTGGAAGACATTTTCCAAGTTTGTTTCCTCACAATAGACAGTCCTACTTATGAGTTCTGTTGTCTCTATGAATCATTCTTTTGTATCTTCTGTCACATTCCTACTCTTTTCTTCTGTAGCAGCTTCATTCTTGCCACCCTCTGCTGGTTTGAGAACTATGATCGTGTTCCGTCCCCAAGCTAAGGAGCTTGAAGCAGAAGCAGGACTGGATAAATGTCCTATTTCTCTGTTTCACAGACATGTTATGTAGCGCCAATGAGGAGAGCTCCAGAAAAAGATTGAGGTACTCAGGCCGACACTAGAGGAGACAATGACCTAAGATCTCTAAGGGTTATAATCATGTGCTGTGTGTATGAGAGGAAGAAAGAGGGAGAGGGGGCAGAGAGAGAGAGAGAGAGAGAACGTATCCACAGCAACCCAGAACTGAAAGTTTGGGTAGCTGAATACGGCTAGATGATAGATATCCGTATGGAGCATAGGCGTCCCATGACCCCATGCCTTACCACTGGAGGCGTGGACAGGTATAGCCATCGTGGAGAGCCATCAGACCGTACCTGGTCATGTTAAGTGCATGTCTTTCCTATGACTCAGTAAGTTTGCTTGAATAATTTAACTCTTAAACAATAGGAATAAATATCACCAGGTGATTTGGTTACCTTTATTCTAGAGACACATGATGATGCCCATCGAAGTTACAGCAGGAAACCTGAAGTTCAGTTCTTTTGGATATATCCCCAGAAATGGAAATCCTGGATCATATGGTAAATCGGTAAATCTACTTTGAATTCTTTAAGGCCCTGCTATCCTGTTCTTAACGATTATACTAATTTACATTTGCACAAGGCTTCTAATTTCTCCACATTCTTGTCAACGCTTGTTACTTTCCTTTTTTTTTTCCGTAGTAGCCATCCTAATAGGTATGAGATGATGTCTCATTGTGGTTTTGAATTGCACTTCTCTAATGATGAATGATGTTGAACATCTTTTCGTATATTTATTCACCAAAAAACTGTCCTCACTGAGTGTCTTGCCACTACAATTAAAGATCACTTGACAAAGTGACATATTGACAAAGGTCCAGTTTTGAGATGTATATTTTAATTGGTGTGTATGTCTGTCTTTATGTCAGTACAAAACTGTTTTGATTACTATAGGTTTGTAATGTGTTTTATTTATTTATTCATTCATTCAATTGCCAGAGGGAGCATATACCCACACACATGAGAGAACAGAAAATCAGCCCTCGACGAAGTGTGGTCAAGGTGTGATCCTTTTTCTCCACTCTGTCGAGATTTTGGGCACTCATGCACACATACCCAAAGTGTTTCTTAAGCCACTGGGGACAGATTTTTTTTTTTGGAGAGGTTTTTGCTATAGGGCGCGTGTGCTCGCCACACAGACAGAGAGAGACAGAGAGACAGAAAGCAAGAAATCACCCCCCAGGGGGGATGGTCACGCCGCAATCCCTTCTCCTCCACTCTCCTCTGGGGATCTTGGGCATACACGCACACGCGCCCGGCGTGAGTTCTAAGCCACCAGGTCCAGGACTCGAACCGCGGTCGACTACGTGGGAGTCCAGCGACATAGCCATTATGCTAACTGCTGGTTCCCTGGGGACAGATTTTTGAATTGTAGTAGGTCACATAGGATCTGACTCCTGATGCATTGTGTTTAACCACTTTGCTACAGGACCAACTCTGTAATATGATTTGAAATCAGGAAGTGTGAGACCTACAACTTTGTTCTTTTTAAATTATATATATCTTAGCTGGTAGGGGGCCTTTTTATTAATTTAGAGAGAGGTTTTTGCTATAGGGCATGTGTATTCACCAGAGAGACAGAGAGAGACAGACAGAAAACAAGAAATCACCCTCTGGGGAGATGGCCATGCTGCAATCCCTTCTCCTCCATTCTCCTCTCTGGATTTTGGGCACACACGCACACATACCCGGTGTGAGTTATAAGTCACTGGGTCCGGGATTTGAACTGTGGTCAGCTCTGTGGAAGTCCAGTGATGTAACCATTACTCTATCTGCTGATCTCACTATTAGGGGTCTTTTGTTTGCCTTTTGAAGTCTTGGTTTTTAATCTGCAGGGCAGGAAGGATGGAAGTTGCTTTTCATGAAAAGGAGATGGGACAAGGCAGAGGAAGAGATGCACCCTGAGGATGCCTGTGATGAATGGAATGTGAAGGGATCCATTAGAGAAAAACAACCAGGGCTACCTTGATAAAAATCTGCTTCCAACCCTTAGAACTTATAGGCAGGACCTTTTCCCCAAATCTATAACCATATCCCTCAGTGTGTTTTTATTTCTTTTACAATTTGGAGATATCAAGTAGTTCATACTGGAATTATAGGTTAAACCATAAACTGTTGAAACTTTGAACTTTAGAGTTTTAACGATATTTTACCCCTTCACTTATGAAGTGTATCTCTGACACCGTGATGTGTTTTGGGCTTGCAGTGGCCACAGAGGTGGGTAAAGCTGACCTGATCCCAGCCCTCAAAGAACTTGACTCAGCAGCTCCAGTGAATGTGGACAGAGCCTGACATGGGTGTCAAGTTCGCCTCCTCCGTCTTAGAATGTAATTTCCTAATTTTTTCCAGAGTATACTCTCTAATGAGTTTTCATTAAGATGAAAAAATACTGATGAAAAAATACTTTGTTACTTTTCTTTACAGGAAATTCAAACACTCCTTGGTCATGAATAGAAACAAATCACATGCCATTCTACATTATAACTTATAATGAGAAGTTTTACTTTAATGTAAATATATTTTAGCTTTGAGGAAGTGGTTTATTTCCTCCTCTAAAGCCAACAAAGAACCTCTCAAGCTTTATGGAGTAGGTGGGAGCCAAGACACTTGCTGGCAAAGAGGATGGGGAGCAGAGTTGAAGCCACAGTCTGCTGCATGGAGGAAGGGGCTATATTTCACTGAGACAGTGTTTAAAGAATGATTGGCATGAAATGTGTACCTTCTGGAAAGTTATCGGCCTTGTGGTTGAAAATTAAGCCATGAAGAAATTTGATTTTATCTGGAGGATAGTCATCTCTTAGATCATTTTCCTTCCTTTTAAAAAATATGAAGGTGGCCTGGCACCTAGTACACATGATATAGATGTTAAACAATATGTTTCAACTGTGTATAGCTCTATATGCTTCCTTTATTTGATTTTACTTGAAAAACTTTGAGGTTGATAGCAAAGATGGAGGGAATTACGCTAATGGAATTGTAGGAATATATAACCCAGGAACTTACGTTTTGCTAGGAACATTGGTGACATGCCACAACTATGTTAGGACAGGTATACAGCCCCTTTTATTGTTCAAATGTACTTTTTGGCCCTTGATACTAATTTACTTGTGCTTTTTGAAGGTTTTGGTTGGTTTTGGGTGATTTAGGGTGATGCTAAACTGAAATGATGGATCTCTCTGTGTTCATGAGCTTCTGAGAAATTAGGTTCATAATTTTATCATGAGGTGCACAGGGTCCCAGAAATAATCCTTTGTCTCTGGTTTGGTTCACATTCTCCAACATTCCAGGCATCGATGTAGTGGCACACTTGTTTAGAAAAAGAGAGCCCACACTCAGAACTTATTACATAAAATATTCTTTCATTGGATTGATCTGCATATCAAAGGTTAGGTATAGGGACCTGACAATGTGAATAACTTTAAAAACACTGGAAGGTGCCATTTGTTTGCTGAATAATTTAATTTTCCTTTCTGTGCATGTGCAATTTTAAGCTACCAAACTTTTTTTTTAGTTTGCTAAAACTTCTTAATTAGTTCTATAAAAAATATCCTTAAAATATTTATATGCCCAGAAAATGTGTTCGGTTTCATAAGATCTTCCGTCAAGGTACAGTAGCCTACAGAAACACTGACATGTTATATTGTATTAGCATAACAAGAAAGGATCTATGAAATGCTCCAATAAAGATTAGTATGCCAAAGTTCTGTCAGTGTTCACATGAAAAAGATGACAGTGGCAAAAAGGGAAACTTCAGACTTTGGGAAATGCTTCCGATACTGAAGTTGCTATGCCTTTGATTTTATTTTCTGGGTCATTGTTTCCTGAACTAGATGCTGAATCCCAGTGAGACTGTGAAGAAACCGTGAGTGTTCTTGGAGATCAGAGCAGAAGAGATCCAACAGAGGTAGGTAGCACTGAGGGACTGGAGGCAATTATAGAAATGAACCAGGTGCCCTCTCTCCCCTGCCTTCTCTCACAGCTGCTTCAAATCCATGAGCTTTCTTTTAGTCTTTTCAGATCTTTTGCTTTGCTGAGGGAGAGATGGGTAACTTTTTCATTTTTCCTTTCCTCAATAGTTGATAGCTATTTCTTATCAAGCAATTATTGTGTGCCATGACACAATGTACTAAATGCACTAGATAATTTTGGTTAACAGCCTAATTCTGTGAGGTAAGTACTCTTTGTTTTCCTTCCAGTTCATAATGGAGAAATTGAGGCTTGGGGAGTCTTAGTGATTTGTGTAGGTCATTCAGCAAAAGATAGGCACTATCAATTTTCAACATAAGCAGTGAAATGCCCCTCAGTCTTTCCCTGCCTTCTCTCTCTCTCTTCTGTATTTTCACTCCTTCATGTCTTCACCGGGTGAGAGAAACAGGAACAGAGAGACAATACCCTCAACTGGGCTGTGATGCTGTGATCCACCCCCAGCCTCAGCTGGCTCTGGATCATGGGCACGTGTGTGCCTGGCGTGCCCAGGGAGTTCTCTGCATGTGAATCTGGAACCGTCTCATGTGTGCTTGACTAGACGTGCGTCAGGTTTTGCCATCATGCTACCACCTGACTTCTCTTTCGTTTTTATCATTGGATTTTATAAGATGAAATGGTCTGAAACTCATTCCTCTAAAATGATCAATCCAGGTAAGAATGGGGAGTAAGTTACCTTAGTGGGGCATCGCAGACAGAATATTCTGAGAAAGGTTTTCTTTAGTTATTTTATTTATTTTTTAACTGCCAGAGGGTGCATGCATTTGTCAGAGAGAGAGAGAGAGAAAGAGATACAAGAGGAAAAAGCACTTTCTAGTGTGGTGTGATCAAGCTGCAATTCCTTCTCCATTTTCCCATCCTGACAGAATTTTGGTGCGCACATATGCATACCTAGTGCATTTTCCAAGCTACTGTGGCCAGGATTTGAACTGCAGTCAGCTATGTGGGATCTGGTTTCCTTTTTTTTTTGGAGAGGTTTTTCGCTATAGGGCACGTACGCTCGCCAGACAGACGGTGACAGAGAGACACCACCCCCCAGGGGGGATGGCCATGCCGCAAATCCCTTCTCCTCCATTCTCCTTTTGGGATCTTGGGCATGCACGCACACGCGCCCAGCGTGAGTTTTAAGCCGTCGGGTCCGGGACGCGAACCACAGTCAACTACGTGGGAGTCCAGCGACATAGCCATTATGCTAACTGCTGGTTCCCGAGATCTGGTTTCCTTAACCATTAGGCTTTAGAGCTGGCCTGAGAACTTTTTCAAATGGCAAAAATCTTACAAAGGTTAAGAAGTGCCCTTTAGAGCTCCCAATTTCTGCTTAAGAATGATTTTCTGTAATGAGAGAAAGAGAAATGACTATTTAAAAAATGCAGCAGATGTGACGGTGGCATAACTTAACAAAAGTTTAAGAGCCTTATAGTTCTCTTCTTTGGCTTTGACACAGTCATATATTTTTTTTATGTGGAGAATATCATTGTGTAAGAACAAGTTTTTTTTTTTTTAAGAGATTTTTGCTATGGGGGGGTGTGTGTTCGCTGGAGAGGCAGAGAGACAGAGAGAGATGAGAGACAGGAAGCGAGAAATCACCCCTAAGGGGCTATGGCTATGCTGGAATCCCTTCTCCTCTGGTCTTCTCTTGGGATTTTGGGCATGCATACACACGGCCCTGGTGTAAGTTTTAAATCACCAGGTCTGGGACTAGAACCATGGCCAACTATGTGGGAATCCAGTGACGTAAACATTACGCCATCTGCTGTTCCCACATTGTGCAAGAATAAGTCAGTCTTATTGAGAAAGCTGTGTCTCCCTCCCATCTCCTTTTACTTCCTCTAGTTCTTGGGGAGATCGCTATGTAATATTGTGGCTGTTAATGAGAATTAAGGGCCATGTTTAAGAGCTAAATTCTCTCCAATGAATTCCAAACTTAAATAAAAATGGGACTTATATTAATGGTGGCTTGAAAAAACTGAGAAGCAATTTCTTCCATAAACGATAACTTTAAAAATTGGACAATATCATTAAAGACAACTAGTTAAACACACTGTACAATGTCCAAAGACAGAAAACAATTGAGAAAAATAGACTCTTGAAGAAATGTTCTTATACTGGGTAATAACTTCAAGTTGGTGCTTTTCCTTTCCAGGCATGTTCCACAAACCTACTCTGGTAAAAGTAAACCTTAGCTTCAGTCGTGTGAAAAGGGAGATGAAAGAGTCCAGAGCTGAAGACACTAGTAACTTATAGGGGGATTTTGAAAGTGAGAAAGACATTTTTACCTGTCAAGTTGTTTCATTTTCCTTCTCAAATAAAATGTTGGCATATGGGTTTCTGCTGACAAGTTGTTTTCTTAATACTCCAGGACAATTTTTAGCATCCTATTTTGTGCTGCGTTGATTCATTTAATAAAATTGAAATTTACTTGGAAAACCTTGCACATGTTGGGATATGTAGGGCAGAGGAGTCATGTTAGGCCTTAATGTTGAATTCTGGAGGTGAGCTGAAGTCTTCCTTTGGAGATGAAGGCTGGAAGAGTATGGAGAGAAACAGATGCAATTTTTTTTTTTTTAAAAAAAAGAAAAAAGACAAAACAAAACCAATAAAAAAAAAAAAAAACCCAAAACCCCCAAAACCAAAAATCTTTCATTT
>NW_006160054.1:3288831-3291070 GCF_000334495.1 Tupaia belangeri chinensis | reverse complement strand
AGGTTGGAAGAGAATGGAAAGAAACGGATGCAATTTTTTTTTTTTTAAAAAAAAAAAAAAAAACAAAACAAAACCAATAAAAAAAAAAAAAAACCCACAACCCCCAAAACCAAAAATCTTTCATTTGGCCATAGTTACTGTGCTTTGGGTTCCAAATGAGATAGCCATTGGATCTATTGGGGGCCCAGTTGTGTGTGTCATTAATTTGAATAACCCCTTTATTCTTGGGGTTATCTAAATTAATGGGGTGATCCAGTTATCCAGCTGAGGTGGCACTGCACAAATGATCGGTCAAGGACTTGAAAGAATAAAATGTTTGTTGGAGTTGCATCAGTTTGGGGCTTTCTCCAGATTTAGACACACCTACAGGAGAAAACCAGGATTTAGCCTGGCCTGGGCTTTTTGATCTCTGTACTCCATGGCCATCCAGTTGACTTGATCCATGTACATATTACCATATTAGAGACTGATTCAGTCCCCTTGGGTAACTATATTAGTCAGGATTGTCCAGAGAAAGAGGATTAATAGGATTCTCTCTCTCTCTCTCTCTATACCTGTTCAAGGGACTGGCTCATGAGGTTATAGAAGCCATGAAGTCCCAAGTCCTAAGATTTCCAGTTAGTCAGCTAGAGACCCAAGAGAGCTGTTGGTATTGTTCCAATCTGAGTTCAAAAGCAGGGGACCAAGGCCTCAGCTCAAAGACAGACAGAGAAAGTGAGAATTCTTTCTTACTCAGCCTTTTTTATTCTATGCAGGCCTTCAATGGATTGAATGAAGCCCACTCACATTAAATCTATCAGTTCAAATATGAATCCAGTAACACTTTCACAGATACTGCAGGATAATATTTAACCAAATAGCTGGGCATTCTGTGGCCCAGGCAGGTCAGCATATAAAATTCTTAGGTAAGAAAGGTTCAAACTTGCAATAATTACCCAGTACAACAACAGTCTTAGAAGAGTCTGTTTTTCCAACATCATCGTGTTGCCTCAAAGTGAACTAACCTCTCTGACCAATCTCTTTGGCCGAAGAACTGACCTTGGTTCAAGAGTCTACTCCATAACCTCACACTTCCGATGGAGCATAAATTAAGCTGGGCCAAATTTGTTACCTGAAGGTTCACCAACTCTACTATCGCAGTGAGGATATTGCAGTCCCTCAGGCAAAAATAAAACTGCTTAATATTTCTGATTATTATTTGGTCAAAAGACAAATGTCTTAGAGGTAATTGTCCTTGAACACTTTAAAATCTAGTTGGAGAACTATAAACCTAACGCTAACACAGGGCAACCTTGATAAGAGCCACAGTGGAAAGAGGCTATGAGAGGACAAGGTGGGGAAATGAGGAGGCTATTTTAGTTATATATTCGTTTTTTAAAAAAATTATTTGTCTTGGCTTTGGCTTAGGTAGCTCCTGTTTTTATTGAGGGATAATGCACATACCATAAAATTCACCATTTGAAGTCCACAATTCAGTGATTTTCAGTAAATTCACAAGGTGTGGCACCCACCATCGCTAATTCCAGAACAGTGTTATTCTCAGGGCAACTTTCTGTGGCAGATGGTATTTTGTTTTTGCTTTTCACTATCACGTACAAATCTTACAAAGGCTAGAGCATGAATTTTTTTGTTGAAATAGGTTGACTCATCAACCAGGGCATAAAAGCAGTTGTTTATAAATTACATAAAACCTCTTTAGTGTCACATAGTATGTCATTGACAGGTACTGTTTGAGACTAGAACCCTTTCAATTTCTCATCTTACCCTTCCATTTTGTTATTTTATACACTAGTCTTAATATGTTCCTGCCAACTATGTTACTTTTCCTTTTCTAGGAAATAGGTTCTATTACTAAATACCTTGCTGAGACCAGCAGATAGCCTAATGGCTATGTTGCTGAACTCCCACATAGTTGACTGCAGTGTGAGTCCTGGACCCAATGGCTTGAAATTCACACTGGTGTGTGTGCATGTGTGCCCAAAGTCCTGAGAGGAGAGTGGAGGAGAAGGGATTGCAGCGTGGCCATTCCTCCTAGGGGGTGTTTGTCTCTCTGGTGAGTGCACACACCCTATAGCGAAAATCTCTCTCTTTTTTTGGAGAGATTTTCACTATAGGGCGTGTGCACTCACCAGACAGACAGAGAGAGACACAGAGACAGAAAGCGAGAAATCATCCCCCAGGGGGGGATGGTCACGCCGCAATCCCTTTTCCTCCATTCTCCTCTTGGGATCCTGGGCAC
>NW_006160054.1:3279909-3288783 GCF_000334495.1 Tupaia belangeri chinensis | reverse complement strand
GAACCGCGGTTGACTACGTGGGAGTCCAGTGACATAGCCATTACGCTAACTGCTGGTTCCCGCAAAAATCTCTCTTGAAACACACACACACACACACACACACACACACGCACGCACGCACACACACTAAATAACTTGTTTCCTGAGACTTTTGACTGAAAGCTTTACTCAGGATTTCAGTTTCCACTTAAATTAATTTTTACATTTTCAATATCTGGAATTTGTGTTTAGTGTTTTTTCAGTTTTGCTGGAGTTGTCATTGCAGTTGGGGTTCTTTGTCCCGGTTACATGCAGTGGAATAGCATCTTGGGTTACCAGCCCATGTCAAATCCATTGACAACTAGCCTTCATTTTGCAAATATGGATTTAAAAAATCTATTTCTTTTATCACATGAAAGCACCAAGAGGGCTCAGAAAATTATAATGATTTCTCCCTAACCTTCTCGAATTATCTATAGATCTAGGCCTGGAAACTTCGTTTTCCATCTCACACCTTGTCTTCAAAATTTGTCACATTGGACAGTTAGCTATGTCTACAAAATACGAATAGTATATAAAACAGAGGGCCATAATAACCAACTAAGAAAATCTCAAAAGATATAACTTTATAGTACAATTTACATCTAGCTGACACAATCTATACTTTGCAGTATTTATAATATTTATGTCAGGAAGCGATCTGAGCCATAGCATGTGAACTTTCCTTCATTTGAATGAAGGTTCTCCTTTTATTTTCTATTATCCCAGTGGAAATTGTTGGTGTTGGGTAAAGGGGTGCTGAGGAGGTGCTGGGAGAGTCGCTGATGTCATGTCTACTGTCCTCCCTCCTGTGTAACACCCACCGTTTATCCTTGTCTGTTACTTTCCTTGTCAATACCTAAATAAAAATGGAGCCTCAAAGAATCCTATTTTGTCAATCTTTAAGAATGGCATATTGTCAGTATTCAGTGCTGATACTCTTGTGCTAGTCTCAGAAAAAAACAATTTTGAGTTTTTTTTTTTTTAAGAGAGATATTTGCTATAGGGCACGTGTGCTTGCCAGAGAGACGGAGACACAGAAAATGAGAAATCACCCCGATAGGGTGTAGGATGGCCATACAGCAGTCCCTTCTCCCCCATTCTCCTCTTGAGATTTTGGGCACACATGCCTGTTGTGAGTTTTAAGCTGCCAGGTCCAAGCTTCGAACTGAGTCTGGCTATGCAGGAGTCCAGCAACGTGACCATTACGCCATCTGTTGGTCCCACATTTGGAGTTATTTCTTCACTGGTGCTAGCAAGTCCCCTCTGCGTGGCTGAGCTGCCTTGTATTCTGTGTGCTCAGTGGTGTGTGGCCGGCATGGAGTCTCCTGGCCTCCGTGGCAAAGGTTGGGTAAATGAAAACCTCATTAGGACCTGGCGGTAACCTCCTTTTAGTACTTTTCAACTCTAATTGTTTGTTTATTGCCTGCTCTCCCTGCTGGACTGGATGTTCCATGAAGGAAAGTTTTTTATTTGCTTAAATTCCCCCGTATATTGCACAACACCCTGCAAAAGAAATGTTTACATAATGAGCAAATGCTGAACTCCCTAAAACATCTTGTGTCCTCCTGCTTCATGCTCTTTTGTGGAGACAGCTCCTCTGAAAATGTTTAGAATAGTCTTATTTTAAAAGCTGCAAGCCACGGCAGGCCCTGAATAAGAGCCTCATGCTTAAAAATGTATTAAATGACTAAAACCTAGTCATTCTATTGATAGCAGAATAAATGTAATTTTTTTTTTTTTTGGTGAAGCAAAAACTCAAATAACACACTTCTCTTGCTATATATTTTTCAAGTATTTTGGCCTGTGGGCTACAAACAAACGAAAAGTAATTTTATCTCCACTAAACAATCACCTTTGGGGAATCTTGGAGCCTGCAGTGTCTTTAATTGCTGAAAAATCTCTCAACTTTGTCGTATCCTTAAGACACCCTTCTATGGCTATGCACTGCCCATGGGGATTATTTAGTTATTTGCTGTGATGCTTCATACAAGGCAATGCTGTCCTCTTCTCATTGCAGACCCGGATATTGGCAGGAAATTAGATGTTTTCTTCTGAGAAAAATTCATTGGGTCTAGTTATTTGTTTCCCAGTTCAAAGCATTCTTTTGCCTCTGCCATCGGATATTATGGAAATTCCTAGGGCATTTTCTTCTTCTTTCTTTCTTTTTTAAATCAAAGCTACCACCTGTTGTCTTTCATTCTCAAGAACAAGTCACGCTATAAGGATGACAGTTAAGAACCAGGTGAAATTTCCATCTGCATAGAGTGCCCATTTCACCTGAGGGTGAATTCTGCCATTCATCATGGCTCGATTTAGTGCAGTTTTGCCATTTGTTTTCCTTAGAATCTCTGATGTCTTAAAGATGAGGTCATTAATAAAGTCTTTTTTGCTTTTTGCTTTCTCGTGTCTTTATCACCATTTCTTTGCCTGTATTTCTGTTTACATGTCTTGTATGTTTTGGGCTCACTATTTCTATTATGATATAATATTGCTTTTTTTTTTTTAAAGACCCATTGTTTTTCTTTCATGTGTTTTGGGTTTTTGCTTTTCATAATTTATACTTTGCATAAACTCCCAGGCTAAGGTGACTCATTTGTTACCTGAGCTCTTATTGAAGATCCATTGTTTGAAAAATTCTGCCTGGATCACATTACACCTTGATTTTGTGGATAAATATAAAAACTTTTTCCTGAGCTCTGACATTTTTTCTTTTTAAGTTTGCTGTGACTATTTCTGTTCCCTGAAGTTGCTCAGAGTTTGTCAAGCCATCTTCTTAACTCTGTGTGAAGTTGGCCTTGCACAGAGTAGCATGTAAGATCAGAGGGAAGAAATAACTCACCTTTTCTCCCACAGCAAAAATGAAGTGGTTTGGGGCCAGCAGGTATGGTGGTTAAGGTGCTGGACTCCCACATGGCTGGCCGTGGTTTGAGTCCTGGACCTGGTGGCTTGCTTTCTCACTTTCCTTCTCTCTGTCTCTCTCTGGTGAGTGCATGTGCCCTATAGCAAATAAATAAATAAATAAATAAATAAAGTATAATAAATACTTCTTAAAAAAATGAAATGACTTATCTGTCAATTGAAAAAATGAAATGAATGATCCTCAAGCAACCCTATGACACACCTACTATAATGACATAATTTTAGAGCTGAGGTAACCAAGTTCTAGAAAGGTTAAGTAATGCATTCAGTTTAGACAGCTAAAAATAGAAGACTCTGGGATTCTAAACCAGGCAATAGGATTTTCCATCCCGTGCTCTACCCATTAAATGTGATCTCATCTCTAGGGTAGATTTAACATGAAACCATTTTAAAATGATATACTTTAAGAAATTTGGGAAGGAAAGTAGGGGAAAGAATGAAGTCACATAATAATACAAGAGGTCTTCAAAAAGTTCACGGAATTGTGTGTGTTATGAAAAAAACTATGCTGGGGACCAACAGTTGGTGTAATGGCTATGTCACTGGACTCCCATGTAGTCTACCGCAGTTCAAGTCCCGGATCCAGCAGCTTAAACTCACGCCAGGCATGTGTGCGTGCCCAAGATCCCAAGAGGAGAATGGAGGAGAAGGGTTTGTGGTGTGGCCATCCCCTCTGGGGGATGATTTCTTGCTTTCTATCTTTCTGTCTCTCTCTGTCTTTCTGGCGAGTGCATGTGCCCTATAGCGAAAACTTCCTCAAAAAAAAAAAAAAAAAAAAAAAAAAAAAAAAAAAAAAGAAAAAAAAAAATAAAGGAGAAGGGATTGCAGTGTGGCCATACCCGCTAAGGGATGATGTCTTGCTTACTGTTTCTCAGTCTCTCTCTGTCTCTGGTGAGTACATGTGTCTTACAGCAAAAAAAAAAAAAAAAAAAAAAAAATCCCCAAAAAAAAAAAAAAAAAAAAAAAAAAAGAAAAAGAAAAAGAGAAAGAAAAAAAAAAACTATGCTGGATTTAAAAATTTTCTTGTACAAAAATAAACTTTCCATGAATTGTCTGAAGTCTACTTTTATAGAAATTAGTGTATTAAGTATTAGCTGGGTTGTCTTAAGGGCCAGCTGTCTCAGAGTGGCTGGGGATAGATGAGTGGACAAACAGACCAGCCTTTGCTCTACTGGAGTCTCCATTCTAGGGCAAGGAGGCAGACGTCAACCAACAAGTAAACAGGTGGGAAACCGGAAAGGCCAGGGAGTGGTCCGCACCACAGGGAGGAAAGCACGGTGGCTTGGTTGTAGTGGGTGAGGACTACTACCTTAGCTGGATGGCCCAGGAGGGCCTTTCAGAGGAGGTAACATTGGAGCTAGGTCGTGAATAGCTGATATTTTATTCACTGTGTTAAGAATTAGAAATAAATGAATGTTTCATCCATGTCAAAAATAAAGGAAACAAAATGAAATCTGCTAAAACCAAATAAAAACAGGACAGAAGCAAAACCTACATGAAACAGTCTCCTCGTTCACCAGACAAATGTAGAAAAACAAATGGGCCATCTCATTTCTCCCTGAAGCTTCTCTCTGAATACTATACATTACATTCTATTTTAATATAGCGTAGCCTCTTAGTGGGCCTTTAGTTTTTCTCATTTTTTTTCATTTTTATGGATACATGAGGATTTTTAAATTATTATTATTATTTTTTTTTTGAGAGGTTTTTGCTATAGGGCACGTGTGCTCGCCAAAAAGACAGAGACGGGGAGACAGAAAGTGAGAAATCACCCCCTAGGGGGGATGGCCATTCCACAATCCCTTCTCCATTCTCCTCTTGGGATCTTGGGCATGCACGCACACGCACCTGGTGTGATGTTAAGCCACCAGGTCCAGGACTTGAACCGCAGTTGACTAAATGGGAGTCCAGTGACACAGCCATTATGCCAACTGCTGGTCCCGAGATAAAAGTTTTAAGAGTCAAATAGTTACAAAAGGCTTGAAAGGAAAGACAGCTTTCTTCAGTTGTACTCATTCTCACCTGCAGCTGCCACTTTTTAGAGACAGTCATGTTTGCTCTTGTAGTTGTTTTCTTGCCATAAGGATTGTGTATTTGCCAGAGACAGAAAGAGCAGGAGAGGAAAACACCCCCTCCCTCCCCCGCATGCAGTGTGGTCAGATTGCAATTCCTTCTCCTCCATTTCTCCATCCTGTTGGGACTTTGGGCGTGTACACATATGAGCCTGGAATATTTTTCAAGCCACCGGGTCTGGGACTTGAACTGCACGGTCAGCCGAGTGGGATCCATCTTCCCGAGTCACCAGGACACAGTGCTGGCCCATTGATAATCTTCTTCACTCTCTTTGCTTTGTTCTCTGAGATAAAAGTTTTAAGAGTCAAATAGTTACAAAAGGCTTGAAAGGAAAGACAACTTTCTTCAGTTGTACTCATTCTCACCTGCAGCTGCCACTTTTTAGACACAGTCATGTTTGCTCTTGTAGTTGTTTTCTTGCCATAAGGATTGTGTATTTGCCAGAGACAGAAAGAGCAGGAGAGGAAAACACCCCCTCCCTCCCCCGCATGCAGGTTTTAAGAGTCAAATAGTTACAAAAGGCTTGAAAGGAAAGACAACTTTCTTCAGTTGTACTCATTCTCACCTGCAGCTGCCACTTTTTAGACACAGTCATGTTTGCTCTTGTAGTTGTTTTCTTGCCATAAGGATTGTGTATTTGCCAGAGACAGAAAGAGCAGGAGAGGAAAACACCCCCTCCCTCCCCCGCATGCAGCGTGGTCAGATTGCAATTCCTTCTCCTCCATTTCTCCATCCTGTTGGGACTTTGGGCGTGTACACATATGAGCCTGGAATATTTTTCAAGCCACCGGGTCTGGGACTTTAACTGCACGGTAAGCCGAGTGGGATCCATCTTCCTGAGTCACCAGGACACAGTGCTGGCCCATTGTTAATCTTCTTCACTCTCTTTGCTTTGTTCTCTCTTCTTGGAACTTTTGTTACTTGAATGGACATTTGATACTCATCCTTAAAGTTTCTTTTTTTTAGCCCTCCTGTTTTTTCTTTGTTTTACCTTCTAGAGAATGTCTTAGCCACATCCTCTAACTGTCCTTGTTTCTACTTTTTTAATATCTTATTTTTAATTCCCAAGAGCTTTCTTGATCTTTGAGTGTTCCTTAAAATGGTGTCCTTTTTTATAAGTATTTTATTCATTTTCTTCCTCTTTAAAGAAAAGAATGAAAATATTTGTCTCTTTTTCTGTTTCTGCCTTCCCAGTGCTTTTGGTCTTTGTCTCACTTAGTAGATCTTTCTAGAATGGTGCTGCTTGTCTACCTAGTCACACTGAAGGCCGAGGCTCTAGAAAGCTGGCTGGCTGGTTCCCACGTCTGTTTGTGTGAGGGTGGTTTACGCAGAGGAGTAGGATACCAACTGGTGGTCCTCACTGAAGGGTTCCTGGACTTTGGGTCTTTCCAGAATGGAATCGCAACTGTTATTGTAGGTTTATTTCCCCCAATATGTGTTGATCAGTTACTTCATAGACAGTTCCTTTTCCTCTCTTATCTGGGAGCAAGAAAGCATCTGCTAGTATTTTTGGAGACAACAGAGAGAAGGGTTGAATGCATGTGCTTGTTCAGTGTGTTCATTTAATCCTGGTTTTCTTTTTTCTTTACATGTATGTTTTGGTTTAATAAAGTTTTATTTTTTCAACTGTACAGTTGGTGTGCCTGTTTATGCATCTGCACCAGCTGCCAGGGCATCCCACCCTTGGTATTTCTGGTGTAAATTACTTGTGCTCTGTGCTTCAGAACTAGTTTGATAAGTCTTTTATTAAGAAGTTCCTGAAGTGCCGCCCTGGCCAGGGAACCCCGAATCTTCAGCCTCTCGGAGACCGCAGCGGGGTTATGGGCTTACAGCTGGGCCTTCCTTACAGAACTTGCTTATGGAGCTCTGTCCACAGCCGGGTTGTGTGCTTACAGCTGGGCCTTCCTTACAGAGCTTGCCGTAAGGAGCTCTGTCCAACAAGACCAGGTCGTTGAGCTCATCCGAACTTTGCCTTTGGACCACATCTCTTCTTTTGACCTTGACCCCTAGATTTGTTCACTGGGTTTTTGTCCTTCTTGGCTGACTTCTAGGTGTCTTTCTTCTTCCTGTCCTTGGGTGGCATCACGAAGCCAGGAGAGCAGCCGAGGCCTCCGCAGCCTCGCTATGTCGGGCAGAAAGCTTAATCCTGGTTTACAATTTGCCGGGGCCCTACATACAGTCTCCTTGTTTTTCTCTCTCCAGCTCCTCTGTGGACAGAGAAGAAGGGAATCTGTGTTTTTAACAGTGTCTCATAGATGTTCTTAAATAACCCTCCTACGTCAGCTCCAGCTGCTCCCCTATGATGCCTCTAATTTCTTAGAATTTCTTGAGTTCTAAGGTCCACAGAAAACAGCTTCTGATTTCCTCTATTTGGGGCCTTCCTTGATCTCTGATCTGCTTTCCAGCTCCCGAAACTGGGTCACTGTCATTCCTTCTTGTGTTCACTTTATTTCTATGAACCTCTTTACATCTTTTCCCCATCATAGCAATGATCTGAAGTAGAGATCAGTGGCAACGAAGTATGTGAAATGTTTCATGTTTGGCTGGAATTTCAAGAACTTATCTTTTTTTAAAACAATTAAGTATCAATTTTAGACAAACATTTTGTGGGTTTCAGTGCTGAGATTCTAAGTCTAGAAGTTACTTTGTTTACAGCGGTACATGACAAAGTAACTGATGAGCCTATAAAGTTATACAATCCTTCATACCAATTTTCTGGCTGTGTTGGCAATTGGTGATTTGTGTCCACCGCAGCTCAGCGGGCACCTTGTGCTTTGTCATCACCGTATCTACATGTCATATAACAATTCTTTGGAAATTACTGATGGTTCAACAATTTTGCAAACTTTTCCTGAAGGTGTACTGTGCTCAAATACTATAAAAGAGAAAATTTATTTTCATAGTATTGAGAGACCCATTCCACTGTTCTCTCCCTATGTTAGTATAATTTTTTTTTTTTTAATGGTTATTTCTCAGAATTGTTCTTGAAACGCCAAACTGGTACTCTCTGGTTTGTTAACTTTTTATTCCACATCCTTTTGAATTTATATTTTCTGATTAAATGGAGAGAAACTTCATATTCTGCCACTAAGTAATATATGTAGATGACACTTTTCATATTCTGCCACTAAGTAATATATGTAGATGCATCTAATATATTTGTCCTAAAATTACTTTTTTAGGCTTCCAGAAATAACCTGTATCTTCAGAATACATTGAAGAAACCCGTCCTTATCTAATCCACATCTCTGAGGATTTTTACCTCCATAGGTCCTCAGTCTTAATGTTTTCTTAAGGGAAAACCCTGATTATTTTAGTCTGTGTTCAAACTGATACCTTTTATCATTTTAATTTTGTGTCTTTGGAGCCTGTCCAACTTCATTATGTTTGTTTAGAGGTTCATAAATCAGGAAGTCTCATGGCATCTCTAGTATGAATTCCTTATGAGGTTTTTTTTTCTTTGAGAGTTTTTTTTTTTTTTTTTCACTATAGGGCACGTGCGCTCGCCAGACAGACAGAGAGAGACATAGAGATAGAAAGTGAGAAATCACCCCCCAGGGGGGATGGTCACGCCGCAATCCCTTCTCCATTCTCCTCTCGGGATCTTGGGCACGCACGCACATGCGCCTGGCGTGAGTTTTAAGTCACCGGGTCCGGGACATGAACCGCAGTAGACTACGTGGGAGTCCAGCGACATAGCCATTACGCTACCTGCTGGTTCCCCCTTAGGAGTTTTTAATAAGAATGGAATTTTGTTCTCTATTTGGCTCTGTATGCTTCCTAATGATGCCCAGCACCTACCTACCTACCTTCCTTCCTTCCTTCCTTCCTTCCTTCCTTCCTTTGTTTTCCTCTTTCTTC
>NW_006160054.1:3272005-3279711 GCF_000334495.1 Tupaia belangeri chinensis | reverse complement strand
TTTCTTTCTTTCTTTCTTTCTTTCTTTCTTTCTTTCTTTCTTTCTTTCTTTCTTTCTTTCTTTCTTTCTTTCTTTTTCTTTCTCTCTTTCTCTCTTTCAATATTTTTGTCATAGGATGAATGTACTTGTTGGAGAAAGAGAAATAGTGAGAGGGAAAGTGAGAAATCACTCCTGGGGGAGGAGAGGGGGAGTTCACCATGCAGCAATCCCTTCTCCTCCATTCTCCTTCTGGGATTTTGAGCATGTGCAGATAGCCCAGAGTGAGTTTCAAGCCACCAAGTTTGGGACTCAAACCTTAGCTGGCCACGTGGGGGTCCAGTACCTTACCCATAGTGCCACCTGCTGGCCCCTCTTAGCACTTTGTTGTGAAGTCATTCTAAAGTCTTCAGAACGTATGTAATGGCAATGAGATGGACTTCCAGGACAAAACTGACCTTTACTTTTGTCATTTTTATTTAGAATAAAGGAGAGTAGGAACTAGGAGGTTCTTTAGAAGCCATCGCACAGTTTCATGTGAAAGAACAAAATTCAAAGGGAACTCAAGTGTCTGAGGTACAGCTTGTCTGAGAAACCTGGACCAGGAGTTTTCTACCTGCCTAGTGCTGCCTAGAAATTCATCCACCCAAATTAAGTTAAGTCCACAATTTAGACAAATTTGGAGCGTCTACTATACCATATTCTTGTTTCTTTCGCTAATATTAATGCCATTGTTTCTATCATCTCCCATTTCCTTTCCCCTTACATATCTATAGATATGTCTTGGTCTTTCCTCTACAACTTCCATCCACTATTCTCATGTCTTCCCTCAGCCACCTCCCCCTTTAAAAAATCATCCATGCAGTCTAGCTTTTCTGAGAACAAGAGGATCGAAGGCCAGACCTCTGGTCTACCTAGTTTCCACTTTAGTCACACTACTGCCTGTACTTCAGATAGCAGCTTGAGTGGTCTTTAGAGACATACAAATCAAATCATGTTACTCCTTATTTAATAGCCTTTGGTGGCCTCCCTCAGAAATAATTACAAGTATGACAGTGCTCTGTGTTTCCTGTTGCTGTCCACCTCCCTGATCCCATCTTCTCTTAGATCACTGCCCTTCCAGCCTTCTCGATGTTCTAGTAACACTCCAAGCTTATTCCAGCCTTTGGTCTCCACATATTTGAGCCTTCTTTCCTGAAACACATTGCCCTCAGATCTTTGTTCAGCTGTTCCTTTGTGCTATTCGGAAGTAACCTGGAATGTCACTTCGAGAAATGTCTTCCCATTTCATCCTGAGCAGCAAGCCCCTGGCTTCACATCATCATTTTCCTGTTGTCACATTACTTTTTACACTGAAATCTTTTAAAGTTATTTGTATTTTTTATTGTCCTAGTCTCTACTTATTAAACTTAATTTTTATATAGTATATCTTTTTACTTTCAACCTACCTATATTGTTGAATTTGAAGTGAGTTTTTGGTAAATAGCATGTAGTCGGGTAGCGCTTTCTTATCCACTTTGCCTATTCCCACCTTTTAATTGATGTTTTTAGACTATTCACTTTTATGATAATTACTAAAATATTAGGGCTTAATTTGTTCCCCCCTTGCCTTTTAGAGATTTTTGCTATAGGGGTGTGCACTTGCCAGAGAGACAGAGAGAAAGTGAGAAATCACCCCCAAGGGGGATGACCATGCCACAATCCCTTCTCCTTCATTCTTCTCTCAGAATTTTGGGCACACATGCACATGTTTCCAGCATGAATTTCAAGCTGCTGGGCTTGGGACTTGAAACATGGTCAGCCACGTGGGAGTCTAGCACCTTAACCACTATGCCACCTGCTGAGTTCTTAATTTACCATTTTATTGTTTGCTTTCTGTCCACCCCCCTCCATGTTTCTTGTTCCCTTGTTACTTTTTTTTATTGTCTTCCTGTGGATTACTTGAACATATTATAAGATTCTTTTTTTCTCTATTCTTTTATTATTATTATTATTATTATTTTTAAACATTTGATTGCCATACATCATTTGACTTATAAAGAGAATTTACCCAACATGAAATACTCCTCAGACCAGGCCAGTTGAGAGTACTATACATATTATCATCAACACGTAATAAACCATTTCTGTGTCCCAAAAATGTTACACTTCTTTATTTTTTCTCCGTTATTTTCTTCTCTATACTTTCCCCTTCTCCCCGCCCACGTCTGCCCTGTTCCACACTGTCTTCAGCATCCATAACTATTTTCACTGCTTTTATGTCCTCCAATATTTTAACCTCTATCACAGAGTGTGGATAGTCAGTATATATTAAGTGGATGCATACAATATCTTTCTTTCATAGCCTGGCTTGCTTCACTCAGCAATAAATCTTTCATATTCAACCACTTTCTATCAAATTCCAGAGCCTTGTTGTTTTATTATGGCTGAATAGTACTTCATAGAGTATATGTGCCACACTTTTTCAATCCATTCATCTGTTCATGGACATTTGGGTTAGTTCCATGTCTTGGCGATCGTGAATAATGTGGCAATAAACATTGATGTGCAAGCGCTTTTCCGAATGAGCATTCTCCTGTCCCTTGGATAGTTATCCAGAAGTGGGATTGCTGGATCAAATGGTAGTTCTCTTTGTAGATCTTTGAGGAACCTCCATATTGTTTTCACAGTGGCTGGACCAATTTACATTCCCACCAACAGTGTAGGAGGGTTCCCCTTTAATCACAACACTGCCCACACTTACCTTTTCTTGTATCTTTAATCTTCGGCATTTGGGTAGTGCTTAGGTGGTATCTCATTGTGGTTTTAATCTGCATCTCCCTTATGATGAGGGGTATTGAGCATTTCCTCATATGCTTTTTGGCTGTTTGTATGTCTTCCGTAGGGAGCTTTTCATTCAGCTCATTTTCCCATCCAGCTCATTTTCCCATCTTTTAATTGGGTTAATCATTTTTTTTTCCCATATAAGCTACTTGAGTTCCCTATGTATTCTGGTTATCAGTCCCTTATATAAGGCATAGTTTACAAAAATATTCTCCCATTCTGACTGTTGTCAGGTCACACTAAGTACTGTGTCTTTTGCTGTGAAGAAATGTCTTTAAAAAAGTGAGTTATTTTATTTAGCTTTATTTATTTTTGATTTTGACCATGTGGGCCATGAGAGAGTCCACCTCCCTTAACCACCATACCACCTGCCAACACCGCAGAGACGTCTTAATCTGATATAATTCCACTTCTAAGATTCTGTCTTAAGTTTTAGTAGTTTTGAACGTATCTTTTTGCATCCTCGACATTTTTGTCTATTACTTTAGGAGACCCTGAGTTTTATTTTAAAATTTTTGAGAGATTTTTGCTATAGGGCTTATGTGTTTGCTAGAGAGACAGATAAAGACAGAGAGATGGAAATGAGAAATCACCTCCCAGGGGGTTGGCCATTATGCAATCCCTTCTCCTCTCAGGATATTTGGCATGCATGCACACGTCCCCAGAGTGAGTTTTAAGCTCCCAGGTCTGGGACTCGAACCATGGTCAACTATGTGGGAGTCTAGCGATGTAACCATTATGTATCTGCTGGTCCTTTAATTTTTGATTTTAGCTTTTGTTGAGCCTGTTTAGGTTTAGGACACAGGTCTTGGTTTACCTTTGTAAGCTGTGATTCTAACCAAAGAGCCTTTGTGACAGTATTTTTGTCTGCTTGTTTTATCTCATGCTGCTAGAGCACTAGTCACTGACAGTGCTCCCTGAGTGGGTGGAAGGAGCTTCCTCAAGCCATGTGGCCAGTTGCCTGTATGTGAGAGAGGGAATTTCTGGCCCATGGAGACCAAGAGCATTTCCTGGACTGAGCACTTGTGGTGGAATCCTGCTGTCCAGCGGGGATGGAGTGGTTCTCCACTTTCATAACATAAGTTCTTGAGCCGGACTTTTCTTGTCAACACTCTAGTTGAATGTTTAGAATAGTGCTTAGTGCATACTAGGATATAAATATAGATTTAAAATATGCTTGTATATTTATTTTTATTCATGATAGAACATATGTGTATGAGAAAGAGAAAGAGAAGGAGAGATAGAAATATCTTCAACAGGGTCTCATCATACCATTATCTCTTTTTTTTTTTTTTGGTCCTCCAGCCTATCAGGATCTTGGACACATGAGCATGCAGCTGGTGTATTTCCACGCTGACCTGGAAATTTGAACCTGTAGTCAGTCATGTGACTTCTAGCACTACATTTCAGTTACCAACTGAGGTACTAGCCTGGACCAAAAAATTATCTTATTTTATTTTATTTTATTTTATTTTATACAATCAATCACTGTACCTCACTACAGCTTGTGAAATGAATTTTTCTAGCATAAGTACACTGCGCACGAGTCTAGTAAAAGATATGATCAAACACATTATCATCAACAGACAATCTTCCATTTCTGTGTCCCTTAACTGTCTTCTCTCTTTATTTTTCTCCTTGATTCCCTTCTTCTCACCTCTACCTCCTCCTGCCCTCCTTTCATACTGTCTCCAGTATCTGCAACATTCTCCATGCTTATATATCCTTCAATAATTCAGTTTCTGCCATAGAGTGTGGATATTTGACATACATTAGGTGGGACATTCGATATCTCTTTTTCATAGGCTGGTCTGCTTCACTCAGCAGTAAATCTTCCATATTTTTCCACGTTCTATCAAATGCCAGGGTTTTGCTTTTATGGCTGAGTAGTATTCCATAGTGTATATGTGCCTCACCTTTTCAATCCATTCATCTGTTCATGGACATTTAGGTTGGTTCCATGTCTTAGCAATTGTGAATAACACTGCAATAAATATGGATGTGCAAGCACTTTTCTGACTGAGCATTTTCCTATCCTTTGGGTAGATAACCAGGAATGGAATTGCTGGATTGTATGGTAGTTCTATTTGTAGGTCTTTGAGGAACCTCCATAGTGTTCTCCACAGTGGTTGTAGTAATTTACATTCCCATCAACACTGTAGGAGAGTTCTCTTTTCACCACAGCATTGCCAGCACTTATTATTATTATTATTATTATTATTATTATTATTATTATTATTATTATTATTATTATTATTATTATTATTATTATTATTATTATTATTATTATTATTATTATTATTATTATTATTATTATTATTATTATTATTATTATTATTATTATTATTATTATTATTATTATTATTATTATTATTATTTTTAATCTTAGCCAATCTGACTAGTGTTAGGTGGTATCTCATTGTTGTTTTAATTTGCATCTCCCTATGATAAGGGATGTTTAACATTTTTTCATATGCTTTTTGGCTGTTAATATGTCTTGATTAGAGAGACATCTGTTCAGTTCATTTGCCCATCTTTTAGTTGGGTTGATCTTTTTTTTTTCTGGTAAGTTGCTTGAGTTCCCTTTATCTTCTGCTTATCAGCCCCTTTTTCTGAGGCATAGTTTGCAAATATATTCTCTTATTCTGAGGGTTGCCGGTTCACTCTAACTGTTATCTCTTTTGTTGAGCAGAAGCTTTTTACCCTGATAGAATCCCATTTGTCTATTTTTGGGATTATTGCTTTCATGGTCTTTCTTAAGAATTATATTCCTGCTCTGATGTCTCCAAGAGTTTTCTCTGCATTATCCACCAGTAGTTTTATAGTTTGAGGTCTTAGGTTTAGATCTTTGATTCATTTTGAGTTGATTTTTGTTAATGCGAGAGACAGAGGTCCAGTTTCATCTTTCTGCAAGTGTAGATACCCAGTTTTTCCAGCACCATTTGCTAAAGATATTTTCTTTTCCCCACTAGATGGACTGGTGCTCTTTGTCAAAAATTATTTGGATGTGTTTGGGGTTTATTTCTGTTCCATTGGCCCACATACCTGTTTTTGTGCCAATACCATACTGTTTTGATTATCACAACTTTGTAATATATTTTGGGATCAGGTGGTGAAAAGCCACCATCTCTACTGTTGTGTAGTATTGCTTTGGCAATATGGGGTCTTTTATGATTTCAGATGAATCCTGTGATCGTTTTTGAAGAACATGTCTGGTAATATGATTGGGATTATGTTAAATTTGTAGATTAATTTGGGTAGAATTGACTATAATTATATTAATTCTTCCAATCCAGGAACATGGGATGTCTTTCCACTCTTTTGTGTCATTTTCAGTTTCTTTTGAAGTTTTTCATATTTTTCTTGTAGATATCTTTGATTTCTGTATTACTTGATTTTATTTTACACTAGGTACTGGGCACAGAGCAATCCTCCTTAATAAAGTTGACAGCTTTACTCAGAACATTTTTAATAATGCACATTTAAAAAAAGTACTCATTTTACAAATTGTTCTGCACTCCAAATATACAATAGCTTGGAAAACAACATTTAGAAAATAAAAACCAATGCAAAAAGACAGGTTAAAACAACTAAAACAGTACAGGTTTTATATGGCTCGGAGGTTACCATTTTCTTACTGCCTCATCAGTGTCTGAAATCTGTTCCTTCAACTGGCTCCATTGCTCTGGATTTAAAGAAATACCTGTCTTCCTGGTTTCATTTCACCTTCTGGATCCATCCAGTATTCCCTAATATCAGTTAGAACTTTCCCTTTAAAGTCCCGAACACCGACATAGCTCATTTTCCCAATTTGAAACATGCTACCATCTCTGCTGCTGCTGCTCTGTTTGGAAGATGACAGAGCTCTAGAAATTTCACCAGTATTTTGCTTCTTTGTAGGTTTTTCTGGAGCAACTTGTTTTTTCCTCTTCAACTTCTTGTCAACTTCACTGTCAGAATCACTGCCAGAAGAGCCTGATGAAACAAGTTCCTTTGATTTAGGCTTTGCTCTGCTCCTGGTATCCAACAACCTCCTGCTCATTTGCTTCCCACTCCCTTTTGTGGCTATTTTAAATGGAATTGCTTTCTTCAATTTTACCTCAGTCTGTTCAATGTTGCTATGTAGAAATGCTATAGATTTTTGTATGTTGATTTTGTATCCTGCCTCTTTACTGTATTTGTTTATTACTTCTAGCAGATTTTTGTTTGTTTGTTTGTTTTCAGTGTACATAATCATATCATCTACAAACAGAGGTAGTTTCAATTCTTCATTTCCTATTTAAATATCTTTTATTTTAGTCTCATATGATTGTCTTAGCTAGGACTTTCAGAACTATATTGAAAGAAATGGAGAAAGTGGGCATCCTTGTCTTGTTCCAGTTTTTAGTGGAAAACTTTCAGCCTTCCCTCATTCAGTATGATATTAGCTACAGGTTTTCAAAGATGGTGTTTTTTTTTTTTTTTTTGAGAGAGATAACTGCTGGTTCCCCAGTAATTTTTTTTTTTGAGAGGTTTTTGCTATAGGGTGTGTGTGCTTGCCAGAAAAAGAGAGAGAGAGAGAGAGAGAGAGAGAGAAAGCAAGCAATAAATCACCCCCTAGGGGGTACGATCATGCCGCAATTCCTTTTCCTCCATTCTCCTCTCGGGATCTTGGGCATGCATACACACATGCTCGGCATGAGTTTAAGCCACCAGGTCTGGGACTTGAAACACAGTTGGTTACATGGGAGTCCAGTGACATAGCCATTATGCTAACTGCTGGTCCCTCACAGATGGCTTTTATTGTGCTGAGAAATGTCCCTTCTATGCTGATTTTGCTGAGAGTCTTAGTCACGAAGGGATATTGTATGTTATCAAACCCTTTTTCCGCATGAATTTATATGATTTTATATATATATATATATATA
>NW_006160054.1:3256057-3270413 GCF_000334495.1 Tupaia belangeri chinensis | reverse complement strand
TGGCATGATTATAGCATAGACATGACTTCTGTGGCTTGTATGAAAAGGTCCCAGGAGATCAACAGTAACTATACTCCACGGATTTTCCACCTTGAGGAGGTGCTGTTTAGGTGCTAGAATGACTGTATTTTTTGCCACTTGGCAATGCTGACAAGAATATACCCACTGTTTGACATCATTGGTCACAGAAGTCCAATAGTAATTGGATTCCACTAGGGTGAGGGTTCTGGATATGCCATGATGAGCCCCAGTATCATTTTCATGGCATTCTCTTAGGACTTTCTTTTTTTCCTCTTCTGAAACAATTACCAAACGACTTTGTTTTCTGTCTTTTCCAACATAAACCAGCTTTTTTTCTTTGAAGACAAATTTTTTTGCTGCTCTTCTTATGCCACTTCTCTCACTTGGCAGTGTAGTTGGATGCTATTTGCCAGTTCGTTTATAATATGCAATCTGTTTAAGATGAAGGTCACCATTTTTTCCACTATGGACCATTGTGAACCAAGGTGGTCCTAAATGCAAGCGACAGGATTTAAGCTTCCTCTCGCGACTTATCCGCCTGGAGTGAGTTTTAAGCTACCGGGTCTGGGACGTGAACTGCGGTCGACTACATGGAAGTCCAGCGACATAGCCATTACGCTAACTGCTGGTCCTGGATCATATGTTTTTACCTTTTTGTTAATAGGGTGTATTACATTTATGGCTTTGCATATATTGAACCATCCTTGTATTCCTGGAATAAAGCCTACCTGGTCATGGTGTATAATCTCTTTAATGTATCATTGGATATGATTTGCTAGTATTGTATTGAGAGTTTTTGTATCTATATTCCTCAAAGAAATTGGTCTGTAGTTTTTCCTTTCTTTCTTTCTTTCTTTCTTTCTTTCTTTCTTTCTTTCTTTCTTTCTTTCTCTCTCTCTCTGTCTCTCTCTCTCTCTTTCTTTCTTTCCTGTTAAGTCCTTGTCTGTTTTGGGGACGAGAGGTTTCCTTCCTTTTTGACCTTTAGAAATAGTTTGAGTAAAATGGGGATTAGCTCTTCTTTAATAGTTTTGTAGAATTCAGGAGTGAAACCATTGGGACTTGGGCTTTTCTCCATTGAAAGGTTATTTATCACTTATTCAGTTTCATCTTTTGTTATTGGCTTATTGAGGCTTTCTTTGTCTTCTTGATTGAGTCTGGGTAGCTTATATGTGTCCAGAAATTTGTCAATCTCATCCAGGTTTTCTTGCTTGTTGGCTTATAGTCACTCATAATATTCTCTGATGATCTTTTGTATTTATGTTACATCTGTTGTAATTTTGCTTGTTTCATTGTGAATTTGATTTATCTGATTTCTTTCTCTCTTCTTAGTAGTTTGTTTATTCTCTATTTCATTTATTTCTGTTCAAATCTATTATTTCTTTTCTCCTGATGTTTATTTATTTATTTATTACTATTATTTTCTTTTGTTGTTTTTCCAGTTCCCTGTGTGTTCTCAGATCGTCTATTCATCACCTTTCCATCTTTTTCTTATGTGCACTAATGGATACATGAACTTTCCTCTTATGTCTGCTTTCGCTGTGTCCCATAGATTATGGAAACTAGTGCACTCATTATAATTGGTTTCAATGACTCTTCTTATTTCAGTCTTAATTTCTTTAGTGGTTGTGAACTCATTCAGAAGTAGGTTGTTTAGTTTCCAAATGTTTGTGTATTTTTGAAGGATTTTCTTAAAATTCAAGTTATTTCTGTCATGGTCAGGGAAGATGCTGTATATAGTTTCTATGCCTTTGAATCTGTAAAGGCTTGTTCTGTGCCCTGTTATGTGGTCAGTCTTTGAAAAGGTTCCATGCAGGGTGAGAAGAAGGTGTATTTTGTGGTTTTGGGGTGCAAAGTTCTATAGATATCTGTCAAGTCCATTTCATTTATGGTGTCTTTAAGATCCGTATTTCTTTGCTTATTTTTTGGTTAGATGATCTGTCCAAAGGAGATAGTAGGGTGTTGGGACCCATAACTATTAGTTGTTGTAGCCTTTCTTTTCCTTTAGACCTAACAGTCTGTCTTTCACATATTTGGATGCTCCTGAGTTGGGTGCATAGATAAGTGTTATATCTTCTTATTAAATTAGCCCTTTTACACTATATCATGTTGTTCTTTATCTCGTCCTACGATTTTTGTCTTAAAGCCTATTTTGTCTGAAATCGGTATCTGAACTCTAGCCTTTTCTTGATTTCCATTTGCATGGAATATCTTTTTCCAGTCCTTCACTTTTAGTCTATGTATGTCTCTATCCAACAGGTGTGTTTCTTGTAGGCAGAAAATAGAAGGTTTCTGTTTTTTTAAAAATTTTTAATTTTTTTATTTTTTTATCCATCAGCTAGTCTGTGTCTTTTGATTGGATAATTTAATTCATTAGCATTCAACATTATTATTGATAATTGCGGATTTGTCCTTGCCAATTTGTTAGCCATTTTCTTAGTTGTTTTTAGTTCTCTTATTTCTGTCTGTCCCTCTTTAGTTTTCCTGATATAGTATTCCCCTCAGTACTTCTTGAAGAGTTGTTCTAGTATCGGTGAATTCTTTCAGTTTTTGTTTGTGAATGATTTTATTTGTTTTTCCATTTGAAGGATAATCTTGCTGGATATAATATTCTTGGTTGAAATTGTTTTTATTTTAGTATTTTTTTTTTTTTTGGAGAGGTTTTTTCGCTATAGGGCGTGTGCGCTTGCCAGACAGACAGAGAGAGACATAGAGACAGAAAGCGAGAAATCACCCCCCAGGGGGGATGGTCACGCCTCAATCCCTTCTCCTCCATTCTCCTCTCGGGATCTTGGGCACGCACGCACACGTGCCCAGCGTGAGTTTTAAGCCACCGGGTCTGGGATGCGAACCGCGGTCGACTACATGGGAGTCCAGCGACATAGCCACTACGCTAACTGCTGGTTCCCTATTTTAGTATTTTGAATATTTTTCCCATTTTTCTCTTGGCTGCATTGTTTCAGTTGAGAGGCCTCATGTTAGCCTGATAGGGTAACCCTTGTAAATGATGTGATATTTCTCTCTTGTCATTTTTAGGATCTTAGCCTTATAATTTTTACTATTCTGGCTATGATGTGCCAGAAGGAAGATCTTCTTATGTTGATTTTATTTTGAGGTCCTTTGTATTTCTTTGGTCTGGATGTTTGGATGCTTCTCTAAGTTTGGAAAGTTTTCAGCAAGTGTTTCCTGGAATAGGTCTTCTATGCCCTTGCTGAGCCTTCACCTTCTGGAATACCTATTATTAGAATATTTGGGTGTTTCATAGGGGCTAGTATTTCCCATATGTGTGTTGTCCTCATTTGTTAAAGTTAATTTTTTCATAATTTTTGGTGGTTTTATCTAAGTCAAAGGTTTTGTCCACTAGCTCAGAGATTCTGTTTTCTGCATGACCCAGTCTACTATTAATACTTTCCAGGGAGGTCTTGATTTCCTGAATTACTGTCTTCATCTCTAGACGTTCTGATAATTTTTGTTATTGTTGCTTTTTAATGGTTTCTATCTCCTTCTTAAAACCCTAGAAAGTCTTCCTTTATATATATATGTATACACACACACACACACACACACACATATGTATATATATAATCAGTTATTTAATTAGGTTCTTGGCAAAAAATTTAGAACACCACTTTGTGAGGATAAACTCCATTTGTAAGGGCAAACACGGATCACAGGTAGCTCTGGAGCTGAGGAACAGCTTTGATTTTTGTGAGTCCACAGCTTTCTGATCAATCTTGCGCTGCTCTGAAATCTTGTATTTCTCCTTCTCTATGTCGAAGAACTCACCTTTCTGGTGTCTGGGCTTCTGCAGTTTCTTTTTCTTGAAGTAAGCATCGGTAAGCTTGGGGATTTTTATTTTGCTAATATCAATTTTTATGGAAGTGGCAATGACAAATTTGTGGTGTGTTCTATGCAGTGGAACTCGATTGAGAACCAGTGGTCCAGTTACAAGTAGCAAGCCACTGCTCAGCTGTTTCAGGAAAACCACTTTATTGCCTCTGTGGTGTCCAGTGAGGATGATCAGAATGGTCCCAGGAGTGATGCTAGCTCGCAGCTTTCCCACATGCTGACTGAAGGGTTTTTTGCTGTGGCTCAACAGCTTTTGAGGCACATCTTCAGTAGGATAATACCTAGGTGTTTTGCATAATTTAATCACCTGCATACCATCATTCTTGTTCTCCACCAACTAGTTTTGTGACAGTCCCAAGAACCTTCTCCTTTTTCTTTTCGACCCTAGATTTAGTGGCGGAATATTTCCTCTTGTTCATGGCCTTCCTGGAATACATGGCAGACCGGGAGTATCTGCCGATGCCCTGGACTAGGACTGGGTTTCAGCAGCAATGGGGCTTCCCCTCCTTGGGCTTTTTAGCTTTGGGGTCACCCTTTATAACCTCACCACTGGCATCAGCCTTCTTGCATTCAGGTTTCTTCTCCTTAGTACCCTGCTTTGCAGCTTTTTCACCTGCCATCTTGTATAGTGGGAAAGAGCAAACCCTAGAAAGACTTACTCATCTCTGTCACCATGAAGATTCTGAACTCTATTTCTGACATTCCTGTGAATTCTTTTGTGTCATCATCCATGGTTGGAGAAACATTGCTCTGTTTCGTTGTATGAGAGATATTTTCTTGTTTTCCCATACTTTTTGTGCCACTGTGCTGGCTTCTAGTCATCTGATAGATTACACTTTTCCTGTGTTGATTGTAGAGCGTGAGGGGAGAAGTGAAGCTCTACTTCTCAGTTGTGTTCTTGGTAGAGGCCCTCGTCTTCCAGTCAGAGAAGTGTGTATATAAGCCACGTTCAGATGTTGACTCCTTTTCCAATCTCTTGTGACCAGGTGCACCTGGGGCTAACTTGGAGATTTTCAGGTCGAAGAGGGAAAAGGAGTGTCACGAGGTTCAGAAAAAAATGAAATCTCAAAATATTTCTGGACGGGCAGAGGGTAGCTAGAGGTCTAAGGCAGTCTTCCTGCCTCAGTTGCACTCACTTGCTGCCACTTCTCCCTGTTCCGCAGCAGCACAGGCTCTGGGGATAATGGCGGCAGATGGATGTACCTGGGACTAGAGTGGGTTGGGAGGCAGGATGAAGTCTGGAGTGGTCTCCTGACTCGGTTGCCCTCACTTGCTGTTATGCCTCTCCCCCAATCTCTCTCTTTTTTTTGGAGAGGTTTTTACTATAGGGCGCGTGTGCTAGCCGGACAGACACAGAGACAGAAAGCGAGAAATCACCCCTCAGGGGGGATGGCCACGCCGCAATCCCTTCTCCTCCATTCTCCTCTCGGGATCTTGGGCACGCACGCACACGCACCCGGCATGAGTTTAAGCCACCGGATCTGTGACTTGAACTGCGGTCGACTACATGGGCGTCCAGCGACATAGCCATTACGCTAACTGCTGGTCCCTCCCCCAATATATATCTTTAAAGTAGTGAATTGATGTTTCATGACAAGTTCTCTCAGGTTATAAGGTAAAAACATGATCCAGATCAGATAATTAATAGTTTTCAGCTGAGAATTTGAAATTGGACTCAAGAGCAGCTAACCATAAGACTATGGGTACTCTTTGCCAAGTATATGCCAAAGAGGTGTGAAGCAGCGATAACTTGGTGAGTGGACTGAGCTTCAGAAAAAAGCATCTGCAGAGAAAGAAGAATAAAGCAGATTCACTGAGATAAATAGGAACTAGAGCTGGAGAGAAAGACATGGTGACTCTCTAGCTGTTCATAGGATTCAGCTGTAGTCCCATGTCTTGGGGTTACACGAAACATTTTTAGACCCTTATAATAAACTTTCTGTGCTTGTGAGAACCTAAGTTCATTTATGCTACTGCCAGCTGAATTGTCCTAACTAATACCCCGTGTTTAAATAAAATAATGAACTTCTGCATGCTTAATTTCATGTGTATTGAAGCAACTTTTATGGGCCATATCTTTGCACCAAAAATGCCATGTACATCACTGTTCCAAGGGAAACTATGTGTCCAAATAATGTAAATGCCCACAATAAAATCAAAGATCTCTTTTAAAAATTATTTAATTTTATTTATTGTTATTATTTATTTTAAAATTTGCTATAGATCAGGTGTGCTCACCAGCAAGAGAGAGAAAGAGAGAGAGGTGAGAAAGTGAGAAAGCTAGCTACCAGTTCCAGAATTCAAACTGTCATTGCTCATGTGGGAGTCTCTCTCACCTTAACTACCATGCCACCTGCTGGTCCTTAAAAGTCTAGGTTTTAAATTGGGATTGCTGCATGTTGATTTCTTATTAATAACTTCCTCCCCTTTCTTTTTACACACTAGAGGGCATGAGAGAGAAAGAGTGGGAGAGAGAGCAAGAGGGAGATAGAGAGAGAGACATCTTTCCAATTGGGTACGGTCATGCCACAGTCCTTTTTCTCCATCCCATTAGAATTTTGGACATGCTCGTGCAGGTGCCCAGTGTGCTTTCTAAGCTGCTGGGGCAGGGATTTGGCTGGCCATGTAGGATCCAGCTTCCTACCTACAGTGCTTAACTACTGAGCTATGGGGCTAACCATCAATTACACATTTAAAAACCCATATTTACTTTTTTTTTTTTTTTAGAGAGAGAGAGAGATATTTTTGTAATAGGGTGCATGTGCTCATTGGAGAGACAGAGACAGAGAGACAGAAAGCAAGAAATCACACTCCCCGGGGGGTGGGGGAGGGAGATGGTCATACTGCAATCCCTTCTCTAGTTTCCTCTTGGGATCTTGGGTATGTGCGCCTACACGCCTAGTCCAGGGCTCTAACCGCGGTCGACTACATGGGAGTCCAGCGACATAACCATTATGCCCTCTGCTGATCTCCCAAACACATTTATATCTTTATCCTCCCCTTACTTTATGTACTTCATTGGGGTGGGATTGGGATAAGAACTCATTGTGGACCCAGGAGGCACTTTTTAGTTGTTATTGACTATTGAAATTTCTTTCTTGGCTACTGGTCTATTCCAACAAACCTACTTTTTTTTTTTTTTCTGTTAGAGTTTTGAAGGCAGATTTCAGTTATCAGTTAAAATTTCGTCATGTAGGAGCCAGTAGATGGCATAGCGGTTACATCGCAGGACTCCCACATGGCCGACATGGCTTGAGTTCAAAACCTGGTGGGTTCACGCTCACTCTGAGTGCATGTGCGTGGGTACCCAAGATTCCAGGAGGAGAATGGAGGAGAAGGGATTGTGGTTGCAGCCATCCCCCCCTCAGGGAGGGAGGTGTGATTTCTCACTTTCTCTTTCTCTCTCTCTGTTTCTCTAGTGAGTGCACATACAAAAATTTCTTCAAAAAACTCTTTTTAAAATCACGCTAATGTGAAGAAACACAGAACACTGTTGAAGGAAGATTTTTGCAGCAGAAGAAATACACTAATTCAAACATCCTTTCTCACAAGCCTTTTAAAATATGAAGTGAAAGAGAAAGGAGATTAAAAAATATTGGATTTGAATTTAAATAAAATTCTTTCAATTAATACATAATCTCTGAATATTCCACCATGTTTCCAGGTAACTGAGTTTTATGGGGACTATGTGTTTGTGTGCATGTGTGTGTGTGTGTGTGTGTGTGTGTGTTAGACTGACTCTGAAGTGTGAAAAGCATTTTAAGTCAGATAAGAGAAAAAAACACAATCTGTTCATTGCTGAGGCAATATTCAGTGAACATCAGTTAAAATAGAAGGCTTTGAAATCAGGGAAAAATTATTTAAAAGAGATCATTGTTCTTCTTAATTACAGAGTGAGAACAAGGCTAATTCACAGTCCCCCTTCGGTTGGTGTGTTTGTGCATGTGTGTGTGTGTGTGTGTGTGTGTGTGTGTGTTAGACTCTGAAGTGTGAAAAGCATTTTAAGTCAGATAAGAGAAAAAAACACAATCTGTTCATTGCTGAGGCAATATTCAGTGAACATCAGTTAAAATAGAAGGCTTTGAAATCAGGGAAAAATTATTTAAAAGAGATCATTGTTCTTCTTAATTACAGAGTGAGAACAAGGCTAATTCACAGTCCCCCTTCCCAACCATAGATAAAGGAATCTCAGTGGTGTATTATTCAGTACAAGAACTTTACTATCAGTTTTGTTCATCAGCAAAACCAAAAAAATAATTGCAGGATGTTCTCTATTATTTAGTATAAAATGCCTTTATCACTTTATGTCCCTGGCTGGCATTTCTCCTGTTTGTTGTCATTACATGCTTGGCTTTTAGTAACAGAGTGGAGTGCCAAGTAAGTCAATGGCCAAAGCTGATGTGCTCTTACTTAGAGGGTTATGGCCATGTCACCTCTTGCTTAAAACACTAGGTCAACACTGTGTACCAGGTTGACTGTAGTGAAAACATATAATAAAAGGCCATGTGAATACCATGAAAAGCAAGATAAATAATTAATTGTATGAAAAATAATATTGAGAATGAGTTGCTTGGCAAACAGTCTGATCCCATTAAAGATTTCATTTTTAAAAGAATAAAATCTTACCATGTTTTATTGTAATAAAATACTGAAAATTATATTTCCCTGTCTTTCAGAAGTGAGAACATTTTTTTCCTTTGGTTGCATATTTTTATTTTTAATATCAATTAGCTGACTTTTTAGATAGAAAAAGGCTACTAACAGGCAAAGTAATCATTCTGCTGTAATTTTCTACATTATTCCAATGTAATTTTCAAAGCATTTATTCATTGAGTAGTAATGCTTGTGAAAGTAGATAAGCTCAATTTCCTTATGTGGTTTTATAATTTACAAGGACAATTTGGCAATGGCAAATTTGGATGCTTCACTAAGACACTTTGGCTGTCTTCCCCTAACTATCCTATGAGCTCCATTTCACTTATTTTTCAAATTCTTCCTCTAAATGTTTTTTGCTGGGATGGTTTCTGGATACAAAAAAAAAATTTGCTCCTGGAGGTGGTTGTCGTGGATTAGATACTGCTTGAAAAAGTTCTCTCTCTTCCTCTGTGAGCTCTAAGATGAATGTCCTTGAAATAGTAATGATACATGACTTCCCTTTTTACCGGGTACAGGATATTTCTGGAGACTTTTATTTTTAAAAGAATTATTATATTTAATTTTTATTTATTGTCTTTATTTTATTTTATATTTTATTAAGTTGACGAGAGAGAGAGAGAAAGAGAGAGAGAGAGCAAGCAAGCTGCCAGGTCCAGGACTTGAACCATGATCAGCCATGTGGGAGTCCAGCCACCTTAACCACCACACCACCAGCTGGCACCATCCTGGTGAGATTTTTAATTATATTGTTTTTGGATGCATGTACCAGATACACCTACACTAATTAGTTATGCATATCCTTCTTAAGTTTTTCTCACCTCTAAAATTAAATAGCTGAAGTATAGACATGGCCAAGTTTGACTCTGTATGTGGTTTGGTTTGAAATAAGTTCCGCCAAATAATTGCTTTTCTAGAAACATATTTTCATTTGCGATCCTGTGTCATGTTTTATGTTCCATAACTGATTGGTTTTCATTTTCAGTAATAGTCAACTGCAGGCTTTTTTTTAGAAGGGGGTGTTGATATTTCTGTTTATATGATTTCTGTGTACTTAAATATTTATATAAAACTCTATTTGAATATTTCTTATCTTAGATGATCATTTCTGTGGTTTCTAATGCTAGAAATCCCTTTTATTTAGGGTTAATTATTGTAAGTACAGGTTTTGGTCTCACCTAATACTATTTTTTTCTCCAGGTCCTCTTTTTAGAATTAAAACCACATCTTTCTGCTGAATAAGAATTAGTTTCTAGAGGCTGGTACTATTATTGCATCATTAAATACTTTGTTTTTCTTTTTTTGGAGAGGTTTTTGCTGTAGGGCACGTGCGCTCGCCAGAAAGACAGAGAGAGATGGAGAGAGACAGAGAGACAGAAAGAGAGAAATCACCCCCCAGGGGGATGGCCACGCCACAATCCTTTCTCTTCCATTCTCCTCTAGGGATCTTGGGCATGTACACACATGCGCCCGGCATGAGTTTAAGCTGCTGGGTCTGGGACTTGAACCGCAGTCAACTACATGGAAGTCGAGTGACATAGCCATTACGCTAACTGCTGGTCCTTGGTTAAATATTTCTTGAATCCATCTACATTACATTCTCCTAGTCTATTGACTCTCACATGTAGATGAAAATTTTATATTCCTTTTCCCTGGCACCACTTTCAGCTTTTCATGTAGAAGACAAAAATAGAAGCAATCAGAAGAGAACTTGGACAAGCCACCCATAGTGTCCACTTCCTCTTTGCATTTGTCTTCATATATTCTGTCTTATCTCCTATTTACTTTAATGAACTTTTCATGTTCCTAGCAATGTCAACATCTTTTCTTACCTATTTGAAGAAATTGGACTAGTGAGTCTTTGCTGTCCCTTCTTTATTAATAAGTTTTCCATTTCTGGTAGATTTCTTTTCTTTTTCTTTTTCTTTTTCTTTCTTTTTTGGAGAGGTTTTTGCTATAGTGTGCATGTGCTCACCAGAAAGACAGAGAGAGACAGAGAGATAGAAAGCAAGAAATCACCTCCCAGGGTGGATGGCCACGCTGCAATCTCTTCTCCTCCATTCTCCTCTCGGCATCTTGGGCACGCACGCACATGCGCCCGGTGTGACTTTAAGTCACTGGGTCTAGGACTCAAATCGTGGTCGGCCACATGGGAGTTCAGTGACATAGCTGTTACACTAACTGCTGGTCCTGTGGATTTATTATTTTTAATCAGTCTACAGACATGTAGATATGCCTCTCTCTCATCTTTAAACAACTCTATTGATGCCATATTCCCCTCTGGCTACCATCTTGTTTCTAACCTTTCTCAAAACCGTATTTAAATTTATGTACAGTAAAATTCACTCTATTACTCTGTTCAGAGTTACCATATTCACAGTCCCATCAGCAATGTATGAGATTTCCAGTTGTTCTGCTTCCTTGCCAGAACTTGATATTGGCAGTTTCATTTCTTTCTCCTTCTCTTCTTCCTCCTCTAACACTTCCATCTTTCTAAATTTAGACATTTCACATAGTAATATTTCACTGTGGTTTTAATTTGTATTTCACTAGTGACCGATGATATTGAGCGTCTTTACATGTAGTTATTTGCTATCAATATATGAAGGATCTTCAGAAAGTTCATAGAAAATGTGTATTATGATAAAACTATGCATATAGATTTCAAATTTATTTGTTTAGAGATTTTTGCCATAGGGTGTGTGCACTTACCAAAGAGACAGAGAGAGAGAGACAGAGAGACGAAAAGCAAGAAATCACCCCTGAGGGTGGATGGCCATGCCGCAGTTCCTTCTCCCCCATTCTCCTCTCGGGATTTTGCGCATGCCCACACACATGTCTGGTGTGAATATCAAGCCTCTGGTCCAGGACTCAAACCACAGTTGATCATGTGGGAATCCAGAGACTTAACCATTATGCTATCTGCTGGTCCCTCAAAAAATTTTTTGCACCCAATTAAACTTGTACTTTAATTCTGTTTTTCCACAAACTTTTTAAAGTACCCACATATCTACTCTGGTGAGGTGTCTGCTCAAATCTTGTGCATATTTTATATTGTATTATTTATTTCCTTATTGTTGAGATCTAAAAGATTTTTATTTATTTTATGTATGAGTACTTTGTAGGATAAGTAATTTGTGAATACATTTTCTTAACTATCAGTTTGTCTTTTTATTCTCTTAACATTTTTTTATGACTTTACTTTTTATTGAAAGTCAACTTTATTATAAGAGCTATTCTATAACTTTTTTGTATTTAATTCACAAAATAGTTTCATGAGATTGGTGGACCCCTGACAACCATTTTACTGAGAGTTTAAATAATCTCAGTTTAAACCATTATACGTGCAAGAATGAAGCTTTTTTTAGTCAAGCCCTGTAAGTTCAATTTCCCCTCTTTTCTTTTTACAAAAGTATTTTATATATTTTCATTTCATAGCTAATATAAACATTGTGAATATATCATCAGTCCACTTATACATATATACAATATTTATCAAAATCAGTCATCTAATTTTTTGAAGACTTTATAAACCACAGCCTTAATAATCATATTTTTCCATTTTGTTGAAATGGAGGTATACTTTTCAAAAATAAAAAGAACATATTTTAACATGTGTTAGTAACTTACCACTTAAATTTTTTTAATCGTATGAAAATTTCTTGGACATATATTGGCCTCAAATTGTACTTTTGTATAAGACTAATAGATGTCATGGGAACAATTGTCAACCTATATGCAATTAGTAGCTCATAAACAATTTAATGAGTGTTTCCTCTTTTTAAAATTTTTAATAATTTATATATATATATCATTCAAAGTGGCAAAGGAAATAATATTACAGTGATGTTGAATGCCATCAGCTTTTTGGACCTTCATCTTCCCTTCTTCCGCGTGTCGCCTACTCTCCTTTACTTTGGGAAGAGCTCCTTTCTGGACGTGGATGATGTCTGGAAGTTGGCCAGGTGGCCCTGATACAGCGCTAACAGGTCCATGACCGGGTCCAGGTCCTGCCTGAGCGGCTCAGTGAACAGCTCACCGATGGCGTCGTAGGCGTCTCCGGTGAAGGCGATGGCCTGATTCAGGCCTGCCAAGAAGGCCTGCTGGTCCGGCTCGAAGGCCTGGCTGAGGCCGCGGAAGGACGGGCCCACCTTCTATACTGCTTGAAGCCGGTCACTTGCTTGCGCGCGACCTCGTTGGCCGTGTGGTTGAGCTGCAGCGCGCTGTCATCCATCTTCTTGGTGAAGCACTTGTAGCCGTCGATCTTGCTCTCCACCTCCTGCAGGTCCAGGGCGGCAGCGTGGGGCGTTCTTAGCCTCAGGAAGAAGTTGGCGCCCACCATATCTCATCCTTCTCCGCCTTCCTCTTGCCCTGCTTCCAGGCCTTCTCGTCCGTGCTGCTAGGGCATGTCAGGAAGTGCTGGAACACGTCGCACTGCGCCAGCACCGGGTGGCTGGCCGTGGGGTTCATCCACCAGATCAGGCCCTTCCTGCGCGTGTAGATAAAGCCCTCCTCGAAGCGCCGGTGGTCTGCTTCTCTTGCCGGTGGTCTGCTTCTCATGCGCTGGTCATTCCGAGATGACAGGGAACTTCTCGGCCAGGCGCGCGTGCAGCCAGCCAAAGTGCTTGTTGTAGCGCCAGTGCACCGGTACCTGCGTGTGTGTGGGCACCAGCTTGTAGGAGATGTAGCTCTTCATGCCCATGAAAGAAAAGGGGTGGTTTGCAGATAGTCACAAAAGAAATAGGTCGTTGGAAGAATTTCTCAACAGCATATTTACTCTCTAAAAAGTAATCTATGGGTTGTAATTTTTAAGATCGGATTTATCATCTTTTAGATCTTTGGTCAAAATTTCGTACTGTAGGTTATTAGGGCCAGATTTAACACCACAAGGCTTTGTCTTTATTACAGGTAATGTGGAACTATAAGCAAATATTTTGTTCTCTCAAAAGTACCTTTCTTTTGTTGATTGCTAAGTGTAGTTCTATGGACAAGACCCATTTATTTAGAAATGTTAATTTTATTGCAGAAGTTTGGAGATTATAATGATAGCATTTAATTTAAGTTTGAGTCTATATTGGACAAATAAGCACGATGCTTTTCAAATGATTTGAAAGTTACTTTTATTTGCCTCTTTAGATTTTTTTTAAAAGTAAAATCACTAAACTTGAGTAATGGCAGCATGGAAAATTTCTGAGGTGTCTGTATGATTATGCTTTAGCCAGGGTGGACATAGCTTAAATGATAGAAACTAAAGATGGAAGTGTAAGCAATTGTAAGTTCATGCTGCCTACTTCAAAGAGAACTTCGTTCCTCATAACTACTTAACATTATAATGCTACTGATTCACAAGGGGTTTGAATTAATTCTGTGAGGTAGGACACCAAAACTATTAGTGTTCATCTTCATCTAAGATCTTTATTCTCTAACGTTCTTGGTCCTATTGAAACATTTCAGTATATAAAAATATTGCAATGTAAATAGTCAAGAGAAAAAAAGCCATTGTCATTTGTATGCTGGTCATTAATGATCACCGTGGTACAGTTTTTTAAAATAAGCTATCATGCCCTTCAAAAAAATTAATAAATTTACATTCATTGACTGCACATCAACACCATATACAAAATGAGATTTTTCTATCCAGAATACACTGTATATTGGCTCAATCAGGGATATTATGCTATTATCAACAAATAATTTTTCATTTCTTGTTTCTTATATATTTCACTTTTTTCCCCCCTTGATTCCCTGCCTCTCGCCCTCTGCTATTTTTCTTTCTTTCTTTCTTTTTTTTGGAGAGGTTTTTGCTATAGGGCGCGTGAGATCAATAGACAGTGAG
>NW_006160054.1:3237653-3255912 GCF_000334495.1 Tupaia belangeri chinensis | reverse complement strand
AACCGTGGTCGACTACGTGGGAGTCCAGTGACATAGCCATTAACGCTAACTGCTGGTTCCACCCTCTGCCATTTCTCACCCTCCTGCCACACTGTGGTATCTCCCATTATTTTCCATGACTTTTCTTTTTTTCACATTTTATTGATTCACTAAAGATCTTAATTAATCTAAAAACTTTCAATAGGAAGTTCAGCTGATGTATACATATCTATGAACACATGTCTGACTTTAGGCATAATTCTCAGTGAGTAAATCCTAGCTGGGGCCATATAGCTTACTGCAGTCACTAAATAGGTATTTTTAAATGAATTTTTTAATTTCAAGAAATATGATTTTAGTTTTAATAGGTCAAAAATAAAAAAGTGTTAAGAGAAATTTGCTTAAGACTTAAAACCAGGAAAAAGTTTAGGATTCAGTTCAACTAGTATGTAGATGAACCTATCAACAGTTCAAGACAAAAATCTTTAAATATGGAAAACAAAGCATAGAAGAAAATCAGTAATGTTTTAGTCAAAAGTCATAAAACTCTATTTTACCAGTTCAGTCTCATATAATTAATCTCTCTTTTTATTGAATTTGTGGCGTTACTTTGGTCTGATCTTTTCATTTAAACTCTGGAAGTTAACATTCAACTCTGGGCTTGTCCCTACCATTAGGCTGTTCATTTTCTTGGTTGTGTTTTGTATTTTTATTTTATTAACACTTTGAATATATCTCCTCATTCTTTTCTTGCTCACATTGTTTCTTTTTTTCTTTTTTTTTTAGAGGTTTTTGCTATAGGGCATGTGTGCTCGCCAGACAGACAGAGAGAGACAGAGACAGAAAGCGAGAAATCATCCCCCAGGGGGGATGGCCACGCCGCAATCCCTTCTCCTCCATTCTCCTCTTGGGATCTTGGGCACGTACGCACACACGCCCGGTGTGAGTTTTAAGCCACCGGGTCTGGGATGTGAACCGTGGTTGCTAACATGGGAGTCCAGCGACATAGCTGTTACGCTAACTGCTGGTCCCCCTCACATTGTTTCTTATGAGAGGTCCGCTGTTAGCCTGATGGGATCTCCTTTGAAAGTAACTTGACATTTCTCACTTGGCAAATTTAGCATCATGTCTGTCTGTGGTTTTGGTCAATCTGGCTATGATATGCCTTGGAGAAGATCTTCTTGGGTTGATACGATGTGGGGTTCTTCGTGTTTCTTGGGCCTGAATATTAGAGTGCCTCTATAGGTTTGGGAAGTTTTCTTCCAGAATTTTATAGAATAGATTATCAATGCCCTTATTAGTTTCTTCACCTACTGGGTTACTAATGATCTGGATGGTTGGTGCTTAATAGTATCTAGTATTACTTGTATGTGATTCTCATTTTGGGGGGTTATTTTCACAATCTCTTTGATGAATTTTTCTAGGTCAGAGATTCTGTCCTCTACATCCGAGATTCGATCTTCTGTATGATCTAACATGCTTTTTAATACTTTCAAGGGAGGTTTTGATTTCCTGTATTACAGACTTCATCTCGAAAAATTCTATTTGATTCTTTTTATGGTGTGTATTTCCTCTTTCAGATCATGCAAGAATTTACTCACTTCCTGGAACTTGTCTCTTTTCTCCTGCATCTTCTGGAATTCATTGTTTCTCTTCTCTAGCATCGCTGTTAGCTTCATCAATGTGAATATTTAAAATTCTTTATCTGACATTTCCATGAGTTCCCTTGTATTGTCTGTGAAGGATGGGATGAGGAGTTCTTTTCCCTTAGGGGAGAGCTATTTTTTTTTCTTGGTTTCTCATATTTCTTGTGCCTCTGAGGTGGTTTCTGGTCTTCTGAATGATTGTATGTGTTTTCCTAGTTTTTTGAGTTACATCTGAGCATTCAGAGGCATGCAAGAGGAAGTGACCTGCAATCCCTAAACAGTACCGATTTTTCACCTTTGTGCAGCACACTCAGTGGAATTTGCAGATTAATCTGACCTTAAAGGTATTTAGCTATTTGGCTATTGTGCACCCAGACCTGTCTAGAAACTCAGTGTGTGGATGCTGAGCAGAAAAGAAAACAAACAACCAAGAAAAAAAAGAGAAAAAAAGACAAAAATAATAAAAAATAATTTTAAAGCAAAAAATGAAAGGGGCCGCTCAGAACTCAGATATAGATGGCAGGTGACTGGCTTGTCCTGTGGAGTGTGTGTGTGTGGGAGGGAGAGGTAGAATTAGCAAGATGAAAGAGTGACAGAGAGCTAAGAAATTGAAAAATTAAAAACAAGTTAAAAATAGAGAGAGAGATGGAGAGAGACATAGAGAATAAATAGAAAGACATAGAGAATAAATAAATAATTGAAAAATTAAAAACAAGTTAAAAATAGAGAGAGAGATGGAGAGAGACATAGAGAATAAATAAACTGGCTGAATCTAGGGCCAGGAGGGTGAAATCTGGAAGAAAGTCTTCAGTGGTCCTAATCAAGGGGCTGAAAGGGGCTGCTCAGAACTCACATATAGATGGCTGGTGATTGACTTGCCCTGGCTGGATCTGGGCGGCAGGAGGGTGAACTCTGGGCAGAAGGTCTTCAGTGGTCCTAATCAAGTTCTCCTTTTTTCAACTCCCTTTGACATGCAGTGCACTGATGGATGTGGAGACCAGATGCTCTCCCTGGCCTAGCCTAAGCCATGCCAGAAAGCGAAGAAACTTCCTGGAGAATGGGCTGCTTTCTCTGCTGCCTGCAGCCCCTGGTCTCTCCTTCTTGCTGGTAGTGGGATGATGGAAGGCAGACAGCGTCTACTCCACCTCTCCTCCAGCTCATGGCTTCAGGCCTCTGACGTTGGCAGCCCCTTGCTCCCCTTGCAGGTCAGACCTCTCAGGCACCCCCTCAGCGAGCTTCCTGGGGTGCTCCAGGCGCCTTTCAGATGCACAGGACAAGTGTGCTGCCACTCCTGGTTCCAGCGCCCCTCCTAGGTCGCCTCTGGGTTGTACCTCGAGTTGGGAGTCAGGGCAGTCAGAGAAGCTGCAGTCCCCTTGCCGGGAGCTTCTGCTCTCCGTCGGGAGGGACTGACTGGCGGGCAGCTTCCCTCTCCTTTGTAGCCTGGGCCAAGTGGGCCATGACGCTGGGTCAGCCAACTGTCGCTGATGGAGAGCAGAGTCCCCTCCCTTCCACTATTCTGCGTGGGAAGGGGTCCCCAGACATGGAGGTGGCAGTGGTGTCCTCGGAACATTCTTTTGAAGGAAGAAAGGTTATTAATTTTGATGGAGCCACAGACACATTGTCTTTTGATTAAAAATGGATTTTTTTTTTTTTTGTATTTTAAAGACAGTGTTTTTGGGATCTCCCTGCTTCAGTCTCTAAGCTGGGAGCACAGGCCTATAGCACCATACCTGCCTCTCACCCTATTTTTTTTTTTTTGAGAGTTTTTTTGTGCGTGCGCTCGCCAGACAGACAGAGAGAGACATAGAAACAGAAAGCGAGAAATCACCCCCCCCCAGGGGGGATGGTCATACCACAATCCCTTCTCCTCCATTCTCTTCTTGGGATCTTGGGCACACACGCACACGTGCCCGGTGTGAGTTTTAAGCCACCGGGTCCGGGACATGAACCGCGGTACACTACGTGGGAGTCCAGCAACATAGCCATTATGCTAACTGCTGGTTCCCAACCCTATTTTTTTTAGATAGATTTTTGCTATAGAGCATGTGTGCTTTCCAGAGAGACAGAGAGACAGAAAGCAAGAAATCATCCCCTAGTGGGAATGACTGCTCTGCAGGCCCTTCTACTTCATTCTCTCCTCGGGATTTTGGGTGTACACACACCTATGCCCTTTGTGAGTTTCAAGCCTCTGGATCCAGGACTTGAACTGTGGTCATCCATGTGGGAGTCCCACTCTGTAACCAGTATGTTACCTGCTAGTCCCTACCTGTTTCTTTTTTAGATAAGGTCTCACTGTGTTTCCTAGGCCAGTCTAGAGTTCCCAATCCTTCTGCTTTAGCCTCCTCAGTTGCTGGGATTACAAGTGCTCACTGTGGTGCCCAACCTTTGGGTTGGATGGGGAATCAAACCTGGGCCTCCCATGTGGGTTCCAGCCTGTGGACTACAGTGTGTGCCATCTGGCTGGACCTGATTATGTTCTTGATGTCAAACCTAAGAATTGCTTAACTACCCTTCGGTCAAGAAAATTTCCTCCTATATTTTCTTTTTAATGTTTCATAGTTTCACATTTTACATTTAGGTCTGTAATCCATTTTGTTAATTTTTTATTTTTATTTTTTTTTTTAGACAGAGATTTTTGCTATAGGGCATGTGCGCTCACTGGAGAGAGAGAGAAACAGAGACAGAAAGTGAGAAATCACTTCCCAGGAAGGATGACCACACAGTAATCCTTTCTCCTACATTATCCTATTAGGATTTTGGGCATGCATGCTCACATGTCCAGCATGAGTTTCAAGCCTCTGGGTCCGGGACCTGAACTGTGGTTGACTACATGGGAGTCTAGTGATGTAACCATTACGCCATCTACTAGTCCCATTTTGTGTTAATTATTGACTTGTGTGAGGTACACATTGAAGTTCCATATAGATGGATGTTCCAGCACAACTGTTGAAAGGACTATTATAATCTCCATCAGATTCTTTTGCACTTTTGTCAAAAGCTCTCCTCAGGGACCCGCAATTAGCATAATGGCTATGTCGTTGGATTCCCATGTAGTCGACTGTGGTTCACTTCTTGGACCTGGTGGTTTAAAACGCACACCAGGCGCATGTGTGTGCGTGCCCAAGATCCTGAGAGAAAAACGGAGAAGGGATTGCGGTGTGGCCATCCCCCCTGGGGGGTGATTTCTCGCTTTCTGTCTCTCTGTCTCTCTCTGTCTGTCTGGCGAGTGCGCACGTCCTATAGCAACCCCCCCCCCCCCAAAAAAAAATAAACAACTCTCCTCTAGCTTCATATAGGATTAAAAAAATAGATTTCCTTTCATTTGAAAAGAAAATTTGTAGAAATTCTCAGTCATTATTGTTTCTAATATTTTTTCTACTTCATTTTTATTTCCTTCTAGAATTTATATGACATGTATTACACCTTTTGTAGTTGTTCCCAATTTTTGGATATTCTGTTCCTCTATTTTTTTCTCCCAGAACTTTTTCTCATTGCTTTTCAGGTTGGGCAGTTTCTGTTGAAATATATCTTTAGGCTCAGAGCTTCTTTCCTTAGCTATATCCAGTATCCATAAGCCCATCAAAGACATTCTGTATTTCTGTTACAATTTTTTTTTGTAATGTTTCTGCCATAGGGTGCATGTGCTTGCCAGGGGGAGACAGAGACAGTGAGAGAGAAAATGAGAAATCCCCCCCCCCCAGGAGGGTTGTCCATGCCATAATCCCTCCTCCTCCATTCTCCTTTTGGGATTTTGGGCACATATGCACTTGTATTGTGTATGATTTTCATGTCACCAGTCCAAGACTTGAACCACAGTTGACTATGTAGGAGCTCAGCACCTTAACCACCATACCACCTGTTGGAGCCTGTTACAATGTTTTTGATCTCTAGCTCTTCCATTTGAGTCTTTATTAGAATTTCCATCTCTCTGCTTACATGCTGGTTGTTCTTATTTTATTTATTTAATTATAATTTATGATTTACATATAAACATTGTACATGTTTGTATAGTACAGTATGGTTTTTCTTTCTTTTTTTTTTTGGAGAGGTTTTTGCTATAGGGTGCATGTGCTTGCCAGAAAGACAGAGAAAGACGAGAGACAGAAAGCGAGAAATCACCCCCCAGGGGGGATGGCCACGCCGCAATTCCTTCTCCTTCAGTCTCCTCTTAGTATCTTGGGCACACACGCACATACACCTGGCGTGAGTTTAAGCCAGCAGGACCAGGACTTGAACCGTGGTCGACTACATAGGAGTCCAGCGACATAGCCATTATGCCAACTGTTGGCTCCTGGTTTTTCTTTCTTTTTTAAAAAAATTTTTGGTCCAGAGTGTGTGTGCTCTCCAGAGAGAGACAGAGAAAGAGAGAGAGGGAAGTGAGAAAGCACCCCCTAGGAAGGATGGCCACACTACAATGAGGGAGAATCTCTTCCATTCTCTTGGAATGTTGGGCACACATGCACATATGCCTGGTATGTTTTTCAGCCTGCTGGATCTGGGACTTGAACTGCACAATTAGCCATGTAAAATCCAGCCACACTAACCACCACAGTATCAGTTGGCCCCATTATGGTTTTTCAAAGCATGCATATAATATATAATAACCAAATCTAGGATATAAACATATTCATCATCTTCACCATTAAACATTACATTATGTTATACATATTCAATATTTGTTCTACTTGTGTTTTGGGGGAGGAGAGAGGTGGTATATATTGGATTGACAATGACCTTTCTTATTCTATTGTGTTATATCATTCCACAATCTGTTCTCCTTGTTTACATACATTCTTGTGTCTGATAATCATTTTATCCTGAATCCTCACCAAAACTCTCCCTGTGCAGTCTCTGGTATCTGCTATTACACCCTCTATTTCTATGCCATTAAGTCCTGCTGTTTCCACCATAGAGAGTGGACATTCAATATATGTTAAGTGGGGGCATACAATATTTGTTTTTTAAAGGAGTGATTAATATCACTTAGCTTTGTTCATTTGTGTCAAATGATAGGATATCATTTTTATTTATGACTTAGTTGTATTCTATTGTGAATATGTGAATATGTACCACAGTTTAAAAAATTCATGAATCTATTTTTGGGCAGTGAAGTTGATTCTGTCTTAGCAATTGTAAATAATTGCTGTAATAAACATGGATGTTCAAATGTCTCTCCAACAGAGATTTCATGTCCTTTGGGTGATCTGTTCAGTGAGGAAAGTGAGGTATTGAAATTCCCAACAATTAATATGTAAGAGTCTCTCTCCCTTTAGATCAAGCAGTCTTGGATTTATAAATTTGGATGCTCCAACATTTGGTGTGTATGTATTTATAACTGATAAATCTTGGTGGATTTACCCTTGTAAAACTATATAATGAGCTTCTTTGTCTCTTTCAACAAATTTTATGTTGAAATCTGTTTTGTCTAACATCAGAATAGCAACTCCTGAATATTTTTGGTTTTCATTTGCAAAGTGACTTTTTCCAAACTTTCATGCCCATTCTGTAAATGTCTTTATTGATGAGATAAGTTTCTTATAAGCAGCATATAGAGGTTTCCTTTTTAAAAATTTATATATTTTGATTTAACAACTTGATCCATTTACATTCAATGTATTACTGAAACATAGAGACTTATGCTTGCCATTTTGTTGCTTGCATTTTGGTTGTTTTTATTTCCATATTTTTTTCCTTCTGTTACTATTTGTCCTACCCATCATGGTAGTAATGAATCATTTTTTTTCTTTTTTCTTCTTTGTGTAATTGTTCTGGTGGTGAATTTTATGCATTCACATATTTTCATGGAGGTGATTATTTTCCTTTCATTTCTAGATGTAAAACTGCCTTAAGTATTCCTTGAACAGTTAGTTTACCTTTGGTGAATTCTTTCCATTTTTGTTTTCTGGAAATGTTTTCACTTATCTTATTTTGAAGTGTAGTTTTTCTGGATGTAGTATTCTTGGCTGAAAATGCCTTTCTTTTGGTATTTTAGATGTGTCATCCCATTTCCTCCATGCTTGTAAAGTTTTTGCTGAGAAATCTGATGTTGGTCTAATGGAATAACCTTTATAAGTGAGTTGGTACTTATCTCTAGACATTTTTAGAATCTTATATTCATCTCCGACTTCTGACACTTTGACTATAATCTATCTTGGAGAACATTTTTTATGTGGAATCTATTAGGTGTTCTTTGAATTTCTTGGATCTAGATGTCTGTATCTCTTCCTAGACTTGGGAAGTTTTCAGTTAATATGTAATGGAAAAAAATTCTATTTCTTTTTATGTTTTTTTTTCTCTTTCTAGAATACCCATAATGTTGATAATTGAGTGCATAACAGTGTCCAATAGTTCTTGAAGGATGTTTTTATTTTTTATGCTTTTTTCTAACTTTTTGATTGTTTAGCTTATTTTAAACATATTAATAGTATCAAGTTCAGAGCTTCTGCACAATCTAATCTGACATTGATACTTTCTACTGAGTTTTAAAATTTCTTATATTGAATTCTTTATTTCTAAAACTTCTGTTTTATTTTAAAAGATGTCTGTGACTCTCTTGTATAATTAAATACAATGGTCAGACTTCATCCCTTATGACTAATTAGTAACATTTGACACTGTAGTCCCTTTCTCCTTCTTAAAGACATTTTTTTCACTTGATTTCTAGGATGATAAAAACCTCCTGTTTTTTTCTCCCATTTCTTTCTTTTATTTTAAGTTTTCTTTATTATTTTCTTGTCATCTTTCTGATATTTAAATATTGGAGAGATTTAGGATTAGAACCTTGTCTCTTGTTTTTTTCTACCTACATTCACTCCCAAAGTCATCTCATTCCATACCATGAATATACACACAGGTAGCTCTTCAAAGTATAAATCTAAATGTTTAACTTTCTTGAATTCTACTTAGATATCAAATGTAATTAACCTAATTTGGAGGTCTTCATCTTCCCAAAAGTGGCTTCTCAAGCAATTTAAATAAATGACATTGTCATTTTGTCAGTTAGGTCAAAATTCTTGGTTTTTGTTTTTGAGAGTTTTTTTTTTTCTGTAAGGTGTGTGTGCTCACCAGAAAGATGGAGACAGAGAGACAGATAGAAAGCGAGAAATCACCCACCAGAGGGATGGCCATGCCACAATACCTTCTGCTCCATTCTCCTCTCAGGCTCTTGGGCATGCATGCACACGTGTCTGGTGCGAATTTAAGCCACCAGATCCGGGACTCAAACTGCGGTTGACTACATGGGAATCCAGCAATGTATCCATTATGCCATCTGCTGGTCGCAAGTTGGGTCAAAATTCTTACAAAGTCTTTGACTCTTCTCTTTTTTCACTTCTTCATCTAATATAACTACCTTAAAATTATAACTAGAATCAAAGTAATTCTCATTCCTTTCTTCAACTATTTCCTTCCATACCACAGTCATTTGATTCCTAGATTATTGCAGCAACTTCTAACTGGTCTCCTTATTTCTCCTTTTGTCTAATTACAATATACTACCTCAATATACTGGCCAGAAGGCTACCATGAAAATATGAGTCAGATTCTGAGCCCTCACTACTTATCACCATCCACTGGCTTGCCATACTACTCAAAGTAGAAGTCAGAGTTCTTAAGATGTCCTACAAGACCTATCATGATCTCCTCTTTTACATCCGGGACCTCATTTACTATTTCCTTCTAACTAAACCCCTGCCCCCAAATACCCTAACCTTGCTGTTCCCTTTGCCTAGAGCATACTTTTCCCAGATAGTTTCATGATTTGCTTCTCAGGCTTCTTTAGCAATTTTGACTTCTCCAAAGTACATGATGTTATTAACAAATACAGTGTATTTAGTGGAATAGAATAAAATCTAGTGCTTCTAGGGCATGGAGGGTGTGGAAGATGGAAGGAGGTGGCTTGCCTTCTTTCTTCTGCACAGAAGACTTCCTAGATTGGAGCACTGTTTCTTTTTATATTCCCTGAGACATTTTCTCTGAAATGCTTTGTTGACCTTCTGTTTCCGTAGCACCTATGTTTCATCATTCATTTAAAAAAATCGTTCATTCATTCATGCCACACAGACTTAATTGGTACCTGTCATTTACCAAGAATTGTGCTAATTCAGCCTCTGCAGACATGTGAATGTTTGATTCACTGAAGCCTTCCTTTGCTACCCTTACTAAAATGTGCATTTCTCTGTCTCTTCCCTATTTCCTTATTTATTTATTTTGAAAGCATTTGCCTTATTCAGCATAATACTTAATATGCTACTTGTTTTCTTGTGTATTTTATGGCTCCCAGGAGTAGAATATAAGCTTCAAAAAGGTTCTTGAATGCATGATAAATGTTTATTGAATAAAAGAATGAATCAACTTAATTTTATCCTTTGGTCAAATTCCCAAGTGATACAAACCTCACATAACAGACACAATGATATTTTAGGAATATAAACTCAAAGATTTCTCTGATAACTTGAAATAAAAATAAAATTTCTTTAACTGGTTCTGCATGATCCGACCCTTGCTTACTCACTTCGTTGTGCTTTATTTGCATTCTCTCTGCAAGTTTTAGCCACCTGTGTTTTGTTTCAGTTTTTGCTTTTTAATTTTGGCAGTGGGTACATGTCCTTGCAGGAGAGAGATACAGCCCCCTTCTCCCCCCCATCTCCCTACACACCATGGGGAATGGTCATGCTACAACCCCTTCTCTTCCATTTCTCTCTCTCTTAAGGATTTTGGGCATGCACACACATGTACCCAGTGTGTTTCTCAAGCCATCAGACCAGGATTTAAATTTCAGACACAGTCACCATAAGCAATCCAGACACCTTAACCACCAAGCCATAGCTGGCTCATCATTTGCCTTTCTTTCTTTTCTTTTTTTTTTTTTTTTTTTAGGTGGGATAGGTTTAGAGAGACAGAGAGAGAGAGAGAGACAGAAAGTGAGAAATCACCGCAGGGGGGATGGCCACGCCACAGTCCCTTCTCTATTCTCCTCTCGGGATCTTGGGCATGCACGCACATGTGCCTGGCATAAGTTTAAGCCACTGGGTCCGGGACTTGAACTGCGGTTGACTACATGGGAGTCCAGCGACACAGACATTCTGCTAACTGCTGGTCCCTCATTTGCCTTTCTTAAAGCTTCTTGAAGACACCAAGTTTTTCCATGTCTCAAGGCCTTTATATGTATGGTTCTTTCTGCTGGAAATATACCCTCTCCTGGTTCTTTAGGTTATAAACTCAGTCAGGTCTTAGTTTTTAAATGCAAGGACTTCATTATTAAAACAGTGGTTTGCTGGGGCCAACAGATGTTGTAGAGGTTAAGGTGCTGGATTCCCATGTGGCCAACTGTGGTTTGAGTCCCAGATCTGATGGCTTGAAGCTCATGCCAGGTGTGTATGCATGTGTGCTCAAAATCCTGAGGAGAATGGAGAAGGGATTGTGGCATGGTCATTCCCCCTGCGGGGGAGTGGTGGTGGTGTGATTTCTCACTTTCTGTCTCTCTCTGTCTTACCAAAGAGTGTGTGAGCCTTATAGCAAAAACAATCAAAAACAAAAACAACAGTGTTTTACTAAGTTAAATATTGAAAAACGTACTTAAAAATTAGAAAAATGCAGTGCCAGATGTTATATTTATGTTTCATTAAACTAGTTTTATTCAGAGTGTTTTATACTCTCTAAATTTATTAAAGATTTGAATATGTTATTTGAGTATAATATAGTTTTTTTACTCTGGTGCACTCACAGATACAAGGGTATATCTATTTTTGGGCAAGAGGCTGTAAGAGAGAAAGGAGGAGAAGACAGAGAGGATGAAAGAAGCAGATGTTAAAATAGCCAGTCTCCTAGTCAAGCTAACAATATAAAGAGGAAGATGGTACAATCCCTACAAAAAGGTGACTTGAAAATTATGCCAGGCATGTGTACATGCATGCCCAAGATCCCAAGAGGCAGTTTATGCCAGGCATGTGTACATGCATGCCCAAGATCCCAAGAGGCAGACGGAGCAGAAAGGATTGGGGCCTGGCCATGTTTCCTAGAGGTTGATTTCTCATTTTCTCTCTCCCTGTCTCTCTCCTCTCTGGCAAGTGCATGCACCGTATGGCAAAAACCTAAAAAATAAATAAATAAATAAATAAATAAATAGCTCCAATTTTAAAACTGCCAGTCAATATTACTTTATTGATCCCTCAATGTCAGTAAAGTAGGTGTTAGGAATTGTGCATTGCAGTTGGAAAAAGGGCAACCTGGAAAGATAAATAGACATTTGGAAATGAGTTTGGTGTAAAGACTGAATAAAAAGTATTTAATTTATAGCTCCAGCTATGGCAGTTATTGCATTTGTTTCAATTCAGTGTGATAGGAAGTAGTAAATATGTTTCTGTTGTAGTTCTTGGGAAAATATAATGCTAAATAAATGAGCTCTGCCTCTAAGGACACTCCTAATCTAGGTGGGGAGACAACCACCTGCAGTTTGCCATATGTCAGTTAAGCCCTATAGTCAGTGGATGTAGACCATGGTAGAATACAGATGAAGAAACAATTCACTTGAGCTGAATTATAGGAGAATTAGGAAGCATTTCACATCAGAGGTGGTATTTGACTGTGGACTCAACTAAAGAGTTGAAGTTTTGACAGATGGAGACTTAGAACATTTCTGACTTTCCCAAAGTATGTGGAATTATTTTCTTATTTATTTTTAGAGAGATATTCTTGCTATAGAGTGTGTGCACACACCGGAGAGACAGAGAGACAGAAAGTGAGAAATCATCCCTTTAGGGGAGATGGCCATGCTGCAATCCTTTCTCCTCCATTCTCCTCCCAGGAATTGGGCAGACATGTACATGCACCCGACATGAGTTTTAAGCCACTGGGTCTGGGACTCAAACTGTGGTCAACTTCGTGGGAGTCTAGTGATGTAACCAATATGCCATATGCTGATCCCTGTATGTGGAATTATTAATGAGCATGATGTAGTTAGTGGAAAAGAGTAAAATATAGTATTACTTAAACATGGAGTATATGGAAGGAGGAAATTTGCCTACCACCTCTTTCTCTTCCACTTCCTCTTCCCCTTGGGAAATTCTCTAGGCTGGAGCACTGTTCTTCCTCTTATTCCCTGAGAGATTTTCCCTGAAATTCTCTGCTGACCATGTGTTTCCATAGCACCTATTTTTCCTTATCCGTTTTTTATTCATTCATTAATTCACTCAACAAATATTTAATTGATACCTGTCATATACCAAGAATTGTGCTATGGACACAGTGTAGAAGAAGATGACATAATTACCACTGGAGTTCATAGTCTAGTAGAAAAGACAAACACATGCCAATAACTAATTGAAATAATGTTTTATGCAACTGAGGAGGAGTAATGGATGCTGTTAATTTCTTGAATCAATTTTTATTCACTACTGTGTGTGATAAGAGCAGGAGATAAAGCAGTCACCAAAATAGACAAAGTCCCTGCTTGATGCTAGTAGGTAACAGAGATATCTGCTCTAATGTGAATGGGAAGGAAATTATCCCCTGGAAATGGCATATACATTTTTTATTTTTTTCCATTTATTTATTTATTTTTACATTTTTCCACAAACATTTACATATCAAAAATTTTTTGCTCATACTCCATAGCTCTTGACAGTTAATGAACAACTTTCAAAATTTCAGAGTACTGATTTTTAAAGATAGTGTTCAAAATATATCTTATAATTTTGTTTGTGACTCTGTAACAATAGAAACAGTATGGTTTTAAATATTTTTAAGAAAATATTTACATGTCAACTACGCAAATTGCTGAAAAGCAAATGCCCAGCACACACACTAGTCACACATAAACCTTCTCAATTCAGCCCTGCCCTACCAAGTATTCTGTGATATACCATCTGCTAGCAAAGATCACTCTCTTTTTCTTCCTTCAAAGTCTTTCTCAAAATAATCCTCTGATGTGGTTGCTCTTTTGCAATCTCTACTGATTACAATGCTGGGCTGGAAAAGTCCAGGTTATTTTATGTTATAAATTGTTTCATATATCTTCTCTATTCCTCTCTGCCAGGCAGAACTATTTATGGTGCCAGGCCATCTTTCTAAGAGCTTCTGTTGGCTTACTTGAGATCCACCTTAGTTCCATAGTTTTCTGATTAATTTTCAGGTATGACATTCCAGTCAAAGCCCTGTCCAATAATGAATATTTCCAATTTCTTTTTTTTTTAATATTTCCAATTTCTGATTCAATGCAACAAGAATTATTGAACTTGTCTTCTTTTCTGGCAAATAATCCTTCTGCCAGAAAATAAGAATATTCCCAAATATTTCCAATTCAAGAGGGGTCAGGAAGAAAAGTTTTATGTTTTCATTTAAAGAAACAAACAAGAAAAATATTATTACAATTGCTGAACCTATGAACAACTCAAAAGAAAGTAAAATGTTTAAATTGGAAAAAACGAAGCATAGTAAAAAAAATCAGTAATGTTTTACTCAAAAGTTGTAAAATTCTATTTTACGATTTCAGTCTTATGTTCAAACTCTCTTCTGTTGAATATGGAGTGTTACTGTGGTCCAATTTCTCTGCTTCACTCCTGGAAGTTAACATTCAATATTATTATCGATATTTCTTGTCCTTAGCATTAAATTGGTTATTTTCTTGGTTGCCTTTTGTTCTCTTATGCCTCTATGTGTCTTTAGTTTTCCTGGTTGAGCACTCCTTTCAGAACTTCTTGAAGAGTAGGTCTGCTATTGGCAATTTCTTTCAGGTCTTGTTTATCTGAGAATGTTTTTATCCTTTTTTTTTTCCATATGAAAGATAATCTTGCCGGGTATAGGGTATAGTATTCTTGGTTGAAACTGTTTTTCACTTAATACTTTGAATATATTTTCCCATTCTTTCTTTGCTTCCTTTGTTTCTGATGAGAGGTCTGAGGTTAACCTCATTGGATAACTTTTATAAGTAACCTGACGTTTCTCTCTTGACAATTTTAGTATCTTGCCTTTGTAGATTTGGCCAGTCTGGCTATGATGTGACTTGGAGAAGATCTTCTTGGTTGATTCTATTAGGGGTCCTTTGTATTTTTTGGATCTGGATATTTGAATGCCTCTCTAGATTTGGAAAGTTTTCTTCCAAGATTTCATGGAATAGATGATCAGTTCCTCTATTAGTTCCCTCATCTTCTGGGGTACCAATTATCCAGATGTTTGTGTGCTTAGTGCTGTCTAGTATTTCTCATACAGTATTCTAAGTTTTTGGGGGTTATTTTCACAGTTTTTTTGGTTGTTTTTTTTCTAGATCAGAGGTGTTGCCTTCAACATCCGAGATTCAATTTTCTGCATGAACTAATCTGCTTTTAACACTTTCAAGGTAGGTTTTGATTTCCTGAATGGCAGCTTCATTTCTAATAGTTCCATTTGATTCTTTTTCATGGTGTGTATTTCCTTTTTCAGATCATGAAAGAACTTCAACACCTCCTGGAACTCGTTGTCTCTTTTCTCCTGCATCTTCTGGACTTCATTATCTCTCAGCTCTTGCATCTTGTTTAGTTTTGTCACTATGAATATTCTGAATTCTCTATCAGATATTTCCATGAATTCTACTGTACTGTTTGTGGATGATGAGGATTGTTCTTTTCCCTTAGGGGAGAGATATTTTCTTGATTTCTAGTGCCTCTGTGGTTGTTTCTGGTCATTATGTGACAAAATCTATCCTCCATTTGTCTGAATATTTCAGGAGTCAACAAGATGGAGTTTAGAGCATAGTTTCCCTGAACAGTCCAGGACACACCTCAGCTTTAAAATTTCTTCTTGTCTGAATACTTCAGGAATCTAAATGGCATATACATTGAACTTGATTATTGTGTGTTGAATGCTGCCTAGCACAGGATCTGGTATGTGGAGGATATTTGTTCTATAAATGATTAATAAGAGAAATGCTATTGTTATTACTCTTTTTAAAAAATTTTATTTTATTTTATTTTTAATACATTCACTATACATTCACTATACATCACTTAGCTTATAAAGTGAATTTTCCAGCATGAATACATTTCACACCAGTCCAGTTGGGGATACTATACACATTATCAACAACAGACAATAATGCTCTTAATATTTCTATATAATTCTATAGCAAACTTACTGTGAGCCAGTTTATCAATATACTATGATTACTATATTACTAATTACTATAATATACTATATTAATCTTCATAATAACCATACAACATAGGCATAATTATTATAAAAATCTCATTTCCTGGTGTAGAAATTGAGTCTTAAAGATATGAAGATTTTTTTTTCCTATAAGATCTCATAGCTAATAGTTGGAAAAGTTGGAATTTGAACCAACTTTATGTGACTCAAATTCTAAATAAATCTTAACCACTTGTAGGATATTACCACTGGGACTAACTGAATGGTGTAATGATTATGCCACTTGACTCCCACGTGGCTGACTGACTGTGGTTCAAGTCCCAGACCCGGTGGCTTAAAACTCAAACTGGGCATGTGAGCATGCATGCCCAAAATCTCGAGAGGAGAATGGAGGAGAAGGAATTGTGGCATGGCCATCATCTCTGGGGGTACTTTCTCACTTTCTGTCTCTCTTTTCCTCTGTCTCTCTGGTGAGCATATGCTTATGGTAAAAATCTCTCAAAAGCAAAAAAAAAAAAAGTAAAAAGGCATATTACCATAGTTTGCACTTAGTATAAAGTGCACATTTTTCTGAAGGATGCCTTACTTCAAAATACTGAGGAACAAGTGAGGGGAGGTGAGAAAGTGAAGAGGATATGAGAATCAATTAAAAGTGTTACCTTGAGGGGGTCATTAATCACTTTCTGTCTCTCTGTCTCTCTGTCTTTCTGACGAGCATACGTGCCCTATAGCAAAAACCTTCAAAAATAAAAAAAAAGGAAAGTGTTACCTTGAGGGACCAGCATATTGTGTAGTGGTTAAGGTGCTGGACTCCCACATGGCCGACTGTGGTTCAAGTTCTGGACCTGGTGGCTTGAAACGCATGCTGGGCGCATGTATGTGGGTGCCCAAAATCCCAAGAGGAAAATGGAGGAGAAGGGATTGCGATGTGGCCATTACTCCCAGGGGTGAGTTCTCACTTTCCCTTTCTCTGTCTCTCTCTGGTGAGTGCCTGAACCCTATGACAAAAAACAAACAAAAAACACAAAACCAAACCAAACCAAATCTTGAACCAATCACTCACACTTGCTGAGATTTAGTAATTTTACCTCTGATACTGAGACACTAGCACTTGTTTTATTTATTACAGTGATATGAGTCTTCAATGAGATAATGTATGCAATATGTTTGGAAAGTTTAAAATGATTTGTAGATCGAGGGCATTATTTTTCATATCCATAAGTGATTTTAAGAATCTTCACTGGCTTTCTGGAGCAGTCATGTGAACAGCCAGACATGCATAAATCAATGGTAGATAGACAAAGTAGACTGGGATTGACAGGAACTGAGATTATGTGAGCCTTTGGATTGGGGTTTAGGGGTGGATGGAGTGGAAGGAGAAGTACTGGTCAATGCAGGCAACACAGGATGACAAAAACATGGAAAACAAACAAAACAAAACAAAAACCCTTCTCCTTCCTTCTGCCTTCTAGTCTTCCTCTGGTGTATCCTATCGACAGAACTGTACTTGAGCTGGTGGCAGTGAATCTAGAAAATTTAATTCGCAGAGTCCCAGCCCTAGAATTGCATAAAAGAATCTAGAAAAAATACACTCAGAGCTGAATAATAATAGGTACATAACTAGGACACTGACATTCAACAAAGTGTTGTGGAGGCAGTGATTTTAAAAACTAACACCTAAAGAATTAGCAGGAGTTAGGCCAACAACAGGAGGGAAAAATAGTTCAGTCAGAAGAAAGACAAATGCAAAGGGCAGGAAAAAAGAGAGAATGGCAAAGTCAGTGAACTATAAATCATGCCATTTTCTTTATATAACCCAGCAAAACCAGTTAATGTGTGTTCCTAGTTAGAGGCTAATAAAAAAAACAATGGTTCTTAGGTACTGATGGCATATTCTTGATATTATTATGATAACAGAGTTTACATGTTCATAGACCTTTTATGTTTCCTAAATTTAGCTTCTAAAAGCTCAAAAATAATTTGACTGATGTTTGTAATTTTGTCTTCACTTTCTTTTGTTATTCTTCCTATACACACACACGTACACACACACACACGCCCACGTGGAATAAGATTTTTGGAATAAGAAATCTTAAAGCAAACCAAGGAAAATTAGGTTCATAAAACTGTCCTTTTCTTTATTCTTTGTTTTAGAGGTTTAGTTTTTATAGAAAAAAATTTTAATAATAGTAATATGCCTTATATTTCAAGTGTTTTCATCTATTTCTTTCCTGATGAGAACTGTCTTATTTATCTATTTGATGCAAAATGATTTCAGTCACTGGACTATAAACCCTAGTGAGTTTTCAAAGGATTTAAACACTAATCACTTTTTATTTCTTTTTAAAATATTTCTTTAGTTTACATTCATTCACTGAACATCATCAAAGCATACAGAATGCATTTTTCCATCCATCCAGAATATACTGTAAAGTGGCCTAATCATACATGCAATAGTCAACAAATAATTTTCCATTTCTCGTTTTATATATATGTGTGTGTGTATATATATA
>NW_006160054.1:3217726-3236236 GCF_000334495.1 Tupaia belangeri chinensis | reverse complement strand
GGGCCCCAGCGCCCCCTCCCGTTTGGTGGAGAGGCAGCGGAGTCTGGGCGGCCTGGGCCGCAGAACGCGGAGCAGAGCCCCGGCCGAGCAGGCCCCGCCGCCGCGCAGGCCCAGGCCCCAAAATATCTTTTTTTTTTTTTTTGAGAGAGATATTTTTGCTAAAGGGCATGTGCATTCACCAAAAAGAGAGAAAAAAGAGATAGAAAGCGAGAAATTACCCCCCAGCAGGGATGCCACAGTGCAATCCTTTCTCCTCCATTCTCCTCTCGGGATCTTGGGCATGCATGCACATTTGCCTGGTGTGTGTTTAAGGCACTGGGTCCGGGACTCGAACTGTGGTCAACTAGATGGGAGTCCCGCAACATAGCCATTCCACCCCCTGCTGGTCCCTCACAAAATATCTTAATTAATCTAAATACTTTCAATAGCAAGTTCAACTGATACATAAATATCTGTGATCACATGTCTGATTTTAGGCATGTAACTCGGTAAGTGGAATGAATATATTATAAAGTAACACCTAGCTGAGGCTATATAGCTTAGTATGGTCATTTAATAGGTATTTTAAAATATTTTTTTTAATTTCAAGAAAAACAGTTCTAGCTTTACTAAATCAAAATAAAAAATGTTAAGAGAAATTTGCTTAAGACTTAAAGCCAACAGGTTTGGATTCTGTTCAAATAGTAGGTATATGAACCTATCTACAGCTCAAGAGAAGACAAAAATCCTTAAATTTGTTAAAAGAAAGCAAAGGAGAAAATCAGTAATGTTTTAGTCATAAGTCATAAAATTCTACTTCACCAGTTCAGTCTCATGTACTTAATCTATCTTCTGTTGTGGTCTGATCTTTCCGTTTAAATTCTGGAAGATAACATTTAAGTCTGGACATGTTCCTACCATTAAGTTGGCCATTTTCTTTGTTGTTTTTGAACTCTTATTTCTGTCTGTATTTAGTTTTCCTGGAATAGCATTCCCTTCAGAACTTCTGGAGAGCTGGTCTGGTGTTGGTAAATTCTTTCAGGTTTTATTTATCTGAGCATACAGTTGTCTTTTCTTCTCATATGAAGGATAATGTTGCTGGGTATTGTATTCTTGGATGAAATTGTTTTTTACTTAACACTTTGAATATATTTCCCCATTCCTTCCTTGCCTGCATTATTTCTGATGAGAGGTTCCGTGTTAGCCTGATGGGATATCCTTTGCAGGTATTTGACTTTTCTGTCTTGCTAATCTTAGTATCTTGTCTCTGTCTGTGGTTTTGGTCAATCTGGCTATAATGTGTCTTGGAGAAGATCTTCTTGGGTTGATTTTAGGAGGGGTCCTTTGCATTTCTTGAGTCTGGATATTAGAGTGCCTCTCTAAGTTTGGAAAGTTTTCTTCTAGGATTTCATGGAATAGATTATTAATGCCCTTATTAGTCTCTTCACCTTCTGGGATACTGATTATCCAGATGTTTGGACCTTTAATGGTATCTAGTATTTCTCATATATTATTCTCATTTTTGGTGGCTATTTTCTCTGTCTTCATTGTGAATTTTTCTAGGGCAGAGATTCTGTCTTCTCCTCCTGAGATTCAATCTTCTGTATGATCTAGTCTGCTTTTAATACTTTCAAGGGAGGTTTTGATTTCCTGTGTTACAGACTTCATCTCTAACAGTTCTGTTTGACTCTTTTTTATGGTGTGTATTCCTCTTTCAGATAGTGCAAGAACTCCCTTATCCCCTGGAACTTGTTGGCACTTTTCTTCTGCATCTTCTGGAGTTCATCGTCTCTCTCCTCTTTCATCTCTGTTAGCTTTGTCACTATGAATATTCTAAATTCTTTACCAGACATTTCCATGAGTTCCATTGTACTGTCTGAGGATGAAGAGGAGTTGTTCTTTTCCCTTGTGGAAGAGGTATTTTTCTGTTTCTCATATTTCTTATGCCTCTGCAGTGGTTTCTGGTTATCTGATGGGTTATATATTTCTTCCTAAGTTCAATCTGAGCATTCAGAGGCATGCAGGAGGAGGTGATCTACAATCTCTCTGCAGTTCAGTTTTTCTCTTTGTATGGCAGATTCAGTGGGAATTGAGGAATATTTTGGCCCTAATAGTATTCAGATGTTTGGCTACTACTATTCACTTAGACCTATCTAGATACTCAGTGCATGGAGACACTCTAGAATAGAGTCTGGAGGGTGAAGTCTCAGCAGAAAATCTTCACTAGTCTTAGTCCCTGAAAACAATAGTTCACAGTTCAAATGCCCTTTTTTCATTTCTTTTAAAAATATTTTTCCTATAAGTCATATGTGCTCACCCGAGAGAGACAGAGAAAGAACCTTTTCCACTGTCTGGTGGGCTGGCCACACTACCATCCTTTCTCTTCCATTCTCCTCTCAGGAATTAGGGCACCCAATACATCTGTCTGGCATGATTTAGGTCTGGGACTTGAACTGTGGTTGGCCATGTGGGAATCCAGAGCCTTAACTGCCAAGCCACCTGCTGGAATCCACCCCTCACTATATTTATTTTTAAAGATATTTATTTGCTTATTTATTTTTATAGAGGTTTTTGCCATAGGGCACATGCACTTTTTTGGAGAGACAGAGACAGTGAGAGGGAAAGTGAGAAATCAACCCCCAGGGGAGAAGGCCATACTGCAATCCTTTCTCCTCCATTCTCTTTCTGGAACCTTGGACATTCAGGCACATGTGCCTGGTGTGATTTTTCAAATCACCAGGTCTGAGACTTGAACCATGGTTGGCCATGTGGAAGTCTAGCGAAGTAACCACTACACCATCTGCTGGCCCCTCCATCAATCGTTTTTTTTTTTTTTAGGGCTTTTTCTTAAAGGGTGTGCGTTAAGACAGAGAGACAGAAAGACAGAAAGTGAGAAATCACTCCCTGGGGGCATGGCCACACTGCAATCCCTTCTGCTCTAGGAATTTTGGGCATGAACACACACATGCCTGGTGCTGACTTGTAAGTCTGGGACTCAAACTGTGGTTGACTACATGGATGTCCAGCAATGTAACCATTACACCATCTGCTAGTCTCTCCACCTGCCAGTTTCTTTTTTTTTAAGAGAGAGATTTTTGTTATAGGACTTGTGTGCTCAATGGAGAGACAGACACAGAGAAGAAAGAAAGTGAGAAATCACTTCCCAGGAGGATGGCCATCATGCCACAATCCCTTCTCCTCCATTTTCCTCTTGGGATTTTGGGCACACACATACATGCACCTAGTAGCCACCTGGTCTGGGATTCAAACCATGGTTGACTATATGGGAGTCTAGCAATGTAGCCATTATACCATCTGCTGGTCCCCCACCAATCACTTTTAATGGAGTCAAAGATTACATGTGTGAGGGTGAGCCCTTGAGAACAGCGATGTATTATTTGTACATCTTTATGCTGCTGTAGGCTTAATGAAATAAGAATGCTCTGATTGTTGTTTAACTCAGGCTACTCTATTTTACTGCAGTACTTGGATCTGAACTTAAAAAGACACCCGGAATGGATACTTGGGCACTAATATCCTATGGCTAGTAATGCCATGCAAAGCATTTCTGAATTTACTCACTTTAGAACTCATTGAAGCCTCACATTCCTCAGAGCTGGTTTGCTCCATGTACTGAGTACATGATACATGGCACATTAGCTACAGAATGATGTGCCAATATACAGATTTGTGGCTTTGTTTAATCATCTATCACCACTAACTGTCAGAGATAAAGGTTTAATGTGGTTCTGCCAGTTCCTGATATCTATCTGTCTTTTGCTTTTAGGGCTTAAAATATTGATAATACTTTTCCCTCACATTTATTTATTTTTAAAAATTATAACCTTGTACATACCCTCTGAGGTTAATTAAGAAAAGCTTTTTTGACTCTACTATTTTCTTTATTTTCACAGTATGAAATGAAGGCATCCAATTTACCTTGATTTTCTCCTTCTTTATAAACAAAAGTAAGAAGTTCGATTAGAAAGAGAAAAGAACCCATCATACCTCTTCCCATGTATCTGCATTTATTAGAAGGAATATCTTCTAACAGAACTGGGGAGAGAGAAAAACTCACACTTTAGCATGGCTGGATAGGGGCCTTGGAGAGGAGATGACTATCTCCTGATAGGGAGTATATTTGTGATCACAACTGTTTACCAGGTCGACCATAAGTAATTAAGAGATAATTAGAAGATGGAATAGAAAAGTGTTTACATTCTAATGAGGAAAAATCATACTAATGAATAAATAAAATGTTCTGATGAATAAATAAGCACATTCATACTTTAACTACGTCTGAATTTCAATGACAAGACCTGCAGATTGTCACAAAGCATTTACTAATCATAGGTACATCACATGGATTGTATTCAAAGCAGAAAGTTTCTTATTGTATTCAATACAAAAGACCACATTCAAGATGAAAAAGCTGCTAAGTAGTCTGTCCTTTAAGGAGTAATATCAGACATCCCCACAGGACCTGGTAAGAAAAGACAGCATCAGATTCATTAGCATACCTTGCACACCTCTTCACCTGCTGCTTATCAGCCTACCTAAGACTGGGCTAGAGGAAATAAGGATCCTTGGGATAACTGAGATATCAGTCTTTCTTTTCTTTTGAGAGAAGACTGGGGATTAATTTGCATTAAGGTAGTGAAGGAGCAGCACTCCAAGGGGTCCGCTCACAGAGATTCGGAGTGTGTGAAGGTGTGAGCGATGTCTGTGAGTTATAGGTTGGAGAGTTGCTTATGCAGTGCACTTGCTAGAGTTCACAAGTGCCTATCTGAAAACAGGAGGGGCCAGAGCAGGTGATTAAGTGCTAGATCTCACATGGCCACCTCTGTGGTTTGAGTTCCAGACCCAGAAGCTTGAAAAACACATCAGGCACTTGTGTGTACCCCAGATCCTGAGAGAATGAAGAAGGGATTGCAGTGAGGTTATCCCCACTAGGGGAGGATTTGTCACTTTTTTTCCTCTCTGTTGCTCTCTGTCTCTGGAGAGTGCACACACCCTATAGCAAAATCTAGCCCCTCCCCCAAGAAAACCTCCTCCAAAAACTAGCAAAAAGAGGATGTGGAAAGTAGGGAAGGGTACGGAAGGGAAGGGAATAAGGTAGGGAAGGTAGGGAGTTAGAGAAGCCACACCTTCGCTGTTTGGTAGGTAAAGGAGGTGATACTTCTGTGAACCAGGTGGTCTCTGTGAAAGGGAATCAGTTTTCAGCCACGTCATTGGAAGAAAGGGGTTGCAGAATGTATCACTGAGGGACAGGAAGTTAGGGAGGGTGTGATGACATCATATTGAGCAGATTGTCTCCATCAAGGAACTGCGTGCCCCTTCAGGGCTTCCTGAAGAATCTCTTTGTATTCCCTGTGTGAGACAGCTCATGAACATTTGTGACACGGAGAGAACTTCAGCAGTTGTGGAGGACGAGTAATGGCACCAGTGAAGTCAGACATATTTCTCCTCTTTCCTCTTATCTTCTCTTATCAAACCATGAGAAGAAGGGGGAGACCCAGGGAGGGAGGAGAAGGAGGAGATGAAGTGGAAGAGCTGACACTATCCCTCCCTACATGCTGGCTAGTTTCTGGGGAGGTACAGAGCATTAGACTACATTTGAGGGTTAAGTTTTAGTCTGTATTTAGTTTTGTTGGACTGGGTAGTTTTATGCCTAAAATTGACTGTAAAACTGTAGCTTCTGCCTGGTCCACCATTAAGGGGAAGGCGAGGGAGATTTAACACCATCATTCAGCAGCGAAGATTGGAGAGAAACAAAAAAGCTTCCCATGCCTGCATCCCATTGAGTCAGACCATTCCATACACTACAAGGAAGGGCGATCTTATTTCTGACCACTTCTCTGTTCTCACCTTTCACCGTGATCTGACTTCAGAACTCTTTAGTTCTACTGGAACCAAGGTATCTTCCACCTTGGGACATGCCATTCATTCTGTCTAGAAGGTTCTTTCCTGGATCTTAACAAGACTGGCTTCTGTCTTCTCTCAGGATTCAGCTCAAATATGAGGCATTTCCCAACTGTCTGTCTAATGTTGCTCCCCTCCCTTGGGCAATTCTTTCATCTCATCACCTGTTTATTTTCCTCATGCTATTTAGCACCATCTCTAATCATTTTAATTACTTGTTTACTGGCATTGAATCAGTCTATTTGATCTCTGTATATCCCTGTGCCTGGAATAAAACCACTCAATAAACACGTATTAATAAATGAGTGAAACAAGCCTCAATAATTCAAAAGAAACTTAAGGTTACCGGTAAACAGAAAAAAATAAATTTGCCATATAACTGTCTTCCAAATGTAAACTGGTGGTTAATGACAGAATTAATTAGAACTCTACCTTACGAACTGTCACTGTAGGGAGACAGATGCTTCCATCAGCTCTGTTTTCTTTGTGACAAAATCATTCCCTTTAGAAAATAAAATGAGGTAATTTGTATTTGCTGTGTATCAGATGCTTTAAACACTTACTCGTTTACTTGAAAAAAACTCTTTAAGGTCATTATAGGCATTTTATATACCCAGAATCTAAGACTTGCAATGGGTATGCGACTAGGAGTGTATTTGCTGGAGCTGTCTGACTCTGAAGTCTGTGGTCTCTCTGGAACGCAGTATTACTGTCCATCTTACAAATCTCAGACCATCAGTGACACCAGATATGACTTCACTGCTGGCTTTATGGCATGGAGATGCTCCTAACTCAGTATTTCTGTACAACTTGGCTATAGAATCAGGGGCTCATTATTACAGTCTTGGACTTGTTTGTTTTATCTTGTTTTGCATGTATTGTTTAGACAAAACCCTAAAGCCCTAAAGAAGATAAAAAAGACTATCTAAAATGAGGGTTATCCTTGCAAGTGATTTCATGGAAAGTATTCCCAGGAGCAACTGGTCAGGATATGGGGAAGGCAGGACAGAGCAGCAGAAGCCAAGCGAGGGGCGAGTTTCAGTTAATGTCCTGGGGAGGGGGGAGTCCATTCTTGCAGGGCAATTGCTGAGAAGAACTTCAGAACTGTCTTGACCTGAGGTGAGTAGATAGGCTCCCACAATCCCACCAGTCGTGGTCCAGGGGAGGTGAACGGGGCACTGGTGGTGGGAGGGAAGGAAAACTGTGAACGTGGTGCTCCTGGCTCTCTGCTCCTGTAGCTCAGACTGTACCAGGACTAAAGGGCACCAAATGGAAGACAGGCCCAAGTACAGGACTTTGGAAGACAAACACACCAAAGCTGGAGGAAAGGTGTTTGGGGATGACAGAAGGGGTCCCAAGATCTGGGTGAAGTACTGACTGAAGCCCACTACACTGATGATAACTGTCTTCATTTAAAGGAAAATTAAATTCCTCTCATTCAAGGGAAAATTGAAAGTTTATTTTTTTTGTCATGACTGGGCTATTTAGGTTCTAGCGTTAATTCTTAGCTGGGTGTCATGAAATGAAGACACAGGATTACAAGGAGTTTGCCAAGTTGGCTTTCGGTAGAAATGGCAGGTGGTTTTAGTTGGAGCATGAGGTCTTAAGGAGCACGGCATTGGAAAATGCATCGTCACTGATTTACACACACTGACTGCACTTTGACTCTACCTTTATGTCTCCTCAGCCCTAAACCTCAGCACATTTATTGCTTCAGAGGCCAAGTGCTCCTAAGGCAATCTGCGGGTTGCCTCTCTTTCTAGCTGCTTCTTTATAGCTTGAGAACCTTTATAGTTCTCGCATCACTCTCAGCTGGACTTCATTTCTGTTCTGCAGCTTTCTGATCCTCCCCAGAAATTCCTTCCTTTGATATACCGGCAGAATCTTTGACTCTCTTATTCTTTAGCGCTCCCTGTCTTGTGTCTGAGTGTGTGTTTAAATTACTATTGTGCCCTTATTTTTAGTGAAAAAGCTTCAAATGGCTGCACAGATAGTACAGTAACTGACTTTTATTTTTTTATATTCTTTCGCAAATCCAATACTTTCATTTTCCCTTTTGTCTAACTTACATAACATCAGTTTAATTTGCTTTTTATTTTCCTTGCAGTGCAAATTAATTTAACAGACAATGGGAAAACCTAAAATAAATTTAAGTACAGTGGAATCAAACTGATGGTTATTTGCCAGAGATGAGACCAATCTATAGTTATTTGCCAGAAGCGATTCCTCGTCTTAAAAAAAAAGGTGAGCATAACATTTTAAATATTTTTATGTGTCTTGCAGATGACCAATTAAGCAATAAATGCTGGATCTATTATCCATTGTTAATTTTATGAATCAACTTGGCTGAACCATGGTGCCCAGATATTTGATCAAATATTATTCTGGATGTTTTTTTGAAGTTGTTTTATGAATAAGACAAATATATATTGGTCCAGCAGATAGCATAATGATTATAATGCTGGACTTCTATGTAGTCAACTGTGGTTTGAGTTCCAGACCCGGTAGCCTAAAACTCATGCTGGGTGCATGTGTGTCTGTGACCAAGAACCTAAGAGGAGAATGGAGAAGGAATAGCAGCATGGCCACTCCCCCCACCCCTCAAGGGAGGGTGATGTTTCTTGCTTTCTGTCTCTCTGGAGGGTGCATACACTCTGTAGCAAAAATCTCTCTCTCTTAAAAAAAAAAAAGACTAACCTCTACAATATGGATGAGCCTTACCTGATCAGTTGAAGGCTTTTATTAAAAAAGACTGACCTCTCCTGAACAGAAGGAATTCTGCCAGAAGCTTTCCTTTGGTCTTGAACTACAACTCTTCTTTTGGTTTTCCAGCCTGCTGACCTAGCTTGCTGATTCTGAATTTGCCAAGCTTCCACAATATCCAGAGCCAATTTATTAAGATCTTTATTTTTTCCTCTTTCTGTATGTATATTTATTTACACATGAATACACAGAAGGTCTCTGGAGTATGATCATACTTTCCGATGATGAAAAAGCTATATGCATTTAGTATAAACTGCACTTCCAATACTCATACAACCATTCTGTCTTTCAACTTCAGCATAGTATTCAATAAATTACATGAGATATACAACACTTTATCATATAATAGACTTTGTATTAGATGACTTTTACTAACTGTAGGCTAATGTAAGTGTTCTGAGCATGTAGGTTGAGGTAAGCTTTGATATTTGCTAGGTTAGGGTTGTTTTATTAAATGTATTTTCAGTTTATAATATTTTAAACTTACAATGGATTTTATTTTCAACTTACAATGGATTTATCAGGATATAACCTCATCATAAGTTCGGAGCATCTGTTGGTCCTGTTTTCTGAAGATTCCTGACTAATACACCTAGTTACTTTAAATTGCTTCATTAAAACCTAAAGAAGAAAGATCTCTGGTAAACAACCCAATATTGCACCTCAGGGAACTAGAAAAATATGAACAAATCAAATCCCAGAATAGTAAAAGGAAATAAATTATAAAGATCAGAACAAAAGTAAACAAAATAGAGGACCAGCAGTTAGCATAATGGCTATGTTGCTGGACTCCCATGTAGTTGACCGTGGTTCGAGTCCTGGATCCGGCGGTTTAAACTCACGCCAGGCATGTGTGCTTGCGTGCCCAAGATCCCAAGAGGAGAATGGAGGAGAAGGGATTATGGAGTGGCCATCCCCTCTGGGAGGTGATTTCTCACTTTCTATCTCTCTGTTTCTCTCTGTCTTTCTGGTGAGCGCATGTGCCCAATAAGAAAAAACCTCTCCAAAAAAAGAGAAAAAATAAAGTAAACAAAATAGAGACTCAACAAAAATAGAAAAGATCAATAAAATGAAGAGTTGGGGTTTTTGTGAGGAGATAAATGAAATAGACAAACCTTTAGCTCAACTAAGAAAAATAAAAACTCAAATTAATTAAATTAGAAATAAAAAAGGAGACATTGCAATTGATACCATAGAAATATGCAAGATCATGACTGACTACTATGAACAATTCTACACCAACAAATTGGAAGTCCTAGGATAGATGAACAAATTCCTGGATGCATTAATAACAAAACAAACAAACAAAAAAACCACCTAACCTTTTAAAACGGGAAAAAGTCCTGTAGGTTTAAGAGCTTAGTCACCAGTGAAATCACTTCAGAAATCATAAGTGTTGAATGTGGCCCATTTTTGATGATTGCTGTGTTCTGAAATTCTCTCCTCAAACATGTGTGCAACAGTGTAGAGAGGTAGGGACTTTGGGGAGGTGTTCGGACTATGAGGCCTCCACCCTGGTGAGTGGAATTAATGATGATGAAAGGGCTTGACAGATGGTGTTTGACTGTTTTTGCCTTTCTGCCTTCTGCAATGTGAGAACACAGCATTCCTCCTCTCTGGAGGACACCGTTTTCCCAGTGCCATTTTGGGAGCAGAGAGCAGCTCTCACTGGATACCAGAGCTTTGATCTTGGACTTTCCATCCTACAGAACTATGAGAAACAAATTTTGTTCTTTATAAATTACCTAGCCTGTGGTATTTGGTTACATCAGCATGAACTGACTAAGATAATAATGTACAAACAAGTGAATTAACACACCCATTAGATGAAAATTGTAACAAAAGCCAGTACCCATTCTCTTTAGCCTTCACTGTTGACTGAATTTATGCTTTGTCACTATTCGGCCTTCTCAGCAGTGAACAGGCCATAGACCATTTGTCCAACTTCTTTATTTAAAAATATTTTATTTATTATTATTATTTTAATTTATATGGGGCACGTGTGCTCACCAGAGAGAGATGAGAAAGTGAGAGAGAGAGAAGGTGGAAAAGCAAGTCACTAGGTCAGTCCAGCCCCTTAACCACTGCACCACCTATTGGCCCCTTTCCTACCTTCTTAAAAAGACTTTAAGACATTTTTAGAAAAAAATTACAAGGTTCCAATATCAAACTATAATTTTTGTTAAAATAGTACTTAAATATGAAAAATATAGTATTATTTAAATATGAACAATAAACTCATCTATTCTAATCAATGCTATTTCTTAGCACCTCAGTTAGTGCCTGACATATATTGACTATATCCAAGAATTCACCGGGAGACCCAGGGAGGGAGGAGAAGGAGGAGATGAAGTGGAAGAGCTGACACTATCCCTCCCTACATGCTGGCTAGTTTCTGGGGAGGTACAGAGCATTAGACTACATTTGAGGGTTAAGTTTTAGTCTGTATTTAGTTTTGTTGGACTGGGTAGTTTTATGCCTAAAATTGACTGTAAAACTGTAGCTTCTGCCTGGTCCACCATTAAGGGGAAGGCGAGGGAGATTTAACACCATCATTCAGCAGCGAAGATTGGAGAGAAACAAAAAAGCTTCCCATGCCTGCATCCCATTGAGTCAGACCATTCCATACACTACAAGGAAGGGCGATCTTATTTCTGACCACTTCTCTGTTCTCACCTTTCACCGTGATCTGACTTCAGAACTCTTTAGTTCTACTGGAACCAAGGTATCTTCCACCTTGGGACATGCCATTCATTCTGTCTAGAAGGTTCTTTCCTGGATCTTAACAAGACTGGCTTCTGTCTTCTCTCAGGATTCAGCTCAAATATGAGGCATTTCCCAACTGTCTGTCTAATGTTGCTCCCCTCCCTTGGGCAATTCTTTCATCTCATCACCTGTTTATTTTCCTCATGCTATTTAGCACCATCTCTAATCATTTTAATTACTTGTTTACTGGCATTGAATCAGTCTATTTGATCTCTGTATATCCCTGTGCCTGGAATAAAACCACTCAATAAACACGTATTAATAAATGAGTGAAACAAGCCTCAATAATTCAAAAGAAACTTAAGGTTACCGGTAAACAGAAAAAAATAAATTTGCCATATAACTGTCTTCCAAATGTAAACTGGTGGTTAATGACAGAATTAATTAGAACTCTACCTTACGAACTGTCACTGTAGGGAGACAGATGCTTCCATCAGCTCTGTTTTCTTTGTGACAAAATCATTCCCTTTAGAAAATAAAATGAGGTAATTTGTATTTGCTGTGTATCAGATGCTTTAAACACTTACTCGTTTACTTGAAAAAAACTCTTTAAGGTCATTATAGGCATTTTATATACCCAGAATCTAAGACTTGCAATGGGTATGCGACTAGGAGTGTATTTGCTGGAGCTGTCTGACTCTGAAGTCTGTGGTCTCTCTGGAACGCAGTATTACTGTCCATCTTACAAATCTCAGACCATCAGTGACACCAGATATGACTTCACTGCTGGCTTTATGGCATGGAGATGCTCCTAACTCAGTATTTCTGTACAACTTGGCTATAGAATCAGGGGCTCATTATTACAGTCTTGGACTTGTTTGTTTTATCTTGTTTTGCATGTATTGTTTAGACAAAACCCTAAAGCCCTAAAGAAGATAAAAAAGACTATCTAAAATGAGGGTTATCCTTGCAAGTGATTTCATGGAAAGTATTCCCAGGAGCAACTGGTCAGGATATGGGGAAGGCAGGACAGAGCAGCAGAAGCCAAGCGAGGGGCGAGTTTCAGTTAATGTCCTGGGGAGGGGGGAGTCCATTCTTGCAGGGCAATTGCTGAGAAGAACTTCAGAACTGTCTTGACCTGAGGTGAGTAGATAGGCTCCCACAATCCCACCAGTCGTGGTCCAGGGGAGGTGAACGGGGCACTGGTGGTGGGAGGGAAGGAAAACTGTGAACGTGGTGCTCCTGGCTCTCTGCTCCTGTAGCTCAGACTGTACCAGGACTAAAGGGCACCAAATGGAAGACAGGCCCAAGTACAGGACTTTGGAAGACAAACACACCAAAGCTGGAGGAAAGGTGTTTGGGGATGACAGAAGGGGTCCCAAGATCTGGGTGAAGTACTGACTGAAGCCCACTACACTGATGATAACTGTCTTCATTTAAAGGAAAATTAAATTCCTCTCATTCAAGGGAAAATTGAAAGTTTATTTTTTTTGTCATGACTGGGCTATTTAGGTTCTAGCGTTAATTCTTAGCTGGGTGTCATGAAATGAAGACACAGGATTACAAGGAGTTTGCCAAGTTGGCTTTCGGTAGAAATGGCAGGTGGTTTTAGTTGGAGCATGAGGTCTTAAGGAGCACGGCATTGGAAAATGCATCGTCACTGATTTACACACACTGACTGCACTTTGACTCTACCTTTATGTCTCCTCAGCCCTAAACCTCAGCACATTTATTGCTTCAGAGGCCAAGTGCTCCTAAGGCAATCTGCGGGTTGCCTCTCTTTCTAGCTGCTTCTTTATAGCTTGAGAACCTTTATAGTTCTCGCATCACTCTCAGCTGGACTTCATTTCTGTTCTGCAGCTTTCTGATCCTCCCCAGAAATTCCTTCCTTTGATATACCGGCAGAATCTTTGACTCTCTTATTCTTTAGCGCTCCCTGTCTTGTGTCTGAGTGTGTGTTTAAATTACTATTGTGCCCTTATTTTTAGTGAAAAAGCTTCAAATGGCTGCACAGATAGTACAGTAACTGACTTTTATTTTTTTATATTCTTTCGCAAATCCAATACTTTCATTTTCCCTTTTGTCTAACTTACATAACATCAGTTTAATTTGCTTTTTATTTTCCTTGCAGTGCAAATTAATTTAACAGACAATGGGAAAACCTAAAATAAATTTAAGTACAGTGGAATCAAACTGATGGTTATTTGCCAGAGATGAGACCAATCTATAGTTATTTGCCAGAAGCGATTCCTCGTCTTAAAAAAAAAGGTGAGCATAACATTTTAAATATTTTTATGTGTCTTGCAGATGACCAATTAAGCAATAAATGCTGGATCTATTATCCATTGTTAATTTTATGAATCAACTTGGCTGAACCATGGTGCCCAGATATTTGATCAAATATTATTCTGGATGTTTTTTTGAAGTTGTTTTATGAATAAGACAAATATATATTGGTCCAGCAGATAGCATAATGATTATAATGCTGGACTTCTATGTAGTCAACTGTGGTTTGAGTTCCAGACCCGGTAGCCTAAAACTCATGCTGGGTGCATGTGTGTCTGTGACCAAGAACCTAAGAGGAGAATGGAGAAGGAATAGCAGCATGGCCACTCCCCCCACCCCTCAAGGGAGGGTGATGTTTCTTGCTTTCTGTCTCTCTGGAGGGTGCATACACTCTGTAGCAAAAATCTCTCTCTCTTAAAAAAAAAAAAGACTAACCTCTACAATATGGATGAGCCTTACCTGATCAGTTGAAGGCTTTTATTAAAAAAGACTGACCTCTCCTGAACAGAAGGAATTCTGCCAGAAGCTTTCCTTTGGTCTTGAACTACAACTCTTCTTTTGGTTTTCCAGCCTGCTGACCTAGCTTGCTGATTCTGAATTTGCCAAGCTTCCACAATATCCAGAGCCAATTTATTAAGATCTTTATTTTTTCCTCTTTCTGTATGTATATTTATTTACACATGAATACACAGAAGGTCTCTGGAGTATGATCATACTTTCCGATGATGAAAAAGCTATATGCATTTAGTATAAACTGCACTTCCAATACTCATACAACCATTCTGTCTTTCAACTTCAGCATAGTATTCAATAAATTACATGAGATATACAACACTTTATCATATAATAGACTTTGTATTAGATGACTTTTACTAACTGTAGGCTAATGTAAGTGTTCTGAGCATGTAGGTTGAGGTAAGCTTTGATATTTGCTAGGTTAGGGTTGTTTTATTAAATGTATTTTCAGTTTATAATATTTTAAACTTACAATGGATTTTATTTTCAACTTACAATGGATTTATCAGGATATAACCTCATCATAAGTTCGGAGCATCTGTTGGTCCTGTTTTCTGAAGATTCCTGACTAATACACCTAGTTACTTTAAATTGCTTCATTAAAACCTAAAGAAGAAAGATCTCTGGTAAACAACCCAATATTGCACCTCAGGGAACTAGAAAAATATGAACAAATCAAATCCCAGAATAGTAAAAGGAAATAAATTATAAAGATCAGAACAAAAGTAAACAAAATAGAGGACCAGCAGTTAGCATAATGGCTATGTTGCTGGACTCCCATGTAGTTGACCGTGGTTCGAGTCCTGGATCCGGTGGTTTAAACTCACGCCAGGCGTGTGTGCTTGCGTGCCCAAGATCCCAAGAGGAGAATGGAGGAGAAGGGATTATGGAGTGGCCATCCCCTCTGGGAGGTGATTTCTCACTTTCTATCTCTCTGTTTCTCTCTGTCTTTCTGGTGAGCGCATGTGCCCAATAAGAAAAAACCTCTCCAAAAAAAGAGAAAAAATAAAGTAAACAAAATAGAGACTCAACAAAAATAGAAAAGATCAATAAAATGAAGAGTTGGGGTTTTTGTGAGGAGATAAATGAAATAGACAAACCTTTAGCTCAACTAAGAAAAATAAAAACTCAAATTAATTAAATTAGAAATAAAAAAGGAGACATTGCAATTGATACCATAGAAATATGCAAGATCATGACTGACTACTATGAACAATTCTACACCAACAAATTGGAAGTCCTAGGATAGATGAACAAATTCCTGGATGCATTAATAACAAAACAAACAAACAAAAAAACCACCTAACCTTTTAAAACGGGAAAAAGTCCTGTAGGTTTAAGAGCTTAGTCACCAGTGAAATCACTTCAGAAATCATAAGTGTTGAATGTGGCCCATTTTTGATGATTGCTGTGTTCTGAAATTCTCTCCTCAAACATGTGTGCAACAGTGTAGAGAGGTAGGGACTTTGGGGAGGTGTTCGGACTATGAGGCCTCCACCCTGGTGAGTGGAATTAATGATGATGAAAGGGCTTGACAGATGGTGTTTGACTGTTTTTGCCTTTCTGCCTTCTGCAATGTGAGAACACAGCATTCCTCCTCTCTGGAGGACACCGTTTTCCCAGTGCCATTTTGGGAGCAGAGAGCAGCTCTCACTGGATACCAGAGCTTTGATCTTGGACTTTCCATCCTACAGAACTATGAGAAACAAATTTTGTTCTTTATAAATTACCTAGCCTGTGGTATTTGGTTACATCAGCATGAACTGACTAAGATAATAATGTACAAACAAGTGAATTAACACACCCATTAGATGAAAATTGTAACAAAAGCCAGTACCCATTCTCTTTAGCCTTCACTGTTGACTGAATTTATGCTTTGTCACTATTCGGCCTTCTCAGCAGTGAACAGGCCATAGACCATTTGTCCAACTTCTTTATTTAAAAATATTTTATTTATTATTATTATTTTAATTTATATGGGGCACGTGTGCTCACCAGAGAGGGATGAGAAAGTGAGAGAGAGAGAAGGTGGAAAAGCAAGTCACTAGGTCAGTCCAGCCCCTTAACCACTGCACCACCTATTGGCCCCTTTCCTACCTTCTTAAAAAGACTTTAAATTGACTTTTTTTTTTTTTCCAAATTTGAGTAATGTATAGACATTTTTAGAAAAAAATTACAAGGGTCCAATATCAAACTATAATTTTTGTTAAAATAGTACTTAAATATGAAAAATATAGTATTATTTAAATATGAACAATAAACTCATCTATTCTAATCAATGCTATTTGTTAGCACCTCGGTTAGTGCCTGACATATATTGACTATATCCAAGAATTCACCGGGGAATGAATGAATGAAAGTGCTTATTGGGATCAGCAGAGGGCATAATGGTTACACTGCCGAACTCCCACATAGTCTACTGCAGTTCAAGTCCCAGACCTGGAGGCTGAAAACTCATGCTGGATGCTTGTGCATGCATGCCCCAAATCCTGAGAGGAGAATGGAGGAGAAGAGATTGTTGTGGGGCTGGCCCCCTGGGGGGTGATTTCTTGCTTTCTGTCTCTCTCTAGTGACTGCATGTACCCTTTAGCAAAAATGTCTCCAAAAAAAAAAAAAAAAAAAAGAGTGCTTGTAGTTCTTAGCTATAAAATTTATAGCAAATTTCAGTACTGAATACATAGAAATCCAATAAACTAAGATATTTAAGAATATTAATGTGATATATGATATTATTTTACTAAAATTAAATTTCTACTTTCAGCCTGACTATGGTACTATTGTTATGGTTAAAAGTGTTTGGTTTCAATGAATCTGTTGAGTTGTTGGGAAAGTTGTGATACATTTTTCCATAGAAAAATATGTCATCACTTACCTGACAACCTAATAGAAGATAACATGCCAAGTGAAATAAGCCAGACTATGAAAGAAAAGTACTATATGTTCCCACTTAACATGTACCAAACTCTATGGCAAAAACTAAAGGACTTGAAAGCTGAATCATCATTAATATAAATAAATTAATAAAATTTATTCTTTTTTCTTTTTAAAAATGCCAAAGCGGTGTGCATCGTCAAGAGAGACAGAGAGAGAAGAGAGAGAGAAAAAGTGAGAAAGCACCCCCTAGTAGGGTGTGGTCAGGCTACAATTCCTTCTCATTCATTTTTCCATCCCATTGGGATTTTGGGTACACATATACACATACCCAGCATGTTTTTCAAGCTAATGGGGCTGGGACTTGAACTGTGATCAGCCATGTGGGATCTGGCTCCCTTACCCACCAGGTAATAGTGTATTCCAGCTTCAACATTTCTATTAAATTCATAAGCTGTCTCAATTCTTCTTCAGTTTTTTATTTTGAATTACTAAGGCAAAATTTATATTCATATGATGTCCTTTGGCCCTTGGCTTACACTGATGCATTTATATGTTAATACATACAGTGTTGAGCTGGTAAATGTTTAATTACTAGTTCTCTGAAAAACAAGCAACCAATGCATATACACACACATGCACAAATCTGTTATAAAGTTAAATGATATTAAGCATATGTACTATACATATTCTTTCTGGTAAATTTCTTGTAGGTAATTGATTCGCACAGACTCTCTCATGACTGTTCTTGGAATTCTTCTATCTCACATAGTCAGGCTATGATTGTTACTGATGAATAAATGTACTTCTGACATGAATGTTTTTTATTTTTATTTTTATTTTTTTTTACATTTAATCAGTCCTTACAGCATACAAAATGATTTTTCCCAGCATGAATACATGGTGTATTAGTCTAGTCTAAGACATTACCATACACATTATCAACAGATACCTTTTCATTTTTGTCTATGGCTGTACCATCCTGACATAAATGTTAAATTATATTTTCATTTATATTAATGTAACATGAGAATGAAGCAGTGAATATGTATGTTAGGATTTCACATTTTCATCAATAACATGAGCAACATTTTTGCTGAGTCAATAATCTTTGAATACTGCAAGAATATTTTTAGTTTTTTAAAAAACAAATCAAAACACACTTTGAAATTTAATCTCCATCCTTAACATTTTCTACCATTTTAGGTCTAGACGATCAAAACAATAAATCAAATCCTGAGTTTTTAGTATCTACTAATTTTAAGCGCAATGAGAAAAAAAATGGGCATATATCAAGAATGTTGAGGTTAATAGTAAAATAATTAAATAATTGGGAAGTGATACTTTTTTTAAAGAATTACTATTTAATTTTTAATTTATTCATTAATTTATTTTAATTTGACCAGACACACACACACACACACACACACACACAAAGAGAGAGAGAGAGAGAGAGAGAGAGAGAGA
>NW_006160054.1:3204767-3217532 GCF_000334495.1 Tupaia belangeri chinensis | reverse complement strand
GGGTCTCCCGAACCCCTGTGTCACCCTGCAGAGCCTGCTCAGAAGCCGCGGCTGGTGCAAACCTGCACCTGTTAGGGCTGGAGAGTGACGCTCCTCAGCCAAGCCGCAACCCCTGCCGTCCCTCGTGAGTCCTGCCACTCCCTGAGGACAGGGTCAGCGCAGGGCCTGCTCCCCCGTGACCTCGCAGGACCCTCTGGGATCTGCAGTGTCAGTGATATGACTTATTTAATTTTAAGTTTATGCCATTTGATTTTTTTTTTTTTTGAGAGAGATTTTCACTGTAGGGCGCGTGCGCTCGCCAGACAGACAGAGAGAGACATAGAGACAGAAAGCGAGAAATCACCCCCCAGGGGGGATGGTCACTCCGCAATCCCTTCTCCTCCATTCTCCTCTCGGGATCTTGGGCACGCACGCACATGCGCCCGGCGTGAGTTTTAAGCCACCGGGTCCGGGACACGAACCGCGGTCGACTACGTGGGAGTCCAGCGACATAGCCATTACGCTAACTGCTGGTTCCCTGCCATTTGATTTTTAATATTGACTGTGTTTAACAACAAGCTCTCTAGTATACCATTATATATATGTGTCTCATTAATCCATGATCATTAAAGTAGTAATTATATAAAAAAAAAGTAGTATGGACAAAGAGACTATAAATGCACACAAAGCCTATAAAATTGTAGCAATAGTAGATAATATGGTGGTCGTCTAGATGATCCACAATGTACTTTTATTAATTCCATTTAAAATTTAAAAATTCTATGGAGAACTCTAGAACTCCAGGGATTACGTGTGCTCATCCCTGAGCTTGGTGGCTCCTCAGTGAATCAATGCCAGCTTTTGCTCCAGAGGGGCAGAGGAGCACTGTACGGGGACTCACAGGTGTGTGATGCAGCAGGGTCCCCTTGGTGCCAATAAACTGGGCATCATCGATGGGATTCAGAAAAGCCTGATAATCTTTTACATTTTGAAACAGGCAGAAATCCCATGCAATACCCTATTCAGTAAGAATGCTCTTGAAAACTGAGAAAGCTCCAAAGGCCAGGTGAAATTTGAAAATCGCAGCTCTCCTAAATTGTTATTAGCCCAGCATGTCATTTTTAGATCTGATTCAGACATGTGAGCTGAGTTGTTACTTATGAATTCTCTGAACTCAAAATGTAGGTGTCCAACTCAAAGAAAATAATAGATTCTTTCTGCAAAGAGAAAGAAGAAAGCAAAAGAAATACACTGTTTGCAATTTAGACAGCTTTAAGGTAAGACCTCAGCTCTTTGTCTGGAAACTACCTATGTGCAACTGACTTTTCCTTTTTTTTAAAAGAAGAATTATTAGTTTAATTTATCATTATTTAAAAAATTTGTTATAGGGCATGTATGCTTGCACGTGCGTGAGAGAGAGAGAAGAGGAAGTGAGAAAGCAAGCTGCTAGGTCTGGGACTCGAACCACATTTGGCCATGTGGGAGTTAGGTGCCTTAACTACCATGCCATCTGCTGGCTCCTGTAACTGACTTTTCAATTCAGAATAGTTTGGTGTATGATATATTGTAGTGAAGATCAATTCTTGGAATCAAAAAGACCATAGATGGTTACCTTTCATAAAGAAGTAGTTGTGCATATGTCAATGCTTAAATAACTTTATATTGGAAGACTCACTTACATAGATGTTTAGTCCAAACCCTTAGATTGTATGCTTCAGTTAGAAACTATAAATCATGTGTAGATTTTTAGGAATATAAGCTTGTAAGTACTGAGATTATATCCTGGGTTCAGCACCTCAGAAGTTCTCTGAGCATGTTCAGATATATTACCAAATTTTCAAAATGGTATTCGTATTAATTTTGATTTTAAAATATATTAATGTTCTACATTTTATGGAGAAAATATTGTTAACCTTATTAAGTCAAATCAGTGTCTACTTAGAGTTATAGGAAGAACAGAACCTACTTTTTCTACCTAGAACACTTACTGCTCTGATGTCTCTCATGGCCCATTCCTTCACTTCCTTCAGGTCTTTGTTTAAATGTCATCATTTTTTTTTTTCTTTATGGCAGAGGACATGCATGACCATGAGAGAGAGATAGAGAGAAAGAGAGAAAGAGAGCACCCTTCTCCCCAAAACAGGATTTTGATGAGAAAATCTCAAGTGAAAAGGTGTAATGCATAAATTCCTGGCAGAACAAGGAATAATACTCAGGACTCTCAAAGTTCTTTCCTTTTTGTTTTATTATTATGGTCAGCCTCAATGGATGACAGTGTATCTTCTATTGGATGATGCTTATATATATAAAATTTAGTAGTAGTAGAGGTAGGTGGTAGCATTTATTACATAGTAAATAGGGTAAGAGTGTAATTTTTTTTTCTGTGAAATATTTTTGACTTATTTTTATGAACTACCCTTTAGAAGTACTATACAGTTTGCTTCATTTCACTTAGGGATATGTACCAGGGAATAAAATGATTTTTTTTGGAGAGATTTTTGCTATACTGTATGTGTGGTCACCAGAGAGACAGAGAGAGACAGAAAGTGAGAAATCATCCCCCAGGAGGGATGGCAGTGCTGCAATCCCTTCTCCTCCATTCTCCTCTAGGGATTCTGGGCATACATGCATACATGCTTGGCATGAGTTCAAAGTCACTGGGTCCGGGATTTGAACCGTGGTTGACTGACCATGTGGGAGTCTAGGACCTTAACTACTATGCTATAAAATAAAGATTTAGTGCGTGGTTGATGGCTGAAAAATCAGGACTCGACTTGTTTCACAATACTGAGTCTAGAAAGTGGTTGGGAATGACCTTGGTTGGGGTCCTACCCAACTGATGGTTTACCATTGGTGCAAATCTGGTGTTGAGACTGCCAAGGGAACATAGGAATGCTTAGTACATGAGAGGAGAAATAACTGAAAATTGCTAGGTATGGTAGGGCTGAGAAATAGTGTTTTTTGGATTACAAATCTATTAAGTTCTTTTAGAACTTTCCTAGGAGATAATGATGTGGATGTTACATAGAATGGATGGAAACTGAGTTCTATGGTTCTCACAGAATTCAGAAGCCATGCAGTGGCAGATCCAAGATTCAGGGCTTGAAGAGAGGCTGAGAAATTGAGCTCGACTACTCATCCGGGATTCTGTTGTTCTGGCAGGAGATAAGCCTGCATGATTATCAGTAGCAGCTGTAGGCCAGATGGGACCGGCAATGCTTGCACAGCCTAATTCCCAGGAACTTCTGTGTGCAAGAGGAAAGGCATATGCTTTGTCTGACTCCCCTCCACCCAGGATCAAGCTGATTTCACCCTTCATTCTCTTTTCTGTTCTGTGCCCTGTCTTCTACTTACTTAAACTTCAGTGCCAACTTGTAAGTTCCCAGGCTGCTTTCTCTGACAACTCCAGACCGCACTGATCATATAATTCTCAAATTTATTTCACTGTTAGAATGCTTAGAAAAAGGTTTGGAATGACTTTTCCACTTGGGTTGGTATTTGCTCTATATCAGTGATTCACTTGAGTGGCTGCACATTAAAATTATCTGAGGAACTTTTAAAAATTCCTATACCCAGACTGTGGTTCAGATCAATTACATCAGAATATCTCAAAGTGAGACCCAGCCCATCTGCGTCATTCTTTTTAAAAGCCCAGATGACTTCAGTGTGTAGCCAAGTGTGTGAATGCTAATTTACATATGCACTATAATTTCCAAGAGGAAAGGGTGAGAATTGAACTCCTTTCATATGCCTTATGGTGCTTAGCACAGGCTTGGTTACAGAGTGATGATTTATTACACAAAAACTGGTGCTGGTTCATGACTGATTGAGCCCAGTGCCCACATTGGTGACGAATTAGGTACTTGGTCGTTATGCCCCTTTAACAGTCTATAGAAAAAGGCATTAATATGTAGGCTCTGAAATAAAACCTGGGTTAAGATCCTGGCTATAGGGAACCAGCAGTTAGTGTAATGGCTATGTTGCTGGACTCCCATGTAGTCGACCGCGGTTTACGTCCTGGACCCGGTGGCTTAAAACTCACGCCGGGCGCGTGTGCGTGCGTGCCCAAGATCCCGAGAGGAGAATGGAGGAGAAGGGATTGCGGCGTGACCATCCCCCCTGGGGGGTGATTTCTCGCTTTCTGTCTCTATGTCTCTCTCTGTCTGGCGAGTGCACGCACCCTATAGTGAAAAAAACCTCTCCAAAAAAAAAAAAAAGATCCTGGCTATACTGCTCAGTAGCTATATGACTTTGGGAAAGTGAATTGAACTTATCATGCTTCAGCTTTGCTATCTGTGAGATGAGGAAAAGTATATTGCTTTCCACGTAAAATTCTTCTGAGGATGAGTTTTTTTTTTTCTCTTTTTAGTTGTAAAAAAATTATATTATGGGAGCTGAGATCTAGTGCTTTCAGAGATAAGAGCAATGAAGATGTTCTGCTGATAAGTCACCCTGGTAGAGTCCCCTCTGTCCTTTTCTCTCTGTTTCTCTTGTTTCGTTCTGTTTGTCTGTTTCTGCCTTTTCATTTTTAAAATTTTTCTTTTTTTTAATTTTTAAGATAAAGTATTTTCTTGGCTCTGAAATCCTCCTTTACCTTGGTATTAATCCCCTCTCCTTTCCCCCCTCCTATCTAGGAAAAGCAGAAAGGACAGGCCAGAAGAAGACTGACTGCCATGAGTGCTGAGATCTAGTACTTTTGCATGGTGCATAACAATTTGTTTCTTTTCAAAAATTTGTTTTATTATTAACAAAGAAATAATATTTTTGTTTGCTTCCCCCCCCCTTTTTTCTTTCTCTCTTTCTCTGTTTTCTTATGCTTTTTCTTTTACCTCATCACTTTGCTGCTCAACCTCCATGCACTGAGTGTCTAGATAGGTCTAAGTGAAAAGTAGCCAGACTTCCGAATACTATTAGAGTCCTCATATCCCTCAATTCCCACTGAATCTATGACACAAAGGAAGGAAAATGAAACGCCAAAGAGTTTGCAGACCATCTCTTCCTGTGCTCCTCTGATCGTTCAGATTGAACTTCTAGAAATTAGGAAAAAATGAATAACCACATCTGATGACTAGAAATCACAGCAGGGGCACAAGAAATATGAGAAACTAAGAAAATACCTCTCCCCCAAGGGAAAAGAATAACTCCTATCATCTATAGACAGTACAATGGAACTCATGGAAATGTCTGATAAAGAATTTAGAATATTCATAGTGACAAAGCTAACAGAGATGGAAGAGAAGAGACACAATGAACAGCAGAAGAAAAAAGCCTATGAGTTCCAGGAGGTGAAGAAGTTCTTGCAAGAGCTGAAAGAGGAAATATACACCATAAAAAAGAATCAAATGGAACTGTTAGAGATGAAGGCTATAATACAGGAAGTCAAAACCTCCTTTGAAAGTATTAAAAGCAGACTAGATCATACAGAAAATCGAATCTCAGATGTAGAAGACAGAATCGCTGGATGGACATGCACACACAAACTCCTGGTTGAGATTTAAGCAACCAGGTCTGGAACTCAAACCACGGTCTGTTATGTGGGAGTCCAGCCACATAACCATTATACCGCCTGCTGGTCCCAAGAATTTCCTTCTTTTTAAAGGCTAAATAATATCCCATTTTATGTATAAAAGACATTTTCATTTTCTGGTCATCTGTCAATTGACTGTTAGGTCGCTTCTATGGCTTATTTATTATAGACAATGCTGCATTGAACATGGATGTACAAATCTCTCTTACTGCTTTCAAAATTTTCCTTTTTCTTTGACTTTTGACAATTTGATTATAGCATGCTTCACCATGGTCTTCTTTGGGTCCATCCTTAATGAGATCTATTGGGCTTTGTGAATCTGGATGCCCATTTTCTTCCCCAGATTTGGGGAGTTTTTGGCTATTATTTCTCCAAATAAGCTTCTACCTCTTTCTTTCTCTTTTCCTTTTGTGACTCCCATAATGCATATATTGGTATGTATCATGGTGTATTGTAATCCTTTAGGTTTTATTTACTTTCATTCTTTTTCTCTTTGCTCCACTGACAGGATACTTTTAAATGAGCTGTTTTTGAGTTCACCTATTCTTTTGTCAATTTGATCAAGTCACCTGTTGAGTTCTTCTAGTGAATTTTCTAGTCAGTTATTTTATTCTTCAGCTCCAAAATTTATACTTGGCACTATTTTAATATGTCCTATCTCTTTGTTGTCATCTCATTTTGTTCGTGCATTGTTTTCCTGAGCTTGTGGGACAGCTTAGTAAAAATTATTTTGAATACTTTTTAGGTAATTCATATACATTTGTTTCTTTATAGTCAGTTTTTAAATTTTAAATTTTATTCTTTTTGTTAGTCTATGTTTTCCTGTTTCTTCATATTGGGATGCATGCATTGAAAAACAACTACTTCTCCCAGTTTTAATGTACTTATGCAGGAATATACCTTCATCAATCATCCCAGCTAGAGATTCTGACAAATATTTTTTTGGGACTGCATCTTCTCTGGACTTGTGAATGTAAATTCTCAATTTCTAGTTTTTCTTTCTTTCTTTCCTTCCTTCCTTCCTTCCTTCCTTCCTTCCTTCCTTCCTTCCTTCCTTCCTTCCTTCCTTCCTTCTTTTCTTTTTTTCTTTCTTTCTCTCTTTTCTTCCTTCCTTCCTTTCTTTTATTTTTTTCTTTCTTTTCTTCTTTATGACTGTCATGTCATAATTTATTGCTTTGGTGTTTGTTTGCAGTACAACATATTCTCCAGAGATGCCATCTGCCATCCAGACATTTTTCTGTTTTTATTATCAGTGGTCTTTTGTCACCTAGAGGATGCAGGATCCTGACAGCAGATAGCCACAATAGGTAGAAATCACATATTCTGGGCAGTCCTTGGAGAATCTGGCATATTGAACACATGCTCCACTTTCCCCTTTGCCACATTGTCTCAGACTCTGCCTGCTGTACCTGCTCCTCTGGAGCAGTCATTCAGCTCTTTTTTGTTCCAATGGTTCCTAGCATCTACAAGATGCTGGGTCACATCAGTGCTCCAAGCTGCTTGAGACAGAAATGAGTGTTATGGGCAATGCTGTGAAAATTTGGGAATGTTTGATATGTGCTTCAACTCTTTTCCTTCCCAATGAGAAGTTAAGAGTTGGGATTTTCTTCCTGCTTGTGCTGCGCTGAGCTGGGTGTGGGAAGCAATGGTGAGTGAATGTCTCACCTGGTTTTCCCCAAATGAGATTGGTCCATGTGTTGTTGCTAAATTGGTGTCTGTGAAAAAAGAAGGATCTAGGACTTCCTATTCTGTCATCTTGCTGACATAATCCCTTAAGGAAGAGTGTTAATACAAAAATGACTTAGAAAAGTTCCTGGCATTTAATAAACCCTCAACAAATCTTAGCTACTTTTATTGTTATGCCTTAAGGAGTCTGAAATTCTTCCCCCCCTTCATATTCTCTGTTATTTTCCTTCAAAGACTGAGAAAATAGCACAATTAAAAATTACAATGATAATAAAAAGGTTCTAGCATGTAGCATCAAACTTCAAAGGAGAAAACAGCAGAACTAAAACTAAACCATATTGTTTTCTCTGAATTACTAATACACTAACGAATCAGAGAAATTATTAGCTCTTACAAACGGCCTGAACAGCACCAACGGGCAATACATAAACATCAGTGGTGCTTTATGACAGTTTCTGAACAGCATAACTTACTTCCTGGGGTCCACAGCTACTGTGATACAGAAAGAACTAGATTAACAAAACTCATAAGACAAATAAATAATAACATCCAACTAGAACCTCTTGGCAAACTATTACAGTTAGTTCTTATGAAAGACATTAAAATGCCATTGAATTACCAGGGTTTCTATGGTAAGACTGGGGCTATCTGGTTTCAAATTTTTGTTTATTGAGAGTTTGTAGATAGAAATAGTAATTTATGTATACACATTCCTGTATGGATTCATAAATATATGAAATAGCCATTTTTTCCTTTTTTTTCTATTTTTTTATTTCAATTTATTTATTTGTATTCATTCACTGTACATCATTAAAGCATACAAAATGAGATTTTTCCATCCAGAGTACATTGTATATTGCTTCAATCAAGCACATCAACAAACATGTTATTGTCAGCAAATGATCTTCCATTTCTTGTTTTCTGTATGTTTTGCTCCCCGCCCCATCCTTGATTCCCTATCTCTTACCCTCTGCCATCTCCCACTCTTCTCCCACACTGTCTCTGGTATCTATGTTTGCTTTCTAGACTGCTTTCCCCCCACATTTTATTGAATCACCAAAGACCCTAATCAATCCAAATACCCTCATAGCAAACACAGGTGACACACACATTTCCATGAGCACAAGTCTAACTTTATGCATCCTATAAAGTAGCACCTAGCTGGGGCTACATATCCTACTGCAGTCATTGAATAGATATATTTTTTTTCCTGAAACTTTTTTTTTTTTGTAACTCAATTTACATTCCTTCCCTAAGCATCATCACAGCACACAAAATGCAATCTCCCATCCAGTACACACTGCATAGTGACTCAATCATGCACATTACAAAAAAGATAAGTCACCCTGGTAGAGTCCCCTCTGTCCTTTTCTCTCTGTTTCTCTTGTTTCGTTCTGTTTGTCTGTTTCTGCCTTTTCATTTTTAAAATTTTTCTTTTTTTTAATTTTTAAGATAAAGTATTTTCTTGGCTCTGAAATCCTCCTTTACCTTGGTATTAATCCCCTCTCCTTTCCCCCCTCCTATCTAGGAAAAGCAGAAAGGACAGGCCAGAAGAAGACTGACTGCCATGAGTGCTGAGATCTAGTACTTTTGCATGGTGCATAACAATTTGTTTCTTTTCAAAAATTTGTTTTATTATTAACAAAGAAATAATATTTTTGTTTGCTTCCCCCCCACTTTTTTCTTTCTCTCTTTCTCTGTTTTCTTATGCTTTTTCTTTTACCTCATCACTTTGCTGCTCAACCTCCATGCACTGAGTGTCTAGATAGGTCTAAGTGAAAAGTAGCCAGACTTCCGAATACTATTAGAGTCCTCATATCCCTCAATTCCCACTGAATCTATGACACAAAGGAAGGAAAATGAAACGCCAAAGAGTTTGCAGACCATCTCTTCCTGTGCTCCTCTGATCGTTCAGATTGAACTTCTAGAAATTAGGAAAAAATGAATAACCACATCTGATGACTAGAAATCACAGCAGGGGCACAAGAAATATGAGAAACTAAGAAAATACCTCTCCCCCAAGGGAAAAGAATAACTCCTATCATCTATAGACAGTACAATGGAACTCATGGAAATGTCTGATAAAGAATTTAGAATATTCATAGTGACAAAGCTAACAGAGATGGAAGAGAAGAGACACAATGAACAGCAGAAGAAAAAAGCCTATGAGTTCCAGGAGGTGAAGAAGTTCTTGCAAGAGCTGAAAGAGGAAATATACACCATAAAAAAGAATCAAATGGAACTGTTAGAGATGAAGGCTATAATACAGGAAGTCAAAACCTCCTTTGAAAGTATTAAAAGCAGACTAGATCATACAGAAAATCGAATCTCAGATGTAGAAGACAGAATCGCTGGATGGACATGCACACACAAACTCCTGGTTGAGATTTAAGCCACCAGGTCTGGAACTCAAACCACGGTCTGTTATGTGGGAGTCCAGCCACATAACCATTATACCGCCTGCTGGTCCCAAGAATTTCCTTCTTTTTAAAGGCTAAATAATATCCCATTTTATGTATAAAAGACATTTTCATTTTCTGGTCATCTGTCAATTGACTGTTAGGTCGCTTCTATGGCTTATTTATTATAGACAATGCTGCATTGAACATGGATGTACAAATCTCTCTTACTGCTTTCAAAATTTTCCTTTTTCTTTGACTTTTGACAATTTGATTATAGCATGCTTCACCATGGTCTTCTTTGGGTCCATCCTTAATGAGATCTATTGGGCTTTGTGAATCTGGATGCCCATTTTCTTCCCCAGATTTGGGGAGTTTTTGGCTATTATTTCTCCAAATAAGCTTCTACCTCTTTCTTTCTCTTTTCCTTTTGTGACTCCCATAATGCATATATTGGTATGTATCATGGTGTATTGTAATCCTTTAGGTTTTATTTACTTTCATTCTTTTTCTCTTTGCTCCACTGACAGGATACTTTTAAATGAGCTGTTTTTGAGTTCACCTATTCTTTTGTCAATTTGATCAAGTCACCTGTTGAGTTCTTCTAGTGAATTTTCTAGTCAGTTATTTTATTCTTCAGCTCAAAAATTTATACTTGGCACTATTTTAATATGTCCTATCTCTTTGTTGTCATCTCATTTTGTTCGTGCATTGTTTTCCTGAGCTTGTGGGACAGCTTAGTAAAAATTATTTTGAATACTTTTTAGGTAATTCATATACATTTGTTTCTTTATAGTCAGTTTTTAAATTTTAAATTTTATTCTTTTTGTTAGTCTATGTTTTCCTGTTTCTTCATATTGGGATGCATGCATTGAAAAACAACTACTTCTCCCAGTTTTAATGTACTTATGCAGGAATATACCTTCATCAATCATCCCAGCTAGAGATTCTGACAAATATTTTTTTGGGACTGCATCTTCTCTGGACTTGTGAATGTAAATTCTCAATTTCTAGTTTTTCTTTCTTTCTTTCCTTCCTTCCTTCCTTCCTTCCTTCCTTCCTTCCTTCCTTCCTTCCTTCCTTCCTTTCTTTTTTTCTTTCTTTCTCTCTTTTCTTCCTTCCTTCCTTTCTTTTATTTTTTTCTTTCTTTTCTTCTTTATGACTGTCATGTCATAATTTATTGCTTTGGTGTTTGTTTGCAGTACAACATATTCTCCAGAGATGCCATCTGCCATCCAGACATTTTTCTGTTTTTATTATCAGTGGTCTTTTGTCACCTAGAGGATGCAGGATCCTGACAGCAGATAGCCACAATAGGTAGAAATCACATATTCTGGGCAGTCCTTGGAGAATCTGGCATATAGGACACCTGCTTCACTTTCCCCTTTGCCACATTGTCTCAGACTCTGCCTGCTGTACCTGCTCCTCTGGAGCAGTCATTCAGCTCTTTTTTGTTCCAATGGTTCCTAGCATCTACAAGATGCTGGGTCACATCAGTGCTCCAAGCTGCTTGAGACAGAAATGAGTGTTATGGGCAATGCTGTGAAAATTTGGGAATGTTTGATATGTGCTTCAACTCTTTTCCTTCCCAATGAGAAGTTAAGAGTTGGGATTTTCTTCCTGCTTGTGCTGCGCTGAGCTGGGTGTGGGAAGCAATGGTGAGTGAATGTCTCACCTGGTTTTCCCCAAATGAGATTGGTCCATGTGTTGTTGCTAAATTGGTGTCTGTGAAAAAAGAAGGATCTAGGACTTCCTATTCTGTCATCTTGCTGACATAATCCCTTAAGGAAGAGTGTTAATACAAAAATGACTTAGAAAAGTTCCTGGCATTTAATAAACCCTCAACAAATCTTAGCTACTTTTATTGTTATGCCTTAAGGAGTCTGAAATTCTTCCCCCCCTTCATATTCTCTGTTATTTTCCTTCAAAGACTGAGAAAATAGCACAATTAAAAATTACAATGATAATAAAAAGGTTCTAGCATGTAGCATCAAACTTCAAAGGAGAAAACAGCAGAACTAAAACTAAACCATATTGTTTTCTCTGAATTACTAATACACTAACGAATCAGAGAAATTATTAGCTCTTACAAACGGCCTGAGCAGCACCAACGGGCAATACATAAACATCAGTGGTGCTTTATGACAGTTTCTGAACAGCATAACTTACTTCCTGGGGTCCACAGCTACTGTGATACAGAAAGAACTAGATTAACAAAACTCATAAGACAAATAAATAATAACATCCAACTAGAACCTCTTGGCAAACTATTACAGTTAGTTCTTATGAAAGACATTAAAATGCCATTGAATTACCAGGGTTTCTATGGTAAGACTGGGGCTATCTGGTTTCAAATTTTTGTTTATTGAGAGTTTGTAGATAGAAATAGTAATTTATGTATACACATTCCTGTATGGATTCATAAATATATGAAATAGCCATTTTTTCCTTTTTTTTCTATTTTTTTATTTCAATTTATTTATTTGTATTCATTCACTGTACATCATTAAAGCATACAAAATGAGATTTTTCCATCCAGAGTACATTGTATATTGCTTCAATCAAGCACATCAACAAACATGTTATTGTCAGCAAATGATCTTCCATTTCTTGTTTTCTGTATGTTTTGCTCCCCGCCCCATCCTTGATTCCCTATCTCTTACCCTCTGCCATCTCCCACTCTTCTCCCACACTGTCTCTGGTATCTATGTTTGCTTTCTAGACTGCTTTCCCCCCACATTTTATTGAATCACCAAAGACCCTAATCAATCCAAATACCCTCCTAGCAAACACGGGTGACACACACATTTCCATGAGCACAAGTCTAACTTTACGCATCCTATAAAGTAGCACCTAGCTGGGGCTACATATCCTACTGCAGTCATTGAATAGATATATTTTTTTTTCTTGAAACTTTTTTTTTGTAACTCAATTTACATTCCTTCCCTAAGCATCATCACAGCACACAAAATGCGTTCTCCCATCCAGTACACACTGCATAGTGACTCAATCATGCACATTACAAAAAATTTTCCATTTCTAGTTCCTATAATTATTTCCACCCCGCTTTCTGACCCTCTGTCCCTTCCCACCCTCCTCTCACACCACCTCTGGTGTCCACAATTGTCCTTTATTCCCTTCCCACCCACATTGCATTGATCACACAATTTCCTA
>NW_006160054.1:3176671-3203774 GCF_000334495.1 Tupaia belangeri chinensis | reverse complement strand
GACATTATGAATGCTCTAAATTCCTTATCAGACATTTCCATGATTTTCACCGAACTGCTTGTGGATGAAGAAGAGTTATTCTTTTCCCTTGGAGGAGAGGTATTGTTTTCCCATATTTTTCATGATCTGGCGGTGACTTCTTGTCATCTGATGGATGGTGTGTTTCTTTCAAATTCTTGAAGTTCAGCCACTAGCTTGTTTGCTGGAGGCTGAATTATCAGTAGAAAATCTTCATTCCCTGAAATATCTAGTTCGCTGGAGCCATGTGGAACCTTCTTCTGAAGGCAAAGATGACTACTTTTTCAAAATTCATCAAGATGAAGGGCTATGTCTGTCCTGATACAAATATTCCATCAAAATTCCAGTATGTTTTCTTTTCATGGAAAAAGAGACCAAAAGTTCTAAAATTTATCTCTGAGCAGCATCCAGTGCTTCAGGAGAAGGTAGGATTATCCAAATTTTGTCCACTCGTCATGGACCCCGTGTCCGGCAGAGCACAGACAGCACAGCGGCAGGTTCTCCTTAGTGACCACGCAGCAGGAACTGAGCGCCACAGGGGGAGAGAGAATCTGAAAAAGCCAAATAGCCATTTTTTTTTTTAAAAAGAATTATTTATTTAATTTTATTTACTATTATTTAGTTTCCTATAGGGCACATGTGCTTATGTGAGGAGTGGGGAGTGAAAAAGCAAGCTGCCAGTTCCAGGACTTGACCCTTAGTCAGCCATGTGGTAGTCCAGCACTTTAAACACCACACCACCTGCTAGCTCTGAAATAGTGATTTCTAATGTAACAATCTATCATTTTAATTAATAGACCATGTCTGATATTTCAATCTGAGAACTTAAATTTTTTTTCCTATGGGGTGCGGGGTGCGTGTGCTTGCCAGAGGTAGAAGCAGGAAAGTGAGAAAGCACCCCAGCATCCTTGAGGGAGAGAGGTGAGGGATGGCTATGTTGCAAGCTCTTCTCCTCCATTCTCCTCTTGAGATTTTGGGCAAACACACACACACAGAAACACTAAATCCATTCATGGTAGAAGGAAGATGTTAAAGCCTGTGCGACAGTCCCCCTCCAGCTCTGACCTGAGAGGTTCTCCATTTCAGTTCTCCGTGTTCCTGTGTCTGAACCTTTATATGCCCTGGTGATGACTAATTGTGTAATGCTGTAGATGAGTACAGTTCTTGCTATTGGGCCCAGTGAGAAAATAAAAGATTATAGAAGCTCTATGGAGTTTAAAATGAAAAATATTTTTCTCAGATGAGAAATCAGAATTCTAGACAAGATGTCCTTGATCATCAACTATAGCAAAGAACCTAGTAGTCATATTATGTCTATATCTCTATTTTTAACAGTTATTTATTGACCTTTTATTTATTGTTATTATTTCTTAATTTGACCAGATTTTTAACAGTTATTTATTGACCTTTTTTATTATTTCTTAATTTGACCAGAGAGAGAGAAGGAGATGAAAAGTGAGAAATCGAGCCACCATGTCTCTGACTCGAACCATGGTCAGCCATGTGGGAGTCCAGCACTGCAATCACGATGCCACCTGCTGACCCCTATATCTTTATTTTAATCCTATATCATTCATCAGTTTTTCCTCTTTTCAATCCAAACAAGTTGAAATTTCTGTTCTTTTTTGCTAGTTAGAAAGAACTGCTCTTTGGTGACAGTCTAAAGAGAAATTCAAAGTGAGCAATACATTAAGGGTGTGACTCTTCTTTCCAACAGTGTCACCTGAGGCTTGCATGCAAGTACACCTCGAGACACAGAGGTCTGAGTCTAGAGGGAGAGACCATACCAAGAATGCCTCTTAAGCCTCTATCATCCTTCATATGTATTGGGACAAAAGGGGAAGAAAATTATTGTTAGAGAAAGTTGAGTCTTACAGAATTAGAAAGATAAGGGTAATTCCTGGAACAGGGTAGTTCCAGTATTCATAAGGAGGGCATGACTAAAGGACACCAGAGGCTGGACAGCACACCTTGGAATTTGGAGAACACATTTATCAGATCACACACCCATCTAATGACCTCTTGTCATTTTTGAGCAGAAAGGCAAGAGGTTAGGCATTTTTGTCATTTTCCCTAGAGTCATTCCTTTAGAGTTCATAAATCCAAGGTGTTCTAGAAGTATGGTGTTTCTGCTGTCCCTAACATAAGGGGGCAACCACATTAGAGGTTTTCCCCTTAGTCTATTCCTGTGGCATAACATTGATAACACATATTTATTTAACAAATATTGCTCATATTTCTCCTGGATCCTCCCAGGATGCTTCTAATTAGAACTAATAATTTCAGGGACATTTTATATGACTTAACTCCTGTGGGCTCCCCTGGGTAGTACCAAACTCAAGAAAGATGTCAATGCTTTCCTTAAGTCAGAAATGATTTGAGCTTCTCGAGGTTGTAGACCAGTTGCACTGTTGCAGTCTTATGAGTTTACAACTTCTCTGTGTGTTTGATGCTCTTTTTAATTTTTGGAGGGCAGATTCTTTAGCTGCAGGTATTCCACACTCCACATACTGAATCCTAATTTTCTTGTCTACTTCAGACAGGCTAATGCTTTTCTACATTGAATAAGTGACCTTGAAGTGGAAGCACTGACCTCAGAAGATTTTAGGTCCTGTGCATTTCCCCTTGTTTAGATCAAGAAATCTAGTCATGGAATGTGTTGGCTTACTCAAGGTTCCCTAGGGCTTTGGAATGTCCTGTGTTGAATTTCCTGAAATCATTTTTTTTAACTGTGTGTCCGTGTGTGTAACTGTGTGTCCGTGTGTTTGTGTGTATGTGTGTTTTGTGCACTTTGAATATGGCATCAAGGCATACTTTCTGGAGAGAACAAACTGTAAAAAAGGTACTGCTCAGGAGAAAAAACGTCTGGGTAAAATGGTCTTTGATTTTCCAAATGTATTGTGCTTGACTGTTTTTGTTGGTTGAAATTTTTTTAGTTGCTAATAGATTGCTTCTAATAAAACCTTTATGTGAAACTAACTGTAGCAAGGACATTTTAAGAAAAACAAAAACAAAAACACCTCGTTTGTATAGAGCTATGTTTTGGAAAGCCTGTTAAAAATCAGAAATGCAATTAAATGATCTTTAAATGACTCTTAAATCCTGGGTTAATGTAAGTCTGCTTTCATCTGAATGCTCACAGGCAGGAAAAGGCAGTTGAAAGAAAGATCAGCCTGGGTGGACTTTTGGACGTGCCAAGCTCTTTTTGATACAGAGAAGCAAGATGACAAAATGGTAAAGAGCCCTGGCTCTTAGCTGCACATTCCTGAGTTTGAATTCCTAGACCTGCATTTACTGGGATTACCTTGGGTCTCTTACCCAGATTTCCTGGGTCACAGCTTTCTCATGTGTGCCACTGGGAAAACGATATCTAATTCATATGGTTGATGTAAGGGTTAAATGAAATAAATGCATAAAACCCTGTACCTGGAATATTAAAGCACTCAATAAATAAAAGGCATGTTTTCTTATTGGTTACACCAATGAATGCAGGGGTGTAGTCTGACCTGAAAGAACTTTTCAGCTCCTTTTTATTCTTCTGCTTTTCTTTTCCCCGTACTAGGGAAAGCAAACCTTCACATGGCCATTCTAATGAACTCTTGTGAGAGTTCAAAGATCATTTAAGTCTCTAACCTATGCTGTTCTTTCATAATGTTTATGCTCTTTATATAGTGAGGACATAGTTATAGGACCTTAAATAAAGACTCCCTCCAAAAACACAAAGACAAAACAAAATAAAACCACCCCAAACTACAGGCACACAGAGTTGCATAAATCAACATGATACCTATTTTTTTTTTTACCATCAAGAAACTTGTATATTGCTTATCATCAAAATTCATATTGAATGTCCTACAACTTTGATTGATTAGAAATGCTACTAATATATGGAACCAGCAGATGGCATAATGGTTACGTTGCTGGACTCCCACATAATCGACTATGGTTTGAGTCCTGGACCCAGTGGCTTAAACCTCATGCCAAGCATGTGTGTATGCATGCCCCAAATCCCAAGAGGAAAATGGAGGAGAAGAGGTCATGGCGTGGCCATCCCCCCGGGGGGATGATTTCTTGCTTTCTGTATCTCTGTCTCTGGTGAGCACATGTGCCCTATAGCAAAAATCTCTCTTTAAAAAAAAGAAAGAAAGCAAAAGAAATGCTACTGATATAATTTTTCTGAACTTTGTTATAATAAGAGCTTGCATAGACTGCTATGTGCCAGGCATTGTGCTAAGTGCTTCATGAGGACTTGGGTCTCACAGCTCTATTTCTTATTATATCAGTCAATTAGTAGGTGAGAAATTGAAGCTAAAGGAGATCAAGCAACACAGCCAGCAAGTGGTGGAGCTGGCATCTGGAAACTTGGTTTTGGAGTGTTTCTTGTGCTGATAAGGCCACTGTACCAATCTGCCTAAAAATAGCATTTATGATGAACACCTGTTGCAGTTATATGAACGTGACCCTCGTTTCTAAATTCATGAGCTGAAATTTTGTGCTGATATGATTTATGATGAACACCTGTTGCAGTTGTTTGAACGTGACCCCACTGTTTCTAAATTCATGAGCTGAAATTTTGTGCTAAAGGTGTTAAAAGAGTGGAAACCTAGACTATGGGGTTAAGAGGCTGGGCCTTCATCGGGATGGGGAGGTGTGGTATTATCAGTTGAAGATATTTTGATCAACTGGACTGGGGAGAAATGTTCACATACTGAAATGTTCACTTTGTAAGTTAAATAATGTGATTGTATATAAAATTAAAAATAAATAAAAGAATTAAAAATTAAATAAAAGAAAAGAAAAAGAAATAAAAAAGAGGTTGGGCCTTTGGAGGTGACTAGACTTGGACAAGCTCATCGAGGTAGGGCCCTCATGACTGAATCCTAGTGACTTTTTAAGAAGAAGGACAGCGACACATAGAAACAGACACATGTTCTACCCTTGCACTGTCTTGCCATGTGATGCCCTGTGCCACCTTGGAACTCTACTGAATGTCCCCACCAACTGAAAGATCCTCACCTGATGTGACGCCTTGAATTTGGACCTCCAAAACTGTGAGTGAAATAAACTTCGGATCTTTATAAGTCACCCAGGCTCAGGTATTTTTGTTATTAGCAAACCAAGATACTAAAACACCTGGTTTCAATCTGGGGCTCTAGAATTTTAAGTAAGGCAGAGAGTGCCTTCATGACCAGTTTCCAGCGAAACCCTTGATAACTGTCTAATACAGGTGTTTGGGTTGCTGCATTTCACTGTGGGAGGGAGAGCTCTGTGTGCCCCTTCCAGATAATATAGGTCCTTCCTGTAATAACAGGAAGCCTGCTGGTGGAGGCCACTGACTGACTGCTGCATCTCTTCTTGCAGCCATTTTAGTAGTCTCAGCTCCAGTGCCTCATCTAGGGTCAGTTTATGGACTGTAATATGCAGTTTGTAAAATATATGCACACTGACACATGATGGTTAGTAAAAATGCCTATATGTTCAATGTTTGTTTTCTTTTTTTGTGTGTCCAGTGTTTTTATTGCGTTGTAGCTGAATGCCCAACAGAAAACAAAATTGCAAATACTCAGCTGTGCAAAAAAGAGAGACAGGGCCCAAATACAAATGGAAGACATAATTAAAAAAATAAATACTAAAACACAACTTGGTTCTACCAACACCTGTAAGCAAACATTACTTACATAATGAAAACTTAGGCTGATGGTATTTATTATTTAACATGAAAATTTGAAACCTGCTGGAATTTTGTGAAGATCAAACACATTCACCAAAGTAATTCTTTTTAATAAGATGCTTATAAGATCATATGTCCAGGAACATATTGGCATTAGAGTATTGAAGGAGGTTGGGGAGAAGCCCTGAGCTGTCTCCTCTGTGGGTTTATGAAAATAGTCATAACCCCTGCCCTACCAGTAATCAATACATGAATTGGGGTGCTGGTTGTCGGACATGGTTGTAATGAGCCCTTTTCTAGTACTTTTTCTATCCCTCTATAGACAATTGTTTTTCTTTTTTCTCTTTTTTTGCATTTCTCCCTTGTCTTCCAAACTGTGTACGATGTGTCTATATCGTTTTTACAATAAGAAAATATGACATTTAATAATTATATTTGGACCAGCCAGTAGTGTGGTGGCTAAGGGGGCTATATTCCACATGGCCCATTGCCAGGATTGGCAGCTTGAAATACATGCCATGTACATGTGTGTGCATGCCCAAAATCTCGAAAGGAGCGTTGAAAGAGAAGGGATTGATGCATGACTATCCTTATGGGGTGTTTCTCACTTTTTCTCTCTCTCTCTCCCTCTCTCTTTCTCTCTCTCTGTTTTCTCCAGTAAGTGTAAATGCTTTTTAGCAAATTAAAAAAAAATCAGTATTATAACATTTGAATATGCCAGATGATCACAAGTCAATTTGCATGCATCTATAAGATCATGAAGGGATAAACAGTAACAAAGAGAATTACTGGATCATAAAATTGTGAAAAACTATGCTCCCTAGTTTTCTCTTTTTCACAATTACTTTGAGCAAACATTACTTACATGATGAAAACTTAGGCTGATGGTATTTATTATTTAACATGAAAATTTGAAACCTGCTGGAATTTTGTGAAGATCAAACACATTCACCAAAGTAATTCTTTTTAATAAGATGTTTATAAGATCATATGTCCAGGAACATATTGGCATTAGAGTATTGAAGGAGGTTGGGGAGAAGCCCTGAACCCTGTGGAGGAGGTGGCAGAGGAGATCCACACCACACCGTGCAGATATCCAAATGCTCTTTTAAAGTAAAATCTTAGGGTTGGTTTTATTGGTGGGTATCAAAATCAAGCTTTTCAACAAACTTGCAAGCACTTTCAGTCATGAATAATCTAATTTTGTACAATTTCATAAATACAAACGACTTTAAGAAATATTTCCTCAATAAATATTTCTTTCCAAGAAGAAGAAGAAACTTAAATCTAAAGAGATTAAATGATTTTCCTAAGGAATAATGAAGTGACAGAATCAGGCTAGAAGCCCATTTGCCAGGTTCTGGGGTCCATGCTCACAGGATTGTGCCTTAAATATGTTTAAAATGACCTTCTCACTAACAAAATGTTAAGTTCTGGCTTTGCTATTTTCTAGGCATTATAGACTCACTACAGTAAAGTAATTCTGCTATTTGCATCTAGTTGCCATGGGAAATTAGGTTTGTTAATCCACCTGGATTAGCATCTTTCTTTTTGCAAGAGGACACAACCAAACTTTCAGTCTGAAAATGCTGAAGCTGGACACTGAGAAAATGGGGATGGAAAGTATATATATCTAACACATGATAGATTATAGAGGAGCAGGTCAAATGATTGGTTGGGTACCTGTTACAGTCCGGTCAGTGATTATCTTTCCTGTGAACCCCAAGTATTTCTAACAGCCCTGGGATTAGCTATACAGGTATTCTGTTTTCAAAACTTTTTGCTTTCTTTTCCTTTTTTTGGTTCAGTGAGAGCTGCCAATGCTAAAGTTATTGACAATGTTTCATGGGAAGAATAAAAGCTCTCTGTAGTGGGATTAGTAATAAATTATTTTTAATGATTTTTTCAAATTGTAATTGAATCAGAAAATCATTATTTGATTTATCCTGTTGAATAAATATTAAATGAGTTACACTAAATCTTTCTCTCCAGTTCCTGAAACTTGAAAGTCAATTTCAAACACATTTCTTATATTGTATCTATTGTGGGTATAGGGGACTTAACATGGCAAATTTCCTGAAACTAGGCTGTCTTTTCCATTTTACCTTTTTTTTCTCCCCAGATTTGTTGGCTATTTAAGTGTTTAATAGACACCCCGTACATAGATTCTTCAGTATCTTCTAAAGAGAAACTGGGACTGCCAAAAAACACCCCAAAACAAAATGTAAAATTCATAAGTAAACTTAAAATTTTAGCATAAAAGAAAAAGACCTGAGTGGAGTGACAGTGCTTTTTCAAATATGTAAGCTAAGTCACATATACATCTTTTCTATCTGGGATGACATTATTTTCTTTTAAATTCACACAAAAAAAGTCATAAAATGTTTTTGAGTTTCAAGAGTAGAGGACATCTGACCAATGATAATAAGTGGATAGTGCTGTGAGATTTGGAAATTAATTTTGTTTTCACTCTGAATGTCAAAAGTCTCCCTGGGTACTATGTTGTATGCTGCATGCCTGGGCATCCTGGGCTCTTTTTGTTCTGTGAAGAAATTGCCAGCCAGCTGGTGGCATGGCGGTTAAGATGCTGGATTCCCACATGGCAGATGGTGGTTCGAGTCTCAAACCTGGTAGCTTGAAATTTACTCCAGAAGCCAGTGCATGCATGCCCAAATCCTAGGATGAGACTGGAGAAAGGATTGATGCGTGGCTATCCCCCTTAGGGGTGATTTCTCAATTTTTTTCAGTCTCTCTTTGTCTCTCTCTCTCTGGTGAGCTCATGTGCCCTAAGGCAAAGATCAAAAAGAAAAAATAAAAAATATTGTTCCTCATCTCACACCATATATTAAAGAAAAAAAAAAAAGAAATTGCATGGAAGTCTGTGCATGTGTCCCCTCCTACTTTTGAGATGTGCCTGAAAGTCTGGCAACTACCTGTTCTTCCTTTGTATAGGATTTAGTGTGGTGATGGGGGGTGTGATGTCAGGAGGCTACTTTATTTGTTTTGAGTTTAAAAGAAACATCAGATTTATACATTTGGAGGAATCATAGAATCATAAAAGTTAGAGCTAGAAGTTTGAGGTCACCCACCTTAGTCTTTTCATTTATCACTGTTCTTTGGCCTCCCTTATTTATACCCAAAGTAATTGGCAATGGTGACATAAAATTAGAACTTTTAATTTTTAATTCAGGATATATCTTTTCTCCATAGGAGTATTACAAAGCAACATGCATGCTAAATTTCTAGCCTTAAAGCATTTTGAAGGGGAACCCAAACCTTTCTCCTTTTATGTGTTAACTAATATAAATTACCTCTTGAAATGGAATGGCATGTTTTGAGACACCAAGTTCTCTTACTAAAGCCACCCATTTTTCTCAATAAAGGCAGTATTGTCCTGTGGAAAATAAGTTAACATGTCTCCTACACAGGTGAGGTAAAATCTTCTTTCCATTTTTTTCTTTTAGTAATTTCCCAGAAAGTGCATGTGCTCAACTGGAAGAGACAGAGAGTGAGAAAGAGAGACAGAAAGAGAGAAAAGAGGGAATGCATCCCCGGTAGCGAGGGGTCACTGCAATCTCTTCTCCATCTCTCCTTCCTTTCAGGATTTTTGGCACACATGCACACAGGCTTGATGTGTTTCTCAAGCCTTAGGCTCCAGGATTTGAACTGCATAGTCAGTCATGTGGGATCCAGCTACCTTAGCTGGATCCACCATGGATCCATCATCCACCATGCCATCAGCTGGCCTGAGGCAAGATTTTTCTACCTTTTCTTTTACATATATTCCATAATTGTTGGCTTTCTTTTATTTTCTTTTTAAGAAGTTTATATTTTGAGGGAGAGAGAAAAGAGAGAGAGCGAGCGACCCCAGACAGTGTCTTCACACTGTGAGCCACCCAAGCCTCAGCCAGCCTGGATCCCTGGCATGCATGTGTACGTAGCATGCACAGGGAGGCCCCAGGACGTGCACAACAGACTTTCTCAGGTGGGTCCAGTTGAATCACTGCTGCCACCCTCTGGCCCCTTGGCTTTTCTCTTTATAAATTGTAGAAATGACTCTTCAATACGCTGAGCGGAGTATGGGGAAGGGGGAGAATTAGAGAGACCAATCTGACATTTTAATCTACTTTTTACTGTGTAGTATATGCTTCAGATGTGATTTGAAATTTCTCCTGACATTTATTGCATTTTAGCTTTTGACTAAACTTGGTTCATTAGCAATAAATAGTCTGGGGTCCGGTCACTTCCTTTCAACCTCAGTCTGAACCTTTTAATACACTCTCACAACCTTATACCACAAGAGTTCAAATGGACAGTAACAATTTTCTAATAGAAGATATTTTTTCTAAAAACTAATTCGGGTAAGAATCTTAACATTCCTTTTTCTGAGGTCAGTGATAAATTTCAGATAGAGTGGCCATTACCTGCTCTGGCAGACCAGAGCAAAGGCACCCTTTTCATGTGAAGAATGTGATCCCACTTTTGTATTCCAGAAATGTCCACGAGAGTCTGGATGATCTCATCAAGAGATCAGGCTTCATCTGTTATTTTCTCCCTGGTTTCTCTGCTTGTTGTTCCCAGCCTCTTGGTAAAGGATAGAGCTCCAGGCTTTGTGTCAGTCAAGCAGCATGATGAGGGAGGTATGAGGAGTGGTATGGCCTCTTGTCAGGATAAGCCCAGAGGTGGTAAGAATTACAGTTTAGAATAGTCTATTATATAAATTTAGTCCCATGGCAACATGTGTTATTATAGGAGGTTGGGAGGTTTAGTTCTTACTTTGGGAAACCAGGTGCCCAACAAAAACCAAGGGTTCTATTCCTATAAGGGCAGTGGAGAGAATGGATCTGGGGGAAGCAGCCCGCAGTTTCACTGATGCTGTTTGATAGAGTCACCCTGGGAACTTTAAAAATATGTAATCCTGGACTTCAAGTTTGGAGATTCTGATTCAGTAGGTCTGGTTTAGGCTCATTGACCATATTATTCCCAAGTTATATTTTAGCAATGAAGTAAATCAACAGTACAGTTGCGTTTGCAGAAAACCTATTATATTCCTAGCTTTCAAAAGAATTATAATAAAAAGCTATATGTATGGCATATCAATACTTTTTTGTATGTAGAATTTTCATCAGGAATATTTTGCCTGATGCTGTTCAATAAAGGACTGTGACTAATTTCTTTTGGTATATAGACCTAGGAAAATAGATTTACATTTCACTTTCCTAAACATTCATTTTTCTTTACTAGGCAATCGGCCCCATTTTATCCACTGAATTTTTCTCTTTGCCTTATCTATAGAAGCAAAAAACTTTGTCTCATTTTCAGGTGGTACAACTTTTCTTAGGATTTCTCTCGTCCTTTGTTTCTCTTAAGTACTTCCAATATTATTGGATTTTGATCTTTCCTTTTCAGTGCGTCGTTTATAGGTTTCCTCAAATCGAAATTAGATTTAGGAGATAGGGAAGAAGGATGAAAAGAGTTCAACTTTGTTAATTTAGTGTACATTGTGAACAATAACAGTAACATTTAATGTCTGAGTGCTTACTTTGTTACAAGCACTCTGCTAAGCATTTTGAAATGTGAACCTATATATCATCAGTCTTTTAATCCAGATAAATCCAGGGTCCAAGGTGTTCAGTGTTTGCATAGCATAACATCCAGAGAAATACTGTCTTCACAACAAATATAATTAAACAGAAGACCTAGCCTGTACTCAGATCTCTCAAAGATGAATATTAATAGGAATATAGCTAATTAAACATAGCAGAGTTCTTTAAATCTCATTTTCCCCTCAAATGTTTTGCATCCTTTAGATGCAGTTGCCAAATTTCCAAAGTTCTCTCTGACATCTAGCCAATACTATTTTCTTCGCCCCCCTCATGTTTCTATAACTTTTTGCATCACCTCTCAGTAAGAGAGGACAGAACTTTCATTCCCACTTCTTGTTGGCAAGAAAAATCCAGGATGACTGGAGAACCTGGCAACCTTGTATTTTCCCTCACTTCCCACAGGGGGCCTACATGCCTCAGAATGCATCGATCTCCTTTATTTATTTATTTATTGAGAGGTTTTTGCCTTAGGGTGCATGCACTCACCAGAAAGACAGAGAGAGACAGAGAGACAGAAAGGGAGAAATCACCTCCCAGGGGGGGATGGCCACACTGCAATCCCTTCTCCTCTCGGGATCTTGGGCACACACGCACATGCGCCTGGCATGAGTATAAGCCACGGGGTCCGGGACTCAAACCGCGGTTGACTACATGAGAGTCCAGCGACATAGCCACTACGCCAACTGCTGGTCCCAGTATTGATCTCCTTTAAACACATTTTTACTTGGTTACCTTTTTGAGGTAACCCCATTTTTATGAGAAGACATTGAAGTTTTGTAAAAAGTCACTTTTCCAAAGTTTCATTCCAGCTAAATAAGGTGTTGAACTCCAGGAATGCAAATTCAAGGTCTATTAAGTGCATAGACAATCTACTTTCTCGTTGTATCTTATATGACTGAGCTGATGGCACAATTATTCTTGCCATAGTTTGAAAGCATTTCCAGTATTATCTTCTAGAAACAGTACTGTCCTATCAGATTACTTGTCACATTTTATTTTAACTGCTTCCCTTTGCTTCTACCTGCCATTGCACTCATTTTAAGACCAGTGAAAGTCTTTTCCTACTAAATTCTCACTAGTATGCGTAGTACTGGGTACAGAGCAAGCAAAAAGTACTCATTGAATTAAGTGAATGACTGGATGCAGTGGGCTGCCTTTGCCTACGACTATGGACTTTTTCTATGACTAATTGTGTACTCATCTCTATAATCCTGAGGCCTTTTCGAAATGAAAAATAGTTGCTTGTCTCCAAAGTCTGAGATGTATGGTATATTGTAATGAGTTAGCTTTCTTTAATGGCTCATAAATTGATTCTGAGATTTCAAAAGGATAATTAACAAAAAATGTTTTGAGCCGTGGCGACATTATGTGACATAGGAGGAAAACCAGACTTTTAGAACCAGAAACTAAGGTATGAATCATAGCTATGAATAGCCTGGGTAAGAAAAGTAAATATTTTAAACATAAGAGTCCTCATTTTGAAATGGGGATAATACTTGTAATTAATTTTTTGTGTGTGCTAGTAGCAAATGTGAGATGTGAGTGAAATTTTTTGAAAAAAAAATTTTAATATATAATTATGTAAATTATTAAATTTTCGATTTGTTGAGTAGGATAAGTAATAACCATTCATCTTTGGGTATACAAGTGCACAATAGTGTCTCTTCTGTGTTTCTGCTTAAAAAAACCCCATTATTTATTTATTTATTTATTTATTTATTTATTATTATTTAAAAAAATTGTTACAGGGGATGTGTGCTCACCAGAGAGAGACAAAACAGGCAAAGAAAGAGAGGAGAGAGAAAGAGAGAGAGAGAGAGAGAGAGAGAGAGAGAGAGAGAATGAACGAGAGAGTAAGCTGCCAGGTCTGAGACTTTAACTGTGGTCAGTCATGTGGGAGTCCAGTGCCTCAACCACTGCAACACCTGCTGGCCCCATGTGTTTTTGCGTTTGTACATTAAAATTTCAGAAGAAAGGAATGTGTGGGGCTTTATTTTTCACTTTCTCCATCTATATTTGAACAGTAGCCGTGCCTATTATCAAATGCATTTTCATTACAGAGTTCAAAAAGATAACACTATGTTCATCACATTGCACAGTTCACAGAGTATTACGCCATCTTGGTTTTTATAAACAGGGCTTGGTAATGTTCTATACTATTACATAAAGTTTTCTTAAAAAATATTTATTTCACTAAGCAATTGGCAAAATAATCACTTTCTAATTCTCTATCTTGTCAAGAAGCAAAGTTTGAGCAATAAATAAAAATCTTCATTTTGTTAGGATTACACCATTAGAGATCTTTTCTAATTATTTTCTGGTCTTATCGAAGTTATTAAAAATCATGTATTAAAGCCTTATCATAATGAAATGTACTTAATTAAGTTCCATCAAATGAACAATAAGTGTACTTCAGCAATGTCAATAATTCAGAATGTGTTTTAATAAAATTAGGACTTGAGACAATTAATTTTAATTAGGTTGTAGAATATAAACCAGAGAGAAGTGGCAAACCTCTGCAGTTCACAATTATACTGCATATGTATCAGCAATTAATTGAAAAGGTCACTCAAAACAAATATAAGAATGGACCAATTAAAGAATAAACTCAGAAGTTTCTTAAATATGAATTTTGATGAGTTTTAATTACACAGTGCTGATACTATTTTTCAATGGATCCCAACAATCTGAGTTTGCTTTTATCCTATGTATTATGGTGAAATAGCTTTACCGTAAAACTTACAGGAAAGCAGAGTTGCTGGATGGCTGATAACCTTGTACCGTAGTTTCGAAACTTAGTTATCTTATGAATGTGTTTTGCTAGCATAACGTTGAACTGGCTCATATGTGTAAGAAAACTACCTTGCAAGTATCTATCCACAAATTACTGCCCTCTTGAAGTTCCCATATCACTTACCTTAAAGGTAAGACTCATCTGTCCAGATTGTTTAAAAAAAAGGCATAATCTTATTTCATTGTGTTCTTCTTCCCGTTATCTTCATTCCTAGAATGCACCTAAATCATTATACTTCTGTATTACCTGTATAACTGAAGTAACTCCAGACAGCAATATCTTTTACAGACATTATTTTGTAAGATCTGTACTCTGTAGTCATTGAAAGATTAATTCAATTAACCCTTTAAGAAAAACTAGACCCACACTGTGGAATAAAGAGCATAAAATTTCTAAGTTGTTGTTAACTCAAACACAGATACAAAAAGGCGATACATAGATATTCTGTGTATTAATCTATCACCAGCTATTATCCAATTAGGAGTGAATAAGACTAATGCATGTTTTGTGGTTCTGTTTAGGACCTTGTTGTTGGGAGGAGGGTGTTTCGTTTGGCATCGTTTATTCATTCCTTTTCTGTCTCACACATTCATCTCTCAGTGTTCTGTGACATTTTACACTGGACAGATATATTAGTCAAGGTTTGTTTTATTGCAACCAACAGAAAGAAAATGGCTGGGTAACTCAAGCAGAAAATGGAGTTACTGAGGGTTACTACACATATTCCAAAAGAAGCTAAGCTCTCATGATTCTGGGACAAAGGATGAGTCCGGGACTTTAGTGCCTAGAGTTTATGAAGCCACTTTTAGATTTGCCTGGTGTGACTCAGCCTATGTTCCCATGGGGCCTCGTGTCTTTCTGTTTAAATTCCAGGCTGTTTAAATTCAAGGCATGGGCTCATCCAGTCTTATTTCTAATGTTTTTACCACTGTGTCCACCAGCCATGGCCAGACGGTAGTGGAATGGCCCAGACATGGCAATTCTGGCATAGCTGTGAGCCAAGAGTCACTCTAATTTTAGCTAGTCACAATAGGTCACTCTCATCAAGCCTGATATGATCTTTGGAGGAATTTCTTTCCTTTACAGCAGTAATTCCCTGACGCTCTATCAGGTACACCCATAAATCGACTCATTTCTGTTTCCATTAGTTCTTGCTCCAATGTGCAAGGCTGCAATTAGGACTGCTACTGCCACCCATGAAAACAGCCTCTGCTCCCTCCACGCTTCCATTCCAGGGCAGAATGGTCTAACCTGGCTTTTCACAAAGAAGAAATGAATTTCGAGCAAAGTTCAGGGCTATGTGAAAGATTTTTCTTCAGTATACAAAACCCTCTGCAGTTAATTCCTCTCTCCACTCTCAGATATTTCCTCCCCAATTTCTACATATCTGCTCATACTGGTCTATGGCCTCCTGGAAGTTTTTGCTATTTAATTATTTTATACTGATTAATACATTAAATCAATTTGGATAATGCTTTATTTCAATCTATCTGTAAGGCCCTGGAGCTCCCCAAATATGGCAAGCTTTGTTTTAATGTTCATTTTTTTTTTCCTGTGCATTTACTGTGGAAAAGGATGAGTGAGATGAAAGGCAGCTCGCTGGCCTATTTACTTGCCCAGGTGCAAAATTGTTGCTGCTGCTTTCAGAAAAACTGTCCGACTTAAACTAAGGTCACATTCTTTGAAGTTAAAATGCCAAAATATACACGTATATGTACTATAATATACATACATTCTTTTTCAAAATCATACTCCTGGATAACTTCTTTCAGTTCTATAGCAGTTCAGTTTTAATAGACTCAAAATGACATTTTTGCTGTCTTCATTTCAGGCATAGTGCAATACGCATAGTATATTTCTACTTATGAGTCGTTGCATGACCTTAAGTAGGTCCTTTGAGCTTTCAGATATGTATTCATAAAATGGGACTATCAGTATTTATATTTTTCATGAAAACCAACAGAATTTTTCAGATGAAGTCTCATTGGCATGGTTAAAAAGGTGCTGGTTGATCCCATCACCCAGTGTTTCATATTTTTCATTCAAAGTATTTACAGTTTTTGTCTTTTTTATAATTTTTTCTGTGGGGAAGAACTAATCCTGGTGACTGCCCTTCATGTTCAGATCATGACAGTGCTCAAAGACTGTTCACGAAGCAGCTGCCACCTGATGCCTCATAGTCTTCATTATGGAACCAACTACTTACTGCTTGCCTAGGCCAGGCAGTGTATTACCCAGTCGTAAGAAAGGATGAAACCTTGTCATCTGTGGCAAGATGGATGCGCCGGAAGACATTACGTTAAATAGGCCAGGCACAGAAAGACACATACTTGTGGTCGACTTCATTCTGATTTGTGCAAATCCAGGAATTGATTTTGGTACTAAAATTATTTCCTCCTTTAAAAAAACAGTTTTTCCCCTGAATGATAGTGTGTACAAAAGAGAGGAGAGAGAGAGAAATACTTTCCACAGGGCTTGGGGATGTCGCAATCCCCTTCCTGCACCCTCCAGGATCTTGGATGCCTGTGCATGTATCTGGCATGCTTTCAGCCACCTGGGCTGGGGATTGGAGCCACAGTTAACACGTGGTTTTCAGCTCTGCAGTCTAGTATGCTGCCGACTGCACCGCAGGGCCTAAAATGGTTTCTTAATATTATGAAAACCCTTTCCTTCTTCTAGAGCCCATCGAAGCTGATTGTATTGTTTACATATTTACTTTTTAGGAATATTTCCTTTTAAAGATAATTTCATTGTAATTTTGAATCTGCATTTAATAGTCGTACATTTTTGTAGGATATAATACAGCTTTCCAAAGCATGTACACAATATGTCATAATCAAATCAAGGAAATAAACATATCCACCATTTCTAACACTTACCATTACTGATTGTTGGATACCTTCAAGATTCCCACTACTGGTTATTATTATTATTATTTTAAGCAGATAAAGGCTTATTTAAATGATTATCTGAGTAACTGCCAATGCCACCATGTACAGACAAGAGATGGGCATCGAGCCTGGGAATGGACAGTCACAGGCTTGCAGATGATCAATTCACCAAGCCATCCTTGATCAGCTTCTGAATCTGCTGACAGGAGTTGGCATTGGCAATTTCACTGGTCTCATTAGGGTCCAACCAGACCTTCTTTTTTGCCACAGCAGAGGACACTAGAGACAAGCCTCTTCTGAAGCCTGAGCATATTCTCATGGCTGCGGCCGCAACGCCAAAAGGAAAGAGCCTCTACTGGTTATTTGGAGGTAAATATTAAATTTTCAATAACTTTCTTTACTCTACTGTACTACACTATTCCATACTCCATTCCATTTATTCATATGTGCTCGTGTTTCTGTTAACCAAGTTCCCCCTATCCCTCCCCTCTTTTCCCTTTCCCAGATTCTGGTATTCACCATTACACTCTCTATTTCCATGCAGTTGAGACTTTTACTTTCTGCTACGGAGTGAGGACATATGGTATTCATTGTTGGTATATATGGTGTTTGTCTTTCAGTCTAACTTATTTCATGTAGCATTATTTCTTCCAGGTTTATCCATTTTTGCCTCAAAGGATGGAATTTATCATTTTTTATGGTTTAATAGTATCTCTCTCTCCTTCTGTCTCTCTCTCTCTCTATATATATATGATTGTGTGTGTGTAGTACTATATATATGTACTATCTATCTATCTATCTATCTATCTATCTATCTATATACACACACACATTTTCTTTATTCATTCATCAGTTATTGAGTACTTACATTGATTTCATATCTTAGCTAATGTGACTGGTGTGGCAATAAGCATAAAAGTGCAGTGTCATTCATTGTATTGATTTCCTGATTATATTTTAAATGTTTCTATGGTTTACTTTTAACCAATGGAAGTTAAAACAGAGATTATAGCATACAATCTGATACTAAACCCTATTTTTATGGAGATTTCATGCCACATTCTTTTCTCTTTCAGAGTTTATACTTTAATGATATTTATATATATATTAATATTGAAATACACTGAATCTAATTTATGTTGTTGTTCTAGAACTGTACTACAGATGTTCTAGAACACTCTAAAACTAAGTATAAATCAAGAAAGGATAATGTTTTCCACCTTTATAGTTTTCTTTTGCAGTTTTTGTTTTTAGGAACACATATGCAACACTTGCCTTGCTTAAATTTTAGAGTCACTTTATTTATAATGATCAAAGCTACTATTGTATATTCTGACTGCCAAGAATGTGATAGGCATCATGCTAAGTACTTTACATATATTATCAAATGGACAATGCCAGTTTTAGATATCAGAGGCTAGGCATTTAGTATGTGCTAAACGTTATATAAAAATATTATTTTATGGACCAGACTTTGGCATGGTTGTTAAGGTGACTGGACTTTTCAGTCTGGCTGACAGTATCATTCAAGTCCTGGACCCAGAAACTTGAGAAACATGCTGGGTTTGTGTGTGTGTGTGTGTGTGTGTGGCCAAAGTCCTGAAAGGAAAAGTAGAAGGGACTGTGGTGTGACCATTACCCATGGTGAGTGCGTTCTCAAAAAAATAAAAATTGCTTTGTAATGTTGCCATTATTGGAAGTACAGAATCTAGTTGATAGTAAAAATGGAAAAATTAAAAAAAATTATTATGTTATTCTATTATCTAAGTCTTGGAATAATTTGAGATAATGCATAACTATGCCTTAATGAGAAAGGATTATTCTGCCACATTTCAAAAATGTTTCTTGGGGCCAGCAGATGGCATAATGGTTAAGACACTGGAATCCTACATGGCCGATCGCAATTTGAGTCCTAGACTCAGCAGATTGAAACTCACGCCAGGTGTGTGTATTTGCATGCCCGAACTCCCAGGAGGAGAATGAAGGAAAAGCGACTGTGGCCTGGCCATCCCCCCTGGAGGTTGATTTCTCACTTTCTGTCTCTCTGGTGAGTGCACACAACCTATAGCAAACATTTCGCTTAAAAGAAAAGTTTTTTCTTGAGTTCTCTGTTTATATTTAACTTCCTAGCAACAAAGTTTTATAACATTTCAAGTTGTAGTCATGCAGAAATAGCTTGATTATTCTTGTAGGGCTAAGGAGGGAATGTAGGTAATCATATATGCTTTGAATAAACATTCTAGGAACTTAAAATATTATTCAGGACCCATGAATGTTTAACCTCATTCCAATTGGTAGTCACTGTAGTGGCTAAGTGCATGAGGTCTTGATTCCAATTGCTTATGTCAGAATTTCTATCATGTCTTGCTATATTACTTTGGGTAAATTATATAACTTATCTGCACCTTAGTTTTCTCATCCATAGAATAAAACCACAGTCTCTTCTTAATTGGTCTTCCTTATTTTACTGCTCTTTATAATATGTGCCTAAGTCTCATTGGCTCCTTATGTCTCTCAACATAAATTCTAATATACATTCTTTGTACAACTGGCTAATCCCAAGAAGTATACCATAATTAAAAGTACTGCATTGTATCACTTTGAACTCAGGAGGGAAACTAGAACCACTGTGAATGATAAAGAGGTTATTCTAATATGAATTTAAGTCTATTTTATACGTGAATGGGTTTTGAATTGTAGCCAGTGTTTTCCTGCTTAATTTGGTTTCTATGAATTCAGTGGGTTAAGGTGATAGAATGAGGAATCAGAAATGTTCCAGGCACTTTTGTATGGTAAAGAAGCATTTCAAATTAGTGAATAAAGTATAAAGTATTTAATAATAGTTTTGAGAAATTGGTTATTAATTAGGAAAGACATAAGCTTATATTTCCAGTATGTGCTATTTATAAAAATAAGTCCTATATGTGATAATGACCTTGTATAAAAACCTCAACTATAAAAGTAATAGCAGAAAATTTATGACTATGTTTTTCATTTGATACTGCATGAATCTTACTAAACAAGGCACAGAAAAGCCAGAAAGAAAAAGACTGATAGATTTGATGTCAAAATTAGAAACTTCTTATAATAAAAATATAAACAATACACTGGGAGAAAGTATTTGCAATATATGTACATGAAATCATATTTATATCAAGAATACCTAAACATTCTACAACTCAAAGATGCAGTATGGTCCAAAGGAATGTTTATGTTCTTCTTAAAATCATACGTTGAAGTTCTACCCCCCAAGGTGATGCTATTAGGAGGTGCAGCCATTGGAAGGTTATGAAGTATGAGGAGAGAAGAGCCCTTATGAATAGAGTCAGGGCCATTATTAAAGAGACCCCAAAGAGATACCTCGCCCCTTCTGTCATGTGAGATTATAGTGAAAAGACAGTTCAGGGAGTTGGTCATCACCAGATATCACATTTGCTGGTGCTATAAACAAAACTTCCTACCTTATAGAACTATGAGAAATACAACTCTATCATTTATAATCTGTTCACTTTACAGTACTTTGTTATAGGAATCCTAATGGACTATGACAAGCAAAAAAGAAAAATAAATTAGTAGAAAAGCAGAAAAAATATGGAAAACATGATGCATAGACAGTAATAGTAATTGCCTCTTAGGAGGAACCTGGGATTTGGAGTAATAATAAAAGAGGGACTTAACTTTATGTGTAGCATTATGATGTTTTTTTCTTCCCAAGGATAACATATTTATGAATTACTGCCCTTTATATATTCTAGGTATTAAAATTTTATATTTATATATGAAGGAAATAATTATTTAGTACTATTCTCCAATTAATGGGCAATTAGTTAATTTCTGGAGTTTTGCCACCCCCAAATTACTACAATGAATATCCTTTATATATCTCCTTAAGAACCCAAGGGAGATTTTCTTTAAAATATATTTCAGGAGTAGAACTATCAGCTCTCAGTACACTTTCATGTTTAAGTACGGAAGGTGTAGGGTAAACAAACACAACTTTTTCTTTTTAGAGCTTTTTTCTTAGGATGCATGTGTTCACTAGAGAGAGAAAGAGATGGCGACAGTGAGAGGGAAAGCGAGAAATCAAAATCAACCCCCCCCGGGGGGGGGTGGCCATGCCACAATCCCTTACCTTCTATTCTCTTCCTAGGAATATGCACATGTGCCCCACATGAGTTTCACGTGCCCCACATGAGTTTCAAGTCACTGGGTCCAGGACTCAAACAGTGGTTGACAATGTGAGAGTCCAGTGACATAACTGCTATGCCATCTGTTGGCCCTGAACAAGACATTTAATAGATGCAAAAATGAAAAGTTATCTGTTGATGATAAGGTATATGGTAACATCTTTGATTTGACTAATATGTGTTGCATTTATGCTGAGAAAAACCATGTTGCACGCTGTAAAGATGTACAGTGATTAAATGTAAATAACAACAACAAAAAGAAAGTATAGCCAAATTGTTTTCCAAAGTACCTGGGGCAATTTATATCCTAAAAATCAGTGTATGTCTGTTTGAGTTTTCCTCTACCTTTGCCAACAATTGATAAACTTATTCAAAATGAGAATATGAGGAATAGAAAAGGACAGGGCTGGACATCAGGGATTGTTGCATTTGGCAGTGAAGTAATGGAGGAGAAGTAGGAGGACAAAAGAAGACATCTGAGGATGAAAAGGAACAGTTCAAGAAAGAGTTAAAACATCTCTGGAATAAGAAATACATGAAGATGGTGAATAGAGAAAGAGACCTGGATTTAAGAAACCCTTAGAAATGACAAGGAAGTTAAATAAATATGAAAATGGAGAAGTTAGTTTCCATGGAGATTTAAAAAAACAGTCAATTTGAGATGGATATTCAAGTTAATATCCATCCAGTTTATCTAAAACAGAAGACTGATCTTACAGCAAAACATCAGCAGGAGTTGTCATCTATAAACATTATATAGAAGAAAGGTGTAACATTAGAGAAGAATAACTTGACGTTGGAATAAGAAGTAGTAAACCTCAAAAGTCATATAGAAATAAATATGGTAGAACATGCTCAAGTAGAATAGTATGAACAGTAGATTGAAGGAAGGGCAAGACAGAATATAGTAGAAAAAAGAAGTCAATCTATTTTTATAGGCACAAGCAGCAGCTCAAGAAAATTTAGAGGAGTTAAAGAGTAATTATGCTTCAATAAGTGAGATGGGACTCAGAAATAAAGATCTGGAATCTGAATTTTCCAAAGTAAGAGTTTCTCAAGAAGATTATAGTGAAACAGAATTGGAAAAGTATAAGCAACTCAATCTAGAAGAATCACAAATTAGAAAAGCATTATCAGAAAACTGAATGAGATTAATGAGAAGTTATCAGAAGTTAGTGCCAAATTTCTTGTGGAGAGACAGCAGTATAGATTTTTACTCAACAGTCTTACTACAAGATCAGTCCTAGAGTCACCTCATGTTGGAAATCTTAATAGTTTAGTACACCACTGAAATCTTATTTTAAGAGAAACCTTAGTGATGATGCCTACCTCAATCTCATGGCCTTCAAATAAAAGCTTCAAGAACTACTTGTCCAAGATGCAGAAGGAGTTGGAAAAAAATGTAACTAGAGGACTAAGAGAAGCTGCTGCTGAATTTACATTGTTTCCTGTAGAGCTTCTCCTTGAAGATCTGATGAGTCAAATTGAGATCTATTTTGGGAAGCATCACAAGAATATGTACAGAACTTGAAGTATATGATCTGAAAGAGAAAATTTTACTGACTGGACTGTTTATATAACCTTTTAATTGTTTTCCATTAAATACATGACATGGAACACCCCCAACCCCCCCCCCCCCAAAAAAAAAGAGAAATATAACAACTTAAAAGAAATATGAGCAAAGGCTGTGAACACTTATATTTGGAGAATTTAACCCAGTGGCCAATAAACATATGAAATTAGGTTTGTTCTCACAATTATGAAAATACAAAATAAAACAACTGTGGGGGATATTCTTTCTCCATCATCTGTCAGAAGCTAAAAAAGAAATCCCTAGGATTTTAGAGAATGTATGCCAATATCTTTACTATTCAGCAGAGTGAAAAACAAAAACAAAAACAAAAACAAAAACAAAAACAAACAAACTTCCGGTGTTCTTGAAATTAGAATAAATAATTTAAATAAGGTAGTGGATAAATAGCCCATGGAACTTGAACAGAGACGTGAATAAAGATCAATCAATAGTTGCTTGAAGCCAAGTACAGTCAACTCTGTCTGTCAATAGACTGCAGGCAGCAGGCCTTCCAGTCTTCCTGTTAACAATTACAATTAGATTAGGTAGAAGCAGAAAAAAACTGAGGCTACCAAGAACTGGGAAAAAAAAAAAAAAAAAAGACTAGATAGAAGAAATGGGAATCACTAAAGCTCAAGTTTTAGTAGTCTACATAGTAGATGTTATGGAGTCAGGCTGAAATATTAGTATCCTGTGGAAAAATGGGGGGTTGAGAACTTTCTGGATTTTTTTTTTTTTTGAGGGGGTAGGAGAAAGATGTTCTTAAGGAAATTCACAGCAATAAGGGCCCATTTTTGTAATCAATGCTGAGAGGACACACAGTTAGTGGGAAACTGCATGTGCCTGGGGAGTCCATTTGGGAAGTAAACTTGATCCTAAAAGCAGTGTTTTAGGACTCTTCAGCATTAGATTAAAACTTGTAAAATTGGGATCTTTCATTCAGAGTACATGACCTAGATGTTTCAGGATATCTTCCAAATGTCCAGTGGGGCTATGGGCTAGACTAAGAAAGGTTGTGTCAAACAATATTAGACATTGAGTTCTAAGTTACTTTTTTTATTTTTGGTCAGAGATATGTATCTTGGGCATATTGTGAACTAGAATTTGCAAAGGAAATCATGAGAAATAATTAGGCATACATCTGAGATAAATTGCTCAAGTTTTCACAGACCAGTCAGAAACAGATGGACTCACTGGGATGATCTGAGTTCTCCCAGAGAGACAATTTTGCCATTAGTACCCTGAGGAGCAGTGTGGAGCTACTCTCCTAACACATTATCCAGGCACTAGTATGAAGCTCCTGGTAGAAGAAGAGGAAAGGAGGTCAGCTTTTCTTATGCCCAGTCCAGAAGTGAGGCATGGAAATGGGTCAGAAGCTGAATTCAAATAAAAGGAAAAAAGGCCTTCTACCTCCATAAGTGGAACATGTTGTGCAAAAGATGAGAAACACTGAATAGTATAGTAATGCTCTGAATTTTTTTTGACAGTTTTTTTTTTTTTCTTTTTTTTGCTATAGGGCACGTGTGCTCACCAGACAGAGAGAGAGCGACAGAGAGACAGAAAGCGAGAAACCACCCCCCAGGGGGGATGGTCACGCCGCAATCCCTTTGCCTCCATTCTCTTCTCGGGATCTTGGGCATGCACGCACACACACCCGGTGTGAGTTTTAAGCCACCGGATCCAGGACTCGAACCGTGGTCGAGTACATGGAAGTCCAATGACATAGACATTGCGCTAACTGCTGGTCCCCTGTAATGCTATGAAATTTTCAAGAGTATTCTTAAGAGGTTGACTTTTTATTAATCAGTGAATTAAGAAAACCATATCATCTTGGCATTTAAAAATCCCTGTATATAGGGGCTAGCAGGTAGCACAGAGGTTAAGGTAGTTGGATCCCATGTGGCCAATGGCACAGTTTGAGTCCTTGACCTGACAGCCTGAAAAACATACCAGGTACATGAGTGCAGGCCTACAATCCCAAGAGGATAATGAAGGAGAAGGGATTGCAGTGTGGCCATCCCCCTGGGGCATGATGTCTCACTTTCCCTCTCTATTTCTCTCTCTCTCTGGAAAGTGCACATACCCTATAGCAAAAAACAAAACAGAAACAAAACCAAAAACAAATTGCCTATGTGTACCTGTTAAATATGAATGGTTCTGAGCTGATCGAGTGGAGTAAGATTAGTTACACCATGACTTGAGTTCAGGATACCAAGGAGTCCACCTATGTGTACCTGGTAAATATGAATGGTTCTGAGCTGACTGAGCAGAGTAAGATTAGTTACAACCATGACTTGAGTTCAGGATACCAAGGAGTCAGGAATGGTGGTTTTCAGCATTGTGTTGGTGGGTGGGTATTATCGGTTACATTTGGCTGTGTCAGGTAATGCAGCATTCCTTCTGGTTTATCTCTTAGAATCCATTTATAGAGTTTTTTGTCATGTGAGCTATATTTCATTGGTGAAGGATGAGGGACACTGGGATCTGATCATTGTTGGAGGTGCTGGTCTAAGTAGATAAAATGTTTGTATTTGGAAGATCATGAGGAACCCTGGGAGAAACAACACCCAAAGGTGTCAGAGAACTTTCAGAAGTAGATCATTCTGGTTACCTGCGTGGGAGGTATTCATGGAACACAAAAATTTTTAACAGAGAAAAACAGTTTCAGAAGATCCACAGCCTCATTCAAATAACATTCGAGAACTACAGCTGTTGATGGGAGTTAGGATTAAAGAAGGCATTAGATAAACCAAAACATTTTATTGAGCTGACTCAAGGATACCATATCAATACAGGGGCTTCCTGTAAGTTTGCAGCCACTGACATTGATAAGGAGGCCCATCTGGCATGTGTCAAATAGTTCACATGCATAATTTACATGATTATGATTTTAAGAATTTTCTTACCTATGACTGTATAGGTTCAAGATAACACAAAAGTACTTGTTTTGACGTTTTTGTCTGCTCGTTTATCAGTGACAGGCTACTTCATTTCTCACCTCCCAGCAAATAATCCATATTAGCAATATCTCATCTTTTCCTTCATATTAATGAAATAGGTAACATATAAGAACATATATGTGTGTATGTATACATGCATGCATACATATAAATATTCATATATAGGTATAAAATCTATTTTTGTCATTGTTTTGCCAAACACACTTTTTCCTAAGGAAAACACCGTCAATTAGGCACAATCCTATTTGTTTTTGTGCATATGTCATATTTTATGGTGTATTGATGTGGTTACATAAAATATACTTAGTCATTCTCTGTTGTCGCTAGTTTTCAGCTGACATGAATAATATTATAATAAATATCTTTCTACACATGTCCCTTTGAACTGTAATATTTTATTTCTATGGGCAAGTTCTCAGAATTTGAAATGCTAGGTTGAATGGTGCAAGTGTTTTTAAATTTTTTTAGATAGTTACAGATGTAATACATCATAATTCTATCAATAAATGAGAGCATTCTTTTCTTCACCACCATGCCAGAAATAGTTATCACAGCTCTTTTCAGTTTGCCAGTCCAAACAGCTATGAAGTAGCTTCTCAATTTAGCTAGTATGTGTAGACACATTTCCTAGTTCATGTATACAATGATACTAGAAATATCACCTTGGAAGTCTTAGATTACAAAGTTCAAGAAGGATTCCTGGCTACCCATTATCTGCTTTGTGATTGTGATGGGAGTGGGGTTGGGGGGGGTGTGTGTGGGAGAGATGTTTTCTTTAGTATATTCTGCTAACTTGAGAAATAAGCTCTGAGTGGCTTTTTGGTTGTTGGTATGGTCAATCAGCATAACAATGTACAACAGAAAAAATAAAACCAAACACTATATCTCCAGGAATGATGGCCCAAAGACCTGAATTTTGCAGTAGAATTTAGGCTCCTGGATAGGCATGAAGTGGCTGATGCTAGAAGGATTCCTTACATTCCATAGTGTGTTGGCTAAACCCCTTTCACTTATAGAGTATATCAGGGGCTGAGATGGGGAATTTTAACTCGTAAAGAGATCTATCCTTTACAGGATACACTCATTAATACCCACACCCAGATTAATAGGTAGATTTCTCTGTCATAAGAAAAAAGCACCCGGGGAAACAGCAGTTAGTGTAATGGCTATGTCGCTGGACTCCCACAAAGTCGACCACAGTTTGCGTCCTGGACCCGGTGGCTTAAAACTCACGCTGGGGCGCATGTGCGTGCGTGCCCAAGATCCTGAGAGGAGAATGGAGGAGAAGGGATTGCAGCGTGACCATCCCCTCTGGGGGGTGATTTCTCGCTTTCTGTCTCTATGTTTCTCTGGCAAGCGCACGCGCCCTATAGCGAAAATCTCTCAAAAAAAAAAAAAAAAAA
>NW_006160054.1:3170176-3176557 GCF_000334495.1 Tupaia belangeri chinensis | reverse complement strand
GAACCAAAGAGCCCAGCCAATATGTCTTGGAAAAGGTCATGGTGATTGGTATTTGGAGACTTTTCCAATGTGGAAAAGCACATAGAAGATCCTGTAGAGTGGTGTCTCAAGATCTAAGTATACCAGGACCAGGAGATGGCATAATGGTTAGGTCACTGGACTCCCACATAGTTGACTGCAGTTTGAGTCTGGAACCCAGCGGCTTAAAACTCGTGCCAGACGTGTGTGTGCATACCCAAAATCCCAAGAGGAGAATGGAAGAGAAGGGAATGTGGCATGGCCATTCCCTCTGGGAGGTGACTTCTCACTTTCTGACTCTCTGTGTCTCTCTGGTGAGCTCATGCATCCTATGTCAAAAAATCTCTCTTGGGACCAGCAGTTGGTGTAGTGACTATGTCACTGGACTCCCAAGTAGTCAACCGTGGTTCACGTCCTGGCCCCAGTGGTTTAAAACTAATGCTGGGCGCTTGTGTGTGTGTGCCCAAGATCTTGAGAGGAGAATGGAGGAGAAGGGATTGTGGCGTGGTCATCCCCCCGGGGGGTGATTTCTCGCTTTCTGTCTTTTTGTCTCTCTCTGTCTGTCTGGCAAGTGCATGCACCCTATAGCAAAAACTTCTCCAAAAAAACCCAGAAATCTTTCTTGAAAAAAAAAAGCTAAATATACCAAAGGACTTATTGTCTGGTGTTACGGCACAGAAAAACATTTTTTCTCATCTGCAACCATCAGAAAGGGGCAGTTGTACCCCTCTTTGGGAAGCTGGACTCCCACATGGCCACCTATGGTTCAAGTCCCAGACCTGGTGGCTTGAAAATTACTCTGAGTGCATGTGTGTGCATGTCCAAGATCCTGGGAGGAAAATGGAGGAGAAGGGATTGTAGCATGGCTATCTCTTTGGGGGGGTGACTTCTCATTTTCCCTCTCACTGTCTCTGTCTCTCTTTCTCTCTGGTGAGCACATACATCCTATGGCAAAAACCTTTAGAAAAAGAAAAAAAAAGCTATAGCAGGGTGGGATTTTTTTTTTCTCTCTCTCCACCACTTATCATTCCAACATAAACATACATATCATGGCAAATAGAAGCCAGAGAGTCAAAAAGAGCTCTCATAGTTGAGGAAGAGATGAATTTTTAAAAAATAACTCACAGGAGAATTGCTTAGAAAAGGGCTATCTTGAGTGTCTGAAAAGTCTCATTACATCCGTAGGACCCAGAAACTCTTTAACTCTCTGTCTCATTTCCACTTGGATATGTTCATAATGAATCCAACCAGATTCACTTAACTAACAGCCTCTATAGGAGGCTGAGAGGGCTGGGGTTTTTGGAGACAAGGAAAAGAGAGCAGGGAAGAGAGAATTCTCTTTGGAAAGCTTTTGTTTTTCTAGCTGCCAGAGAAGGTATGATTACATGGGAGGTTCAGAGTCTAGCATGAGAGGTTTGGACCAGTTGAAGGCCTGGGTTTTGGTTGAACAGCATGAATGATCTTACTTCAGAACATCCACAGCCATGTGCTTTTTGAAAAAGTTGGAAGATAGGATGGAACTGGAATTAGAGAATTGTTTTGTAAATTCTTCTGGATTTAGTGTGAACCACCATCAGCTAACAGCAAAGTTGTTTAATAATGGATAGCCCTTTCTTTCTCTAAATCAAGTGAAATGTAGCTGCCTCTGACGCTCACTGGTAGACCACTGCAATTTTGAGTAGTGGTTGGAAGGGCCTTGGCTTCCCAGCTGAGTGCCCAGGTGCACCAGATTCGTGGCAGAACTCTGCAACAGGGTTCTCTTTGTTTGGTGGCATTGAATTTCTGAGAATAATATTAGTGTCTCAGGAAATCCTTCCCAAGAAGTTATTTCCAGCCGGCAGTCAGTGATTTATTCCAAATGTCTGAATGAGCTGAAGAGAGTTTCCCCTGGTCTGAAGTTGCTTGTCCTGGCAGACAGATGTCTGCATTGCTTTTTACTTCTTAACGTTTGTCTTCGCTACTGAGGCTTAAAGCTCTCTCACCTTTGTGTTGTTTACCTGGAGACAACAATATAATACATTTAAATAGGAAAAAGATCCTATCGCAACTCCTCTCCATAGCTCTTTTACTTATTTTACTCGACGCAATGATTTTATATTCATTTAAATCCCTCCTTACAGATGTTTCTTTTATTTCACATACAGTGCTTGGTGTTGGCAGCATCAGCCCTACTGTTTGAAAAGCTCTTGGAATTTGAAGCAATGCCACAGTTAAAGTTGACTTTGGCAACCACACCTTTCAGACAGGCCGATCTTTCCAGTTTCCCTAAAAGGTGTCTTGGGCACTGAGATGAGACCATAGTCTGGACAACACAGAGATCTCTCAATAGAGGTGAGGTATGCTCAAAGGCGGTCTAAATACCACACTGTTTAAACTAAAGGAAGTGAAGTATCTAAAGTGGTTTGGTAAAACCCAATCATTGCCTCACAGTTCCTGGGATTTGCCAATCAAAGCATTTAGTACTTGTCTTGAGTAGGATATGCCTAGGTAATTTCTGGTGCTTTTGAGACAGAACAGTGCAGTTATTTCTGTAGGAAAGTTTCTAAGGTTTCATTTGAATGTTGTAGAATGGGAGTTATGAATGAGTATTATCAAATATACTGATTTGATCATTAACATTTGAAATTTCCTCCAATAAAATTTGTTTAATCTGTATCTGTTTCTGATTTCCACATTTGTTTTTGCCTTTCCAGCCCTGACAGCACAGAGAGGTCTAATGGAATCATTTACAAAGATCTCCCCTAAGAAGGTTACAGGTCACAAAGGATCTCACGGGGCCTGTCACTGCTCAGGGCTCCCTTAGTGAGCTTTCCATCTCCCAAACCTTCCCAGGTGTCCTCTGAAAATTTTTCTCCATTGTAAATATATTCTACTACCTCTTCTTTCACTTTCTGGGACACTTTCTCTCTTTATTACTTTAACTGAAATCTGGTTCTCTCTGAGAATCTTTCGCATCTTTTTCAAGTGAATGTAGTCCTCCAATATCAGCACTGTGAGAGGGTGCTCACGCTTCTTGGCTTCCCCGTCACTTCTGAACTCACGTCCTTCCACTATCCTGAAAAAAAGTCCCTTCTCTGTAATTCTTCTACTCCTCTCCTACATGTTTTTTTTTTATTTTTATTTTTTTTTTTTAAATAACATATAATCACTGTGTCTACCTGTGGGGTCCGATATAATTTTTTAGTTCAAGAATGCAATGTATATTGATCAAATGAGAGCAATTAGTATATCCATAATTTCAGTCACATGTCATTACTTTACATTGGAAACATTCAAAGCTCTCTTTTTTAGTTATCTGAAATATACAGTAAATTGCTATTAATGATGTTCATGTTCTGAAATTGTTCTTTTTATCTATGTTTGTTTCCATTAATTAACGTTCCACTACTCCCTTTCCCCTTTCTTTCCCAGCCTATAGCAGTCATTCTTTAACTCTCTTTTATGAGATCATTAAAGAAATTTCCACATATGAGTGAGAACATCCATATGACTATTGCTGACTAACTGGTTACACCTTGTTGACTAATGTACATTGGTCATATTACTCACAGAATTCCTTTTTACCATCAATGAAAGCATTGTGTATGAGTTTGTAGGGATTACCATCCAACACCATATGGTAGATCTCCTCAATGTCAAACGCTTCAACCTTCCTTCTGCATGAGTCCTATACTCCTTTATCCACATCATGGACACTGTCATTGAGACATACTCGTGTGTAACATTTTAACAGGGTGTATCTTTACAAAAATTTCAGATTTACATTTAATCATTGTACATATTTGTGGGAATTTAAGAAATCTCATTTGAACTGTCCAGTTTTGGGAAACTTTAACTGGTAATGAAGACTATCTACCTTTATCCATGTCTTGATCCCCCCCCCCCAACCCGCCCCAGGTATGTTTTTTTCCTCTCTTTTTAAAAATTTTAAATTTATTTATTTACATTCATTCACTGTACACATCAGTACAGTATACAAAATGAGATTTTCCATTCAGAATGCACTGTTTATTGGCTCAGTCAAGGATATTACCATACATGTTATCATCAATTTTCCATTACTTGTTTTTTTTACATATTTTGCTTCTCAGTTCCCCTCTTTTACCATTTCCCACTCTCCTCCCACACTGTCTCTGATTTCCACAGTTGCTTTCCATGATCCCTCCCCCAAATTTTATTAATTCACAATATATCTTAATCAAAATACTTGCAAGTGCAAGTTCAGCTGATATATACATATCTATGAACACATGTCTGACATGTACATAAACTGCAGTGAGTAGAATGAATATACTATAAAGTAGCACCTAGCTGGGACTGTATAGCTTACTGCAGTCACTAAATAGGTATTTTTAAATACATTTTTTAATTTCAAGAAAAACAGTTTTAGTTTTAATAGATGAAAATAAAATAAATGTTAGGAGAAATGTGCTTAAGACTGAAATCCAGGAAAAAGGTTAAGACTCAGTTCAAATAGTAGGTAGATGAAACTATCAACAGTCCAAGTGAAGACAAAAATCTTTAAGTCTGGAAAACAAAGCATAGAGGAAAATCAGTAATATTTTAGTTGAAAGTCATAAAATTCTATTTCACTAGTTTAGTATCATGTAATTAAACTATTTTATGTAGAATTTGCAGTGTTACTATAGTCCGATCTTTCCGTTTAAATTCTGAAAGTTAAAATTCAATGTTATTATTGATCTTTCTGGACTTGTCACTACCATTAAGTTGGCCATTCTCTTGGTTGTTTTTTTTGTACTCTTAGTTCTGTGTGCCTGACTTTAATTTTCCTGGTATAGCCCTCCCTTTAGAATGTATTGGAGAGCTGGTTTGGCATTGGTAAATTCTCTCAAGTTTTGTTTATCTGAGAATGTTTTTGTCTTTTCTTCCCATATGAAGGATAATCCTGCCAGGCATAGTATTCTTGGTTGTAATTGTTTTTGTTTCTTTCTTTTTTTAAATGTTTGTGCTATTACATTTTATTTGTTTATTTTATTATTATCATTATTATCATTCATACATTTAATTGCTATACATCATTTAGATTGTAAAGAGACTTTACCTAGCATGATATACATCCCAGTCTATCCCAGTAGAGAATACGATACACATCCTCATCAACAGATATAATTCATATAATAAATTATATCTGTGTCCCACAAATATCTTACCTCTCTATTTTTTCCCCAAATTTCCTTTACTATGTTCCTCTCCTCCCATAGTCTCTTTCTACTTTGTCTCTAGTGTCCATAACAATTTTTGATGCTTTTATGTCCTCCAGTCTTTCAGTCTCTACCATAGAGTGCGGATAGTCAGTATATATTAAGTGGAGACATACAATGTCTATCTTTCACAGTGACTTGCTTCACTCAGCTACAAAACTTCCATATTTGTCCAGCTTCTATCAAATACGAGGGTCTTGTTTTTTTTTACGGCTGAATAGTATTCCATGGAGTATATGTGCCAAACTTTTTCAATCCATTCATCTGTTTGTGGACATTTGGGCTGGTTCCATGTCTTAGCAATCGTGAATAATGCTGCAATAAATTTAGATGTGCAAGCGCTTTTCCAACTGAGCATTCTCCTGTCCTTTGGGTAGATACTCAAGAGTGGAATTGCTGGATCATATGGTAGTTCTCTTTGAAGATCTTTGAGGAACCTCCGTATTGTTCTCTACAGTGTCTGAACCAATTTACATTCCCACCAATAGTGTAGGATTGTTCCCCTTTCACCACATCCCCTCCAGCACTTACCATTTTTATTTTTTAAATCTTCACTATTCTGACTAGGGTTAGGTGGTATCTCATTGCAGTTTTGATCTGCATCTCCCTTATGATGAGGGATGTTGAGAATTTTTTTAATATACTTTTTGGCTGTTCATATGTCTTCCTTAGAAAGTTGTTTATTCAGCTCATTCTCCTATCTTTTAATTGGGGTAATCATTTTCTTCCAGGTAAGTCGCTTGAGTTCCCTGTGTATTTTTGTTATCAGTCCCTTATCTGAGGCACGGTTAACAAAAATTTTCTCCCATTCCGAGGGTTGTCAATTCACACTAATTACTGTGTCCTTTGCTGTGCAGAAACTTCTTAATCTGAGGTAGTCCCACCTGTCTATTTTGGGGATTATTACCTGTGCTTTGGGGGTTTTGCTTAAGAAGTCTTTGCCTACCGCACTTTCTCTCAGTTTCCCCAGTGTTTTCCACCGGTAGTTTTATAGTTTGTAGTTTTAGGTTTAGATATTTGATCCCCTTTGAGTTGATTTTTGTTAGTGGTGACAGATAGGGGTTCAGATTCCTCTTTGTGCAGGTGGATACCCAGTTTTTCCAGCACCATTTTCTTTTCTTTTTTTTTTTTTTTTTTGGAG
>NW_006160054.1:3150391-3170128 GCF_000334495.1 Tupaia belangeri chinensis | reverse complement strand
GAGACAGAAAGCGAGAAATCACCCCCCAGGGGGGATGGTCACGCCGCAATCCCTTCTCCTCCATTCTTCTCTAGGGATCCTGGGCACACACGCACATGCACCCAGTGTGAGTTTTAAGCCACTGGGTCCGGGATGCGAACCGTGGTCGACTACATGGGAGTCTAGCGACATAGCCATTACGCTAACTGCTGGTTCCCGTCCAGCACCATTTTCTAAAGTTTTCCTTTTCCCACTGAATTGACTGGTAGCCTTTATCAAAGATGAGTTGGCTGTATGTTTTGGGGTTTATTTCTGTGGTCTCTACACTGTTCCATTGATCTTCATATCTGTTTTTGTGCCAATACCATGCTGTTTTGATTATCATACCTTTGTAATATATTTTGGGGTCAGGAAGTGAGATGCCACTTACTCCACTCTTCTTGCACAGAACGGTTTTTGCAATACGAGGTCTTTTATGATTCTGGACAAATTCTATGACTATCTTTCCTAGATCTGTGAAGAATGTCTCTTGTAATTTTATAGGGATTGCATTAAATATGTAGATTAATTTGGGTAGGATTGCCATTTTGATTATATTAATTCTGCCAATTCAGGAACATGGGATGTCCTTCCACTTTTCTGTGTCCTTATTGATTTTCTTTTTTAAGGTTTTCATAGTTTTCCTTAGAGAGGTCTTTGACTTCCTTTGTTAGTTTTATTCCTCAGTATTTTATACTTCTGGTGGCTATGTTAAATGGGATTACTTTCTTCTGTTCTGCCTCTGTTTGTATATGGAAATGCTATAGATTTTTGTAAGTTAATTTTGTATCCTACCGCTTTGCTGTGTACATTTATTATGTCAAGAAGTTTTTTTCATGGATACTATTGGGTCTTCTATGTATACAGTCATGTCATCTGCAATAGAGATCATTTCAGCTCTTCATTTGCTATTGGAAGGCCTTCTAATATTATTTCCTTCTCTTGTCTGATCACATAGCTAGGACTTCCAGTAGTATATTGGCTAGGAGTAGAGAAAGTGGGGAAGCCTTATCTTGTACCATTCAGTATAATGTTAGCTATAGGTTTTTCATAGATGAACTTTATTATACTGAGAAATGATCCTTCTATGTCAATTTTACTGAGAGTATTAATCATGAAAGGATATTGTATTTTGTCAATTGCTTTTTCTGCATCGATCGAAATGATCAAATGGTTATCTTTCTTTCTGTTAATATGGTGAATTACATTTATGATTTTGCATATATTGAACCACTCTTGCATCCCTGGAACAAAGCTTACCTGGTCGTAATAAATAACCTTTATTATATGCTGTTAAACATGGTTAGCAAGTATCTTGTTGAGAATTTTTGCATCTATATTCATCAGAGATACAGGTTTGTAGTTTTCCTTTTTTGTTGTATCCTTATCCATTTTGGGAATGAGGGTAATGGAGGCTTCATAGAATGAATTTGGAAGAGTTTCTTCCTTTTGGCTCTCTAGAAAGAGTATGAGTAGAAAGGGGGTTACTTCTTTAAAAATACAGCAGTAAAGCCATCAGGACCTGGACTTTTCTTTGTTGGGAGGTTATTTATTACTTACTCAGTCTCATTGCTTGTTATAGTTTTATTCAGGCTTTTGATGTCCTCCTGAGTCAATCTTGGTAGATTAGATGTGTCAAGGAATTTATCCATCTCATCCAGGTTTTCTTCTTTGTTGGCAAATAGTTGCTCATAATACACTCTAACGATATTTTGTATTTCTGTTAGGTCTGTTGTAATGTTGCCTGATTCATTGCAAATTTGATTTATCTGGTTCCTTTTTCTCTTCTTAATTTGTCTAGCTAATGGTGTGTCTGTCTTGTATATCTTTTCAAAGAACAAACTTTTGCTTTCATTTAGTTTTTGTAAAATTTGCTTATTTTCTATTTCATTTATTTCTGCTTGAATCTTTATTATTTCTTTTCTCCTGGTATTTTTGGATTTTTTTTTTTGTTGTTATTTTCCCAGTTCTCTGAGGTGTGTTGGTTGGTGTGCTGTCTATTTGCCACCCTTTTGTTTTTTTCTTGTGAGCACTAATTGCTATGAATTACCCTCTTGTGAATGTTCCACAGATTATGGAAACCTGCATACTCATTATTATTTGTTTCCATGAATCTTTTTATTTCAGTCTTAATCTCTTCAGTATTCATGCAGCCATTCAGAAGTAAGTTATTTGGTTTCCATGTATCTGTGTATTTTTGAGGGTTTTTCCTGAGATTTATATCAAGTTTCATTCCATCATGATTGGAGAAGATGCTGGATATATTTTCTATGCCTTTGAATCTGTAAAGGCTGGCCTTGTGCCCTATTATGTGGTCAATCTGAGAAAGTACCATGTGGGTCTGAGAAAAATGTATATGTTGTGTTTTTTGGGTGGAAAGTTCTATAGATATCTATCAAGTCCATCTGATTTATAATATTATTTAGGTCCTGAATTTCTTGACTTATTTTTTGTCTCATTTACCTGTCTAAAGGAGACAATGGGGTGTTGAGATTTCCAACAATTATTGTGTTATAGTCTCTCTCTCCTTTTAGATTTTGCAGTCTTTCCTTTACATATTTGGGTGCTCCTGAGTTTGGTGCATAGATATTTACAAGTGTTATATTTTCTTAGTGAATTAGCCATTTTACTACTATAAAATGCCCTTCTTTGTCTCTTCTTATGATTTTTGTCTCAAAGCCTATTTTATCCGAAATCAGTATAGGGACTTCAGTTCTTTTCTGGTTTCCATTTGCATGGAATGCCTTTTTCCAGCACTTCACTTTTAGTCTATTTATGTCTTTATCCATGAAATGAGTTTCTTGTAGGCAGCAGATGGAGGGTTTCTGAGTTTTAACCCAGTCAGCCAGTCTGTGTCTCTCTCTTTAGTTTCTTGGTATAATACTTCTTTCAGAATTTCTTGAAGAGCTGGTATGGAGTTGGTAAGGTCTATCAGGTTTTGTTTATTCGAGAACATTTTTATTTTCTTTTCCCATATGAAGGATAATCTTACTGGCTATATTATTCTTGATTGAAATTGTTTTTCACTTAACACTTTGAATATATTTCCCCAATCTTTCCTTGCTTGCTTTGTATCTGATGAGAGGTCTGGTGTTAGTCTGATGGGATAGCCTTTCTAAGTGACTTGACATTACTCTCTTGCCAATCAGTCTCTTGTCTTTATCATTTTAGTAAGTCTAGCTATGATGTACCATGGAGAGGATCTTCTCGGATTGATTCTACTTGGGGTTCTTTGTATTTCTTCGGTCTGGATGCTTGAGTACCTTTCTCGACTTGGAGATTATCAATGCCCTTATTAGTTTCTTCATTTTCTGGGATACCAATTATTCGAATATTTGGCTGCTTCATGGTATCTAGTATTTCTTGCATGTTATCCTCAGTTTTCTAGGCTGTTTTTTTTTCAGTATTTTTGGTATTTTTTTCTAGGTCAGAGGTTTTGTCTTCTACTTCTGAATCTTGTACTTTTGCATGGTCGAACTTGATTTTAATACTTGTAAGGGAGGTTTTAATTTCCTGTGTTACAGACTTCATATATAACAGCTTTGTTTGATTCTTTTTTATGGTGTCCAATTCTTCTTTCATATCGTGGGATAACTTCTCATTCGTTTCTCTTTCATCTCATGGAGTTTTATTACCATAAATATTCTAAATTCTTTTTCTCACATTTCAGTAATATTCTCTAACATTTCCCTATTTGGAGACAAGTTACAGTGTTCCCTTGCTGGAGATGTATTACTTGATTCTCTCATCCTTGAGGCCCTTCTCTGACTTTCAGTCATTTGGTAATGTATTGACTTCTGCCTACCTTGTAGGAGAAGGATTCTGTGACTGTGAGCTCGTGTGTTTCCCTTACTGTGAAATAATTAGGTACTATTTTCGCCCTTCTACTGTGCCCTTCAGTGTCAGAAACACAGGAGGAATTTTTCTATTGGATTTACAAGGGGAATTTTATTATTTTTGCTACCTCTACAGTGAGGTGCAGAGAATTCTCTAAAACTCGCCATGTTTATATGTTTAGCTACTATGCATCTAGTCATCTCTAGGTGGTGGGTAAGGGCTGAGCAGTAAAACAGGAATGTAAGGTAAAAAAAAAGAAAGTAGGAAATAGAAATAGGAAGACAAAACAAAGAAAAAAGAAGGAAAGTACTATAAGAAAAAGAGGAAAAAATTAGAAATCACATTGCAGAAAATGAAGTCGGGTAAACTATGGAAAAGAGAAAGGCACAAACAGGGCAGAAAGCTGTTTATTAAAAAGAGAAAGAGAAGAAGTTAGAAAGAACAGAGAAGAAAAAGAGGGAGATACTTGCATACCTGACTAGCACTGGGATATCTAACAGCTTTGTTTGATTCTTTATGGTGTCCAATTCTTCTTTCACATCGTGGGAGAACTTCTCATTCATTTCTCTTGCATCTCATAGAGTTTTGTTACCATAAATATTCTAAATTCTTTTTCTCACACTTTAGTAATATTCTCTAACATTTCTGCATGATCTAATCTGCTTTTAATACTTTCAAGAGAGGTTTTGATTTTCTGTATTACAGCCTTTGTCTCTAACAGTTCCATTTGATTCTTTTAATGGGGTGTATTTCCTCTTTCAGATAGTGCAAGAAATTCTTCACCTCCTGGAACTCATCATCTCTTTTCTCCTACATCTTCTAGAGTTTGTTGTATCTTCTCTCTTGCAACTCTGTTAGCTTTGTCACTATGAATATTCTAAATTCTTTACCTAATATTTCCGTGAGTTCCATTGTATTGTCTGTGGAGGATGAGGAGTTATTCTTTTCCCTTGAGGGAGAGATATTCTCTTGAGTTTTCATATTTTTTGTGCCTTTGTAGTGGTTTCTGGTCATCTGATGGATTATAAGTTTTTTTCCCTAATTTTTGGAGTTAAATTTGAGCATTCATAGCATGCAGGAGAAGGTGATCTGCAATCTCTCTGCAGTACCATTTTCCTGCCTTTGTACTGCAGATTCTGTGGGAATTGAGGATTACTCTGACCCTGGCTAGATATTGGGGTCAGCAGGGTGAAGTCTGGGTAGAAAATCTTCAGTTGTTCTAGTCCCTGAAATTGACCACCCCTGTCCATGTCTTGATAAATAAATGATTGTAAACAGGGAATACCAGAAAGTAGTACTGATGCCTGGGTCACCAGTTTAACATTTTGCCACCATCTGGTGGTGGAATGACTACTAGGTGCCAAGTAATTGGGCAGCCATGTATCATAAGTACAAAGATCACAATCACATGTGATTTAGTGGTTGGGCTAATAGCCACTGTAACCTTTAAGTAGTGGTGTACAAAGCAATATATGAAGTATATGCAATAACTACACTGTGATATGAAAATATCCTTGCTCTCTATTGGTGATAAAGTCACAGGTGCTGATAATACTTCTGTGGTTTGCCAGTGTTTCTAGTAAAGGAAATGCTTTTATTATTTTATTATTTTTTTAGTAAAGGAAATATTTATAGTAAAGGAAATGCATTTATGTATTATTACTTTTTTACTTAGAAGTTAGGGAAGTAAAGAAAAAATGAAAATAAAGATGTAATTCCCCCCTCACTCCCCCGTCCTATGAGTTATGAGTTCCTTGAATTATCTAGGGTTATGAATGGCTGTTCTAAAGTGAGAGTGTGAGTTTCTGTGTTGACATTTCTTGTTGGGGAAAGGGATTGTAGAAAATAGGCACCTATGGAATAAGATGATTTTAAAACTCCTATTCATCCTTCAAGTCTCAGAGCAGCCTCAATATCACCTTTCTCAAGGAGCCCTTCCATGGTTCCAGATTCCTGTTCTCAAGGAACCTAGAACTCTTCTATTTGTAGCACTCACCAGCCTGATCATTTCTGGTTTAGGATTTGTTAACTCTCTAGATTCTAAGCTCCATACAGACAAAGAAATATCTTTTATTCATGGCTTTGTAGCTAGTAAATAACACAGTGTCTGGTATACGGTAGGCACTCAACAATATCTGTGGAACAAACAAGTAAATGGCTAAGTTACTAAATACTTTCCTAGACTATCTCCCTCTTGTTTATTAAAGTCATTCATAACAGAATGAGCGATGGGGGAATCAGTGCTTAGAGCACAGGGGATGGTGATGCAGAATGATTATTGCCTAACAGAGACTTTCGAACAACTGGAAGTTGCAAGATCAACTTATCAAACAATATTGACCAATGGAAGCATTGACTAAAAGTGAAAATGACACCTTTATTGTATAGACAAACCTATTAAATCTTGTGTCTGTTTTCCTTGTATATAGTATCGTTTTTATTATCCCTTTTAAGTTTGGTAACTAAGTGAATAAAACATAAGACTGTGTTTTGATGAAAGTAGTTCTTTTCAAAGTGTTTCTGAGAATTACATGGCTGAGTAAATTAAAATCACTGTAGAGGGAGATCAGCCGTGACTAATCCAGAACTTTTTCCCACATTATTCCTTGATTTATTTTTCCCACATTCACCAGACAAAATCAGCTCTCCTTTTAAGTGATTGTGATCTATGTTTTAATGTAAAATGATTTGCTTGTATTTGTATGAGTAGCTTAAGTTACAGGAATCAGATTTTTTCCCCACCCATTATGGTACTGCTGATATTAACTATAAAGGAGACAAGATTTGTGGTCTTAATATATATTCTTGTTTATTGTTGCATGTTGAAAAATATGTATTTTGATAACATCACAGAAATTAAGGCAAGGAAGAATGACCCACAGCACTACCCTTACTCTTTAATTTTATTTTTATAACTTTATTGTTTGACCTCCCTTTTAGATGAACTGAATTTATGCCTTCAATCCATACAGAATAGAAGACATATGCTCTTATATATTGGCAATATTGTTTACTATTTTGAGCCAGGAGGAAAGTGAAAAGATAATTGGCCTTGGCATTTAACTACTGCCATAAAAATTTAAAATTCCTCAAACACAAATAAGCAACATTTCCCATGGCAGGTGTTCTTCAAAACATGAAAAGTTATAATGAGTGACTCTACCCTGTAAGGAGCCTAGTTTTCTGATTAAAGAGTACATTTTTAAGAGTTTATTTATTTTTTCTATGCAAGAGATAGAAAGAGAGACCCTCAACAGAGTCTCCATGCTGTGATCTTCCCCAGCCTCAGCCAGCCCAGATCAAGGGCACATGTGCACACACGGTATACAGGAGGGCCCTTCAGATGCAAACCTGGGACCATGCCATGTAGATATAGTATTGCAGACTGTTGTGTTACTGCTGCGTCACTGTCTAGCCCCAGCTATTTTACAGCTAATTCTGGCTTGCATGATCAGACGTCATGCAGATTAGAAAAAGGTGCCAAAGGAAAGCAATTAACGTTTATAACCCTTGGGGGTTATGACTGGTGGCTCCCCACATCAAAACATTTTTTGATGAAAGCATCTGACATGATCCATGAAGCTGGTCTCTGGGACCTCATTTGAGCACTTTGTTGAGCAAGTGATGAATTGGGGTCAAGAATTTTTTTGAAAGAAAATCTTGGTCCTACATGGAATTACTCTTGGGTTGCACTTTTGTATAGATATACTGAGGGAGAATGCCAGCTGATAATTTTTAAATATCAGAATAAGCAAGTGAACCCTACTATCTGCTTCCCTGATATCCAGAATATCTGAATCTCATCTTAAGCAGCGAAAAGCAACTCACTATTCATCATGTTATGGAAACATACATAACATCACATCACCTACTATTTATTTGACTGAGATAAATTCCAATGGGGGAAAGGTTCTGAAGGACAGAACCTTCTCTTGGTGTTCTTGGGCTCATTCTAGGAACAGTTGAGACAAGAGACAACTCTATGTGAATAGCAGATTCACTTTAACTAAAATACACATTCATACTTTCCTCAAGATACTTGCTTTAAAAGACAACGGAATGATATGTATTTCTACTTCAGTTGTTATTTTAGAAAATGTAGGCTAACAGTTAATTTTGACAATGTTTCCTATGTAAAACTTCTAGAAAGAAGTGCATGTTATGATTTATTAATAACAACAAAAAACTCAAAACAAAATAAATAAAACTGAAATTTTGTTTTTTTAGGAAAGCAGCTGCTTCCTTCTAATGTACATTACGACCACGTACTCATCTTTTTTTAATCATTTATTTATTTTTATATTTCCTCTCAAACATTTACTTTACATATAAAATTTTTTTTACTCCTACTCTATAGTTTTAGACAGTTAATAAATAACTTTTGAAATTTCAAAAAACTGAATTTTAAAGATAATGTTCAAAGTAGTTGTTATAATTTTGTTTGTGACTCCATAATGACAGAGACAGTATGATTTTAAATATTTTTGAGAAAATATTTACATGTCAACTACTCAAAGTATTGAAAAGCAAACATCCAGTACGCAATTTACACATAAACCTTTTCAATTCAGACCTGCCTACCAAGTATTCTGTGATATACCATCTGCTAGCAAAGATCAGTCTCTTTTTCTTCCTTCCAAATCTTCAAGATAATCTGGTTGTGGCTGCTCTTTTGTAATCTCTTCTGATTCCTGTGGTGGCCCAGAAAAATCCTGGATACTTTATGGTATGAATTCTTCCATATAGCTTCTCTAATCCTCTCTGCCAGGCACAACTGTTTATGGTGCCAGGCCATCTTTCCAAGAGCTTCTGTTGGCTTACTTGAGATCTACCTTAGTTCCATAGTTTTCTGATTTAATCTTTAGATATGACATTCTAGTCACATCCCTGTCGAATAACGAGTATTTCCAATTTCTGATTCAAGGCAACAGGTATTATTGAACTTGTGCAAATAACCCTTCTGCCACAATATAAGAATACCCCCAAATATTTTCCGATTCCAGAGGGGTCAGGAAGGAAGAAAAGTTTATGTTTCCATTTAAAGGAACAAACAAACAAGAAGAAAAAACATTTTAACAAATTGCTGAACCTATCAACAGCTCAAAAGAAAGCAAAAGCCTTAAATTGGGAAAGCAAAGCATAGTAGGAAAAAAATTAATAATGTTTAACTCAGAAGTCATAAAATTCTATTTCACCAGTTCAGTCTTACTAGATCTTCCACATGGATTAATCTGCTTTTAATATTTTTGAGGCAGGTTTTGATTTCCTGTATTGCAGCCTCATCTCTAACAGTTCCATTCGATTCTTTTTTAGGATGTGTATTTCCTCTTTCAGATAGTGCAGGAATTTCCTCACCTCCTGGAACTCATTGTCTCTTTTCTCCTGCATCTTCTGGCGTTCGCTGTCTCTCAGCTTTTGCATCTTATTTAGTTTTGTCAGTATGAATATTCTAAATTCTCTGTCGGACATTTCCACGAGTTCCACCGTACTATCTGTGGATGATGAAGAATTGTTCTTTTTTACTTAGGGAGAGATATTTTCTTGGTTTCTCATATTTCTTGTGCCTCTGTGGTGGTTTCTGGTCATTCTGTGACAAAATCTCTCCTTTACTGTGTTTTGCAATGTGGTATCCACAGAAAGAGATGATGCGTTCAGATCTATAAAAAGAAGTTTCTTCCTTACAGCAGGAGGTTCAATAAGCATTGAGGATTTCAATGGCCCTAAAAGAATTGAGATGTGTGGCTACTGTGTACCTAGGCCTGTCTCAGTGTGTGGAGACCGAAGAGCAGAGTGGGAAAGTAAGGTTAAAAACAAAAAAGCAAAAGGAAAAGAAAAGAAAAAAAGAGAAAAGAAAACTAGACAAAAACAACCAAAAAAGAGGGAAAAAATTTTTTAAAGGTAAAAAATGAATGCCCGGTGAGCTAGCACGCCTCACTAACACTCCAGGATACACCTCAGATTTAAAATGGCTTCTGAAATTAGCTAGAGAACAAAAAAGGCCTGAAGTGAGAAGTGGCTTAAAAATTAAAAAAAAAAAAATTACACAGAGAGAGACAGACAGACAGACAAAGACTTAGTTGCCTTGGTCCCTCGTACTCATCTTCTTTAGCTATCTAGTAGAAAACTCAGAATTAAATCTAAAGTAGTCTTATAGCAAGTATATTAACCCTTATTTTAAAACATTTAGGTCAGTTTTTTCCCTTGGTTTCCACTTTTCATTTCCTATTTGATTGTTTAGGCATATACCTTTTATAACAATTTTTGTCATATTATTGAAAAAAGATGAAGTACATTATACTCTGCCAACCTTCACAACAGAAGAGACACATTGACTTAGTAAATAGAAGAAAGTCGGTCATTGTGAACATTATCTGGATAAATAAATATTGAAGGGACAGTGTCTATGATAAACATGCAAATATCCATATATATTTATATAGTATGTTTTTTATATTGTATATATTTTATACTATTTTATATTACATATGTGTATTATGTATGTGTATACATATATATGTATATATATATATATAAAATTTCTACAGAGGATTATGGGTTGCTTTTCAGAGTGCTACGAATGAATTAGAAACAAAAAGCAGGGAATAGAAACTTGGAACACTGTAAGAGTTAAGGATGTGTTTACAACCGATAACATGTGCCATGTACTTATTTTACTTAGTGGAATTGCAAAGCAGTGAAACTGATGAAAGCTTTCATTAGGAAGGATTTTTAGATAATTTTGAGTGTTGACAGACAGGATGACAGATTAGATGTACGGATATGTGTGCATTTGTGTGTGTGTCCTTGGAAGATTAGAGAGAGGAGTTTTGGAGACAAAGCAAAGAGGTAAAATACATTTTCTGTTTCTTTGCTTCCTTTCTTATTTTTTACTTTCTTTTTTTCTTTTTTCTTTTTTCTGTTTTGTTTTGCTATAGGACATGTGTGCTCTCCAGAGAGAGAGAAAGGGAAAATAAGAACTCCCTTGTAGGGGGGGGGAGGGAGGTTGTGTGGCTATGCTGCAACCCCTTCTCCTCTTGGGATTCTGGGCATGCACACATATGTGCTCAGTGTTTTTCAAGCTACTGTCAGCGATTTGTCCTGCGAAGCTGACCATGTAGGGTCCAGTTGTCTTAACCATCGTGCTGCTGCTTAAAAAATTTGATTCTCACTTAAACTTGTTTTTTATACCCCAACAAAATTGGAGAAGATTAAATATTGACTCTCTTATTAGGAAGCATCGTTCCTGGTAAAAATGACTTTTGGTTGGTAAATTGCATCTGGACAGGAAGAATAAAGATCTGATGGGTGGGTATAACTCTGGGCCCTTTCATCAGATCTTTATTCTAGATGTGGTCTTTAGTTGGGAGGGACCTATGGAACTATTTCTAGAAATGCAGATTCTTGTGGGGCAGAGGTATTTAAGACCTTGTACCCAACCTGTTACCTGGGGATGACAAAGATGATCTTAACATTCCTCTCAGCTTGACTAAGTTTTACACAGGTTTCTTCCTGAGTATAGGCCTTTGACTTCCATTTTAGAGCATTTACTTAATAAAAGTTGTACTTGTAATTCTTTTTCTCTGCCTTTTAGATATAAATCTTGTATGACCCAGAAATGTCTTTCTTAAGAGCCTGGGAGCCAGCTCCTTGAAATGTAATCATCAAGAGATATAAGCTCCCTATCTTGCAATCTTTCTGGAAGAGTAAGATTCTCAATCTGATAAGGAACAATTAGCAAACAGAGATGGCCTAATCACATTGGCCAATATTCCCACTAAACTCCTCCCGTATATTTTTAAAAAGTTTATTTACTTTATGTGTGATAGAGAAACAGAAAGAGAGAAGCACCTCTGACAGGGTTTCACATGCCACAATCCCCTTTCCGTATTCCTCCAGCTTCTCAGAATCTTGGGCATGCACACATGCTCCCAGCATGTTTTCAAGCTGACCTAGGAATTTGAACAAAGGTCAGCCTTGTAGCTTCCAGAGATTCAATTTGCTACTGACAGTGCTACCAGGTTGGGCCCTTCTAGTACTTTTTTATTAGCTCACCCCAGCATTTTAAATTCCTCCCATATTTTGTTTCAGAGGAGTTCAGTTCAATCTCTCATCTCTGTTGCAACAGAGTAGAGAAAAACACAAAACTATAGGAATTTGTGGATCAGTGAGATTTGTTTTTTGTATTTTAAAAAATATTTTGTCAGAGGACTCATGTGGTCATCAGAGAGAGAGAGAGAGGAAGAGAGAGAGAGAGAGAGAGAGAGAGAGAGAGAATCCCCTCCTCCATGGGGCATGGTTACAGCACAATCCTTTTTTCTCCACCATTTGGGGTTTGGGGGCACATGGAATATGTCAAGCTGCCATGTCAGGAACTTGACCAGCACAGTTGGTTATGTGAGATCTACCCCCCTTAACCACCAATAGAGAGTCCCGTTTTTGTATTTTTCGTTGTAGGATGAGGTAAACCCATTACATGGCAGCTCATTAAGAGTCCTCTCTGGATAAAGTGCCCTTGAGCAGATTAACTGGGTCATTTCATAAAAAAACTAAAGAAAGCCTATCTCAGCTATATATGGATTATTAAAAAACCTTGGGAGTTCAAGGTGCAGTATACACAGTAGGCTGTCTCTGTGCATTGTCTACCAGGGTCCTTTCACTGGCAACTTTCCCTCGGTTATTAGTCCATGTCTAAAGCATTTCCTCGTCAGGATTTCTCGGCACATTTAGACAACTTCAGCTTGGGCAGGATGATAGAGGTTCCTTCCTGAAGGCTGAGTGTATTTTTCAAAACAATTACATAGGTTCAATTGATCAAGCCAAAAACGCTGTTCAAAGGCCTATAGATAGAACAGAGAAGACTCAAGGAAGGAAAAGAGGAATTTTTTACTTCTTTTGATCTTTTTAATGACCCTTTTAAATACAGGTCATATATTTGAAGGGCAGTGTGTTTACATCTTGGGAAAAGAATTTTCAGTATATTATAACTAAAATTAAAGCACATTCTCTTAGATAATGGATTGCTGTAAAATTATTATACACACTTTATCTAAAGAGCTGTCAAGAATTTATAAATGAATATCACATTGTCTGAAGTACTTAGAGAATACAGACAGCTCCCTTGGACTAATGCTAGCTGTCGGCTGTTAATGCATAATAATTATGTCTTCACTGATAATTCTTCTAAAAACTGTTTTCTGTATCTCCTTATTGTAATTCTCCTCCTCCTTTTCTAACTCCTATTCTTACTTTACCTTTGTGATTTTTATTATGTAGTCTATGCAAAGATAGATTCTCTAGAATATGAAAGGATTTAATGGATGATAGGATTTGTAGAGACATAAACGGCACATTTAAATCTACAAAAATGGCATAAGCTTAAAGAAGAAAATAAAGAAAAACACCTTTGGAAATGTTCTGGGTATCTTTGCAAAGGCAAAGTAGGGCTACAAAGGACTATGTGATATTATAAAAGAGATGTGGACTTAAAGGAATGGGACCTTGGCAGCCACTGTTAAATTCAGCAACACTGCATAAAATACACGTTTTGTGGAGGTCCCATAAGAGTTATAGAGGTAAGACCTCATGTGGCCTTATGGATTTTTTTGGTAATAGCAAGCTCCTTAGTACTCAGAAACCCTCTCTTTGGAAACAGAAGTGACTTCCAGCCATATAAAACATCTAGAACCAAGTATAGGGCCAGTCAATGCCCAGGAAATGCTTATTGAACTGCAATGAAACACACAAAGTTGCCTTATGGGAATAGAAATGTGAATTATCTAATGAGATGAGTGATTCATAAGAAAACTGTCATATTAATTAATCAAGAAATCTTTCTCTGTAGCTTCAATAGCACTTTAAAAGTGTTTCTCAACTCTCTTATTTTGAGTTAATGGAAAACATCAATTCTGTCTGACAGATGAAAAAAAGCAATCTGAAATAAAAATAACAACTACTTATTAAGCTCTTGAGTCCTCTAGTTGCTCTGAGTATTTTACAGGGTTCTTTACCTGTCTTATCTCACTTTCTCCTGACATAATTCTATGAGGGTACAATGAAGCAACTGAAGCTCCAAAAGGTGATAATTCTTTTGACTTAGTATGACTAGCAAGTGGAAAACCAGGGTGGTTCTGTTTTTGTCTAACTCCAAAGCCCATTATTTTCACTGGTTTTCCGTTTCTGAAGTATGAGCAAACTACCAGCAGTCACTAGATCCATGCCTCTGGTAAGCTGTATCTTCTGACAAGTGTTCTTATTTGGAGGCTAATAGGAAGCTTCTCCCTGATACAAGGTAAAGAAAAGGTTGATTTCTTAAGTGAGTAATCAGTAGCTGATAGCTAATACATCTTTTCTTCTCATTTTCAAATTTCATTTTCGCTATGTATATATCAGAAAGGTCACATGGAAATTGCATATTACAAAAAAAACTGTGTGGATTTCATGTTTTTTTTTTTGCATCAAAATAAACTTACCTATCAATAAGTTTTTTCCCCACAAACTGTTTGAACTTCTCTCTCTCTCTCTCTCTTTTTATAAGAGAGGCTTTTTGCTGTAGGGCACGTGTGCTCACCTGAGAGACAGAAACAGAAGACAGAAAGCAAGAAATCACCACCCAGGGAGATGGCTACGTTGCAATCCCTCCTCCATGCTCCTCTTGGGATTTTGGACGCACATGCACATGTGCCTGGCATGAGTTTTAAGCTGCCGGATCTGGGACTCAAACCCTGGTTGACTGTATGGGAATCCAGCAACATAACCATTATGCCATCTGCTGGTTCCAGAACTTCTAATTATGTTATGACAGATATATAAGTGTTTACACTATGACTTCCAAATGCATGTGGATTTTTATTGCTCTGCTCTAAGTTATTTTCAGGTAGCCTTGGCTTGGGCAGGATAACTTAATGATAGCTATTAAGTTAATTTTAAACATCAACAAAAAGGGAGGGTGGAAGGGTGATTGGAAATTGATGTTTTAGTTGTTTACTATGTACTAGGTATTTAACAGTAACAGAAGAATTGAATCTCCAGAATTCATTTTCTGAACTCGTTTTTTTCCCATTTTACTACACCAGTTCCCCAACAGTTACCAATGAATTTGGCACTTGTTAGGTTGTTACCTCTGCCAGATCTAGCTGAAAATTTGGGGACAAATCTCTCTAAGCATTAATTTGCTCATCTACAAAATGAGGATAATGATAATGATTATCTCACAGGACTTAAAGATGTAATCACTTAATTTTTTGAGCATCATGCCTAACAAATTAAAAGTCAGTCCAATCTTTTCATGACACTGGTAGTGTTAGAAGTATCTTTTTTTTTTTTTTTTTAACATTTGTCTAAATGAAATTAAACCTTGGGCCAGCCTATGGCCTGGTGGTTAAGGTGGCTGGATCCGACATGACCGACTGCATGGTTTAGGTCCCAGACCTGGCAGTTTGAAAAAAACACTGGATGCATGTGTGTGCATTCTCAAAATCCTGTCTGGAGGGAGAAATGGTAGAGGGAGGATTCCGACATGACTATGCCCCTTAGAGGGGTGTTTTATTGCTTTCTCCCTCTCTCTCTCTGTCTGGGAAATGTATATTCCCTCTGGCAAATTAAAAAAAAGTTTTAAAGAAATTAAGCCTCAATTAATACTTATGTACCAAGTATAGCTATAACTTTTTTTTTTTTTAAAGATTTTTTTCCTTAGGGCACATGCGATTGATGGAAAGAGACAGAGAGAGGGAATCACCTCCCCACTCCCCATGGAAAAAGGCCATGCTGGGAACCAGCAGTTAGTGTAATGGCTATGTTGCTGGATTCCCATGTAGTTGACCGCGGTTCGAGTCCTGGACCTGGTGGTTTAAAACTCATGCCAGGCACGTGTGCGTGCATGCCCAAGATTCTGAGAGGAGAATGGATGAGAAGGGATTGCGGCTTGGTCATCCCCCTGGGGGGTGATTTCTCGCTTTCTGTCTCTCTGTCTCTCTCTGTCTGGAGAGCGCACGTGCCCTATAGCAAAAAACCTCTCCCCCCCCCCCAAAAAAAAGGCCATGCCATAATCCTTTCTCCTCCAGTCTTCTCTTGGGATTTGGGCATGCACACATGCACCCAATATGACTTTTTAAAAAACTGTTTATTTAATTTTATTTATTTATTCATTTATTTTAATTGGATGAGAGAGAGAGAGAGAGAGAGAAAGAAAGCAAGCCACTAGGTCTGGGACTCAAACCATGGTCAGCCATGTGGGAGTGTTCACTGCCTTAACCACCACGCCACCTGCTTGTCCCCCCCCGCCCCAAGTATGATTTTCAAGCCATTGAATCTGGGACTCAAACTGTGGTTGGCCAGGGGAGAGTCTAGCACCTTCACCACCACATCACCTGCTGACCTCAGCTACAACTTTTTACAAATTCCTAGATGATGATTGTGCTCATCACAGAAACACACACACAGAGAAGGCACCCCTTATGGGATATGATCATGCTTCAGGCCCTTCTCTTCCATTTCTTCACCCTGATGAGATTTTGGGCAATACATACACATATACCTGAAGTGTTTTTCAAGCTGTTGTGGCTGGGATTGAACCATGTTGGCCATATGGGATCCAGATCACTTATCCACTAGGCTATGGGCTGGCTCTTGGCTGTAACTTTAATATCAGTAAAATTTAGGCATTATTCTTTGACTATATAGAAGTTCCAGAGTTTATTCAGCTTAAAACAATGCTAAGGGGCATGGTCTTCAGTTTCTGTTGGCCATGATGCCACGGCTGCTTGTGTTAATCAATGCTCTAGTCCACTAGCAGGTGCTGTACAGCTGAGGTTGCAGGAAGGCCGTGTTCTCACTTCAACCATGGCACATCACTGGCGTGTGCAAGACCACAGTTCATAGTTTGTCGCCCACATAAGCATTTATGCCTCTGTCTCCATTGCAGTTCCTGCCACCTCAGTGCTATTATGAGCACTAGGGACTGGAGTTGCTCCTTTCATCTCTACCTGCCAGTTAAGGGAGGCTGACCCAATGTGGGCTGAAGCCTTCCCCACATCAGACTCTGTACAATGTCCACCCCTTTCTCAACCAGTTCCTCTTCTTATAGCTCAGTCTTTAAAAAGGGACTCTCTGTGAATTTTTCTACAGATTTGCTGTTATGGTTTGAATACCTCTCCCCCCCATCCCACCATATGCTGAGAGAGATTTGGTTGTAATCTAATTAAGAAGGTGAAAACTTAATCTGACTATAGAATTGAAAGCTGGGGCCTTTCGAAGGAGATTAGGGTTAAAGTCATCAGACTGAGGCCCTCACGATTGACTCCTGATGGGTTCATAAAGGGAGGGATTGATACTAGAACAGAGACATAGACATGGATGGATGTGTTCCTGCTATGCACCATGTTCCTAACTCAGCCAGGAGACCTTCACCAGATGTGTCCCCTAGACTGTGATCTGTGTAAGCTTCTGTTTTTATAAATCATCCAGAGTCAGAAAGTTTCTATTATTAGCAAAAGAACAGACTAGAACAGTTACTCAGTGAGAATTTTCCATTGCAAGCTTGAAACTCACAGAGGTTGTTAATAAATATCCCACTTTCCACCTCCTGCTCAACAACACAACAACACACATGACCTCTATAAAGAGCCCAATAAAAAATATAAAGAAGAAGGAAGCAAGCACTATTTATCAGGTTCTTATAAAATTTCTAAAAATATTTTATGCTTGTAAATGTATATATATTTTACCTTTTGTAGAATGCTACGTGTCAGACTATCTGTAGTGAAAGATCAGGTGAAAGAAAAATTCCTAGATACAGATGATTAATTTTGTAAAATATAGTAACCATCTTGTGTCAATATCAAATAAAGCTTCCTAAGTGCTTACTTCACCATCAGCTAGCAACAGCAACCTACAAACTGTGTTTTGAGTAGAGCACTGTCATACATAACTCTTTATTAGTATATACATATTTATATCTTTTGGGGTTTTTTGTCCATTTAGCATTGTATTTTGAAGCTCTTTCAATCAAAGTCCAACTTGCTGCCAACTTACAGGACATACTTAATATACGCAATTTGACGATGACAATTTGATGAACAAACAGGTTCAGACAAGATCAGTGACTTGCCGAAGGACAGGCAGAACAACAACACACCTTTCATTATGCTATGCAAAGCAGGTTGGTTATTGTAACACTTACTAGGACTATGCTTTTTCTCCTTTTCTTTATCTTAAAAAAATTATATATTTTTTCTGTATTACATTTTAAATGATTATTGGACCATTTAAAAAAACCCCAGAACATAATAAATTTTCACTTATTTAATCATATACAAGTCTTACAAAAATGCTTTAGGTAGTTTGAACACCTGTTCCTCCTATACTTCAAGCGTGGAGTACATAGTCTGGCTGAATAAAACAAAAAGGAGAGATGGTCCATTCCAAGATCAAGGCCAAAAGCAAACTGTCATTTATTTCATAATATTTATAGGATAACCATTCAGCATGCATTGTGAAGGTGTTCTACTATAGTGTCTTGTAGGTCCAACTTACAGCAATCTTTAGGTAACATGAAGCTGAATAAGAAAGAAAACACTATTATTTTTGTAAGGTACCAAAGTGTTCAAAGTGGTTTGTAACACATTATCTATACAAGCTGACTGATTCACATATTTCTACTTATATTTCACTAACATCATTTATATCTTTACCTTACAACAAACTGCTTTATTTGTTCAACATGGTTTCTTACATCCTAATCTTACTCCTGAATTTCATTTCCTTTGTGCAAAATACATTATAAGATAATTCTTTCAGAGGAAGTCTATAGGTAGTAAACTGAATTTGGACTTTTCCTTTATTGTTGGCATTTGGCTTTCATAAATATGATAGTTTATTTCTGCAGAGGTGCTTACATTTAGAGTTGTTGGTCCTCAGAATTTTTGAGTTATTACTTCTTTGTCCTCTTGGATTCAGCATTACCAATGAGAAGCCCATTTGCATATGTTTGTTCATTCTCCTGAGAATCATAGCTATGCTAAGTTTTGCATGCCTAGTAATATGTGTCTCTTGCTATTACACTTGAAGGATAACTTAGTTGGGTTAAATTGAGTGACACTTGATTTCATTATAATTTTTTCAACTTTGGCTGGAGAGTAGCTACAGTCTCGTCTGCGGCACCCTGACTTTTCCCTCTGCACATGGCTTGTCTTTATCTTTAAATGACCGTATACTTTCTTCAGAAAAATTCTTTCTTCACTTAAGTTCATAGCCAGCTTATGTAGTAGGGGGGCTTTCCAGAACAAAGAAAGATAATGGAGCATGCTTTGGACTTAAGTAGGCATGTGTAACCTGTAGTAACCTTGTAACCCTGTTTCTATAGTAACGGTGTAACTTTATGTACACCTGTGTACTAACAGCCTGGTATTCCAGTGCATACCTGCATAATTCTGTGGATTTCTTATCACATCAGTTACCCAACCAAAAGTGTGCATAACCATACAGAAGAGACAAAAAAACTAAAATGAATATAAGAAAGAGCTCCCCAAATTCAGGGCTCAGCCTTTAAATGCAATCCACTGAGCCAGTGTTGGCACTAATAAATTACCGTTTCCTGCAAAACACCTCAGTGTCCTGTCTCTCTCTTGTTAAATATCACACTATAGTTATAGCTTGGTGACTATTATTTGTTTATTGTGAAGGTTTTGACCATAGGGCACATGTATGCACCAGATATAAATATGTTTGTATCTATTTATATATTGGGTCTTTAGGAAAGTCATAATGCATTTCTGAATAAAAATCCAGAAAGATATATCATGACTTTCCTGATGACCTCAAAGATATATAGATAGACAGAACCCCTCCCCCAAAAAACAAAACAAAACAAAACAAAACAAAACAAAA